>NC_063338.1:61203538-61258651 GCF_021869965.1 Rhincodon typus | reverse complement strand
TAGACCCTTCTTCAGAAATGGGAATTTCTGAAGAAGGGTCTAGGCCCGAAACGTCAGCCTTCCTGCTCCTATGATGCTGCTTGGCCTGCTGTGTTCATCCAGCTCTATGCCTTGCTGTCTCAGATTCTCCAGCATCTGCAGTTCCTACTATCTCTGATACTGTTTTTAATATCAGCTTTTGGGGTGCTGGTACGTTTTATATTCTATTTGTTGAACCATAATTTTGAAATTGAGTGACTCATCCTGAGTCATCTGGCAAGATCCAGGAAAAGAAACTCGAATTCTGTTCGGACTGGGTGAAACTGGTCGACCATTATTTAGGCCATTCAGCACTTTGATCTTAATTTGAATGACTTGTCTCTTCTTTTGGTGGAGTTTATTAAGATACTTATCTGTCCCTGACTTGGCAAGTTGGTACTTGATTAAACATCTTTGGTAATATTAAGACTGGCTAATTATGTGTAAAGCCTCTACTTGCATTGTATGGAAGCTTCTAAAAGTTGGAAGTAACATTTGTAGATTTTCCTGTGATTTGTTATTCCTTGGATGTAACTTCTGTTGTGAATACTTAGTTTGTGCTTCAAGTGGATTTACAATATACTATTTAGTTTTAGAATATATCTGTAATTTTAAGTAAAATTTATCTGTACAAAATGGGATAAATGCAATTAAAGCACTTTTGAAGTCTATTATACTTTGATAGGTTGGGGTCATAGTATGTTAATAGGTGAAGTAGTTGCTGAAGCTAAGGTTGCAGGTGCAGCAGGCAGTAAAGAATGCCAACATTGCATTTGCCATCATTTGTGAGAGGTTTTGAGTACAGGAGTAGGAATGTGTTGTTGCAGTTATACAGGGCCTTGCTGAGACCACATGTGGAATATTGTGTGCAATTTTGGCCTCCTTTTCTGAGGAAGGATGTTCTTGCTCCTGAGGGAGTGCAGTGAAGGTTTACCAGGCTGATTGAGGGTCTGACGTATGAGGAGAGATTAACTGACTCAGTTTGGATTGTTTTCACTAGAGTTCATAGAAATGATTGGTGGGGGGGTCGTTGGGGGAGATGCAGCAAAAATCTCAGACTTTTAAAAAGTCTCTAACAGGACTGGACAGGGAGGATGTTCCTGCTGGTGGGTGTGTCCAGAACCAGGGGTGACAGTATGAGGATTTGGGGTAGACCATTTAAGACTGAGATGAGGAGACACATGTTCACGCAAAGAGCAGTGAGCCTGTGGAATTCACTACCACAGGAAGTACTTGATGCCAAAACATTGAATGTATTCAAGAGGTGACTAGATATAGCATTTGGGGTGAATGGGATCAAAGGTTATAGGGAGAAAGCAGGGCGATCAGCTGTGTTGGTGAAGAATGGTGGAGCAGGCTCAAAGGGCCAGATGGCTGCGTCCTGCTCTTATTTCCTGTTTCTATAAAACATTAGGTGAGCTTACTTAGCTGGAGAACTGAGATGAAATGGACACACTTAGTTGAAGAGAAGTGCAATCCTGAGAAGCTTATGTCCTGGGAGTTGGAGCTGTATTATTTTACAAGCATACAGTGAACCTTGAAGATGTAAAATTGATTTTATCCATCAAGTAAGAAACAAAGGTCAGTTTTGAAGATTGTCCAGAGTAAGCATCAAGGTGATAGGTGGAGTTTAGGAAGGTTTCTTTCTTTAGTTTGAGCAGTGTTTAGTTGCAATTTAGTTTTCTTATGATCTGCAGTTCAATGGGAAAAGCTAGCCAGAATAAATGACAGACTTGCACTGTAAGCAGAGTGAAACATTAACTACTTTGATCATGTGGAAGGCGGTGAGTCATGATCTCCATTTCTGATTTTGAGACGCAGAAGTTTTTAAGATTGCCTGATTTGAGCCAGTGGGAGAATCTACAGTTGGGCCTTGCAGTGATATCTTGCCAAAGAATGTACCTGCATTTAGCCTGAAAGCCTGGGTGGGGTGGGGGTGGGTGGTGGGAATGTAACCAGAACAAGGGACTGATGTTTCCTCAATCAAGAAAAGGTATATGACCGTATACAGAAGCTTTTGGGGGGGTGGGGCGGGGGGTGAAATTTTGATAAGAATTTTTGGAAGAACAAGTAGACTGGACTGCCGTCTGACTTTGTCCCCATAGCCAGTATTGGACCCATAACCCTTCCTAATCATGTACCCATCTAGATGCCTTTTAAATGTTGTCATTATACCAGCCTCCACCATTTCCTCTGGCAACTCATTCCCTACATGCACCACCCTCTGCGTGGAAAAAGCTGCCCCTTAGGTCCTTTTTTAAATCTTTCCCCTCTCATGCAAAACCAATGCCCTCTGGTTTTGACCCCTCCTACGCTGGGGAAAAGACCGCAGCTGTTCGCCACATCCGTGCCATCGTGATCTGAAAACCTTCTAAGGTCACCTCTCAAACTCCACTCCCAGCAACGTCCTTGTAAATCTTTTCTGCAACCTCTCCAGTTTCAGTAACATCCTTCCTATAGAATGTGTCCAGAATTGTACGTGGTATTCCAAAAGTCGCCTCATCAATGTCCTGTACAGCTGCAACATGACATCCCATCTCCTACACTCTAACGTACTGGCCAATGAAAGCAAGCATGCCAATTTGCCACCTTCACCACCGTCTACCTGCAACTCCACTTCTTCTAAGGTACTGTGCACCTGACCCCTAGGTCTTTTAGTTTGGCACCACTCCCCTGGGACCTACCATTAACTATATAAGCCCTGCCCTGTTTGCATTAACAAAATGCAACTCCTCGATGCTGAAAGATTTCTGATCCAGAATCAGCCCATTCATTCACGTAAAGATCCATGGTAGAAACAGTGGGTCATGACAATACTCCCTTCTCTTTTCCATTGCGCAGACTTCACTGTTCTGTGTGCAGCAGAAACTTCCAAAACTTAAATTGTTTAAATACGGCACATACTATTCATCGTGACTGGACTTTTACTGGTTTGGCAGTGTCAGTATTAGGAGCCAGTACCGAGGAAAAGGATCTGGTAATGAAACTGGGGAACATGCAAGAGCAGGGGACTTCATAATAGCAGAAGGATCTGGGAAAGGTGGAACTCCGGTTTGTTTTGCCAGATTCCCATTTGGTGATCTGCTTTCTGTGATGAATGGCTAAGTAGTGCATCATGAGAATATTTTTGAAATACACGCGTAAACTTGCATTGGGCTAACAAAATTACGTGTTTGGGCATTGCCAGTACTAACACTTGATCTTTTTTATGAGTAGTGTTTTTATCAGATGTATTTTTCTTTGTTTCTTGATTGTTCTCATAGGGTAATGGAAAATAGAAACAGTTTTCCTTTGAAACTACACTAGATTTTGCTGCTTTAGCTATCCATTGATCTCTCTAGTGTATAAATATTTAATCAAAACTTGAATAAAAATTTGTGTTGCAACTGTAGCATTGGTTTAACTCAATATAGTACTTGAATTTTTAAATGTGGATCTGTAGCAAATTGTTATTCTTGGCAGTGTCCACAGAAGCACTTAATGTTGCAATTTGAGTTTTTTTTATAAAATCGGACCTTTTTTATATGGTGTAACCCCTGAATTTTGACATTCTGTGCTGATTGGTTGTAATTCTATGTCTGATCAAAATAGCCCCTCTGAGACTACAAAACTAGTATAGTCTTGTAACTTCAGCCTGTGTTTAAAGGTTTAAAAACATCCAAGAGGTGAAAAACTCAGCATTCTGAGCTGCCCTTGAACTTTTCATTAGGCAGAAAAGACAGTGAATGGAATTTTAAGAGAAACTATTTTCCTCACTATGTAATCATTGAGGAAGGACTATTTTCAAATATTTAAATCTAACTAATTTTTTAATTTTTAAATAGGCAGATTCCAGATTAAAAGCTCTCAATGCAACTTTCAGAGTCAAGAATCCAGACAAGTAAGTTTTTATTTTTTTTTTTTTTTTTTTTTTGTTTTCCTTTTACCACATTGTTTTAAACCTTTTGTAACAGCTTTGTTTACTTACCCCTCCTGAGTGATCTATGAGCACCTTTTTTTTTGTCCATTTTACCACATTTTTCCTCTAACTTGGTGCTCCAGATACTCTCTTGTATAGTTGTGAATTGATATGCCAGCTAGGGATATAGCTGAGAATTTTCAGATGAGCTACTCCATGCTATCTGTACAAGTTGTTTTTTGTGATAACCAGTCAAACCAATCCAGTTAGTTAACATGGCTTTATAAGTGAACCATTGTGCACATGAAATTTCCATTTATACATTTTGCATGTATGATCAGCTTTTTTTTAAAAAAAAAAGTTCGGATAGCATCATTTGGTGACAGCCTCAATACAGAGAAATTCCACTGATGTAGTTGTGAATTATGTCTGGCCCAATTTTTATCTGCAGTCTCTGAACTATTTATCAAATTGTGGAGAATAGCACCAAGAAGGAGGCTATTCACTCTATTGAAAGGGTAATCTAGTTTGTGCCACACCTTACACACATCAATTATTTTAATTTCAAATATTTATTTATATGAATTTGGTTATGATTTTGGTGTCAAATAGTCATTCCAGACTTTTTGTATCCTAGTTATTGACCATTCAGCCATTGGAACCACTTTCTGTAAACATTTCATGATAATAATCACTGTTCAAGCTGTTCTGGAAGGCTTTTTTTTAAATTTAGTGTGTAAACTGTGGTTTTATGGGTGGCACTCTTGCCTCTGAGTTAGAGGACTGATGGGTTTAAGCCCTTCTGTCTGGACACATGGGTACATTATCCAGGCTGGTACTTCAGTATAATATTGAGATTAAATAGTTACATCTATTTCCTCAGTTGAAATGATAAATCCCATGACTGAGGAAGAGAAATTTTCCCCTGTTCAAGTCCATATTTAAACCTTAACCAATATCAATGAAATAGATTATCTGTTTACCTCATTGTGCCCAACAAACTTCGAGGTAGTGTAGTGCATTACTTTACTATGTTACAACACTGTCCATGCTGGAAGTACATTTAAAAAGTTGCATAAGAGAGGCAATTTGGTCTATATGTCTATGCCTATTCCCCGCAAGAGCAACTGGATTAGCCCTAAATCCCGACTGGAGGACTACAGAAATAAACAATTTTTTTGAGAGAATTATTCAATTCACTTTTTAAGAGCTGGAATTAAATTTGCCTTCACCACACCCTCCTGCACTGTATTCCAGATCCTAAACATGATGGAATTTCTTCAAAATTGCTTCTCTTGTATATGGCTCTTTTTGTCAATCACACAAATTGGTATCCTCCTGATTCTCAATCCTTCAATCAATAGGAACTTGCCCCCACCTGTTTTCTCCTGGCTGCTAATGATTTTGAGAACTTTGTCAAGCCTTGTCTGAATATGCTTTCTTGTATGGAGAACAGTCCCAGTTTCTCTGATCTATCCACATAATTGAAATCTTATCTCAAAGTTTTGGCAAAGATCTGTAGCTCAGGTTGTGGGTGAGGTTGTTGGCTTGTTCTCGTTCAGATCTTTCATCATCATGCTATTTGACATCGTCAGTGGAGCCTCCAATGAAGCAGTGTTATTCTAATCCTCTTGTGACGAAACGTCTGAACGAGAACAAGCCAGCTTGGTGAGCAAGTCAACAACCTCTTTCTCATCTCCTCAAATTCTTGTGATTTCATTCTCCAGAGCTTTCTCTCTCAGTTCCTGAATACTACTCAGAATTTGGCACTGTATTCAGTTGAGGTGCAGCTACTGCTTTATATAGGGTCACCACACAAAATTGACTTGCTTTTTTAAGTCTATTTGCCTGTTTGTAAAACCCAGGATCCTATACATCTTATGAACCACTTTCTTGCTATGCTGCTGTCAATGCCCTGAGAAAGCTATCTTTAATGAAGAGCTTTGGCATCATGCACATGCAAGTCTTTTGTACCATGATAAAGAAATTCAGAGCTAAATTGACCACTTTTTAATTTATTTTAATTTGTACCTTTACATATTTACAGATACATACAGTGGGGTTTATTGTTTTCATTTGCTTAACAATATTGTGCTTCCAGAAACAACATCCTTGATTACCATTGACTGGACTGACCTTGTAAAAATTGTGCTTGCAAAAGCAGATCAGTGGCTGAGAGTTCTGCAGCGAGAAGCTAATTCTATGAAGTCTGTTAAGCATTGATGCTGAGCAATCAGAATTGTGATGGATTACTCACCACTTGCCTGGATGAGTGCAATTCCAGTAACACTTGAGACGTTCAAGACAAAAAAGCATGCTTGGCGCCCCACTGACCACATTAAACTTCCATTCATGTGCTGCAGCAATTTTCCGTCACGTCTTCCAAACCTGTGGTGTTCACTACCTAGAAAGATGAAGAGACACCACCCCCCACCCCCAACTGTCTTGAAGACAGTTAAGATTACATATTACGTGCAGTCCATGTAGCTCAAGTCCCAAGAATGAGTCTAAACATTAAAAATCAGAACTTGGACGGTTGTGATCAGTGGCCTGACCAGAACCTTTTACAGTTTGCTTTTAATTAAATCAGATTTGTATTCCACCATTGTAACTGTCTCTTCTGCTTCTGATCACTGTTTTGTATCGGATGGACATCTTGGGAATTAAGTCTGCTAAAGTTTCTCTTTTCAGCTTCATCTTTAGTAATCACAAAACTACTTCAGGAATACATGTGTCAGCTGTGTACAGCATTGTAAGAACCTGAGATTTGGGAGCAGTAGTCAGTCATTTGTCCCGTCGTGCCTAACTTGCCGTTCAGTCTCGCCGTTCAATAAAATCATAGCTGATCTGTTTATGGTCTCCCCTACACTTTCCTGTCCGCATCCTGTAAACCCTCAGCACTCTCTCTGGAAGTTTATGTATTTCTTTTGTAGCTATGTATGGAAATATATACATATAGTCGTATTGTTCTGTTCACATTTTTAATCAGCTCCAAGAAAAGCTTCCAATTAAATGCTTTTCCCCTTCCACTTTCCAGTGGAAGGTTTTGCCATCTTCAGCTAGCTAATATTTTGGTATCCTGTTTGGTAACAATTTAAATGCTATTGAAGCCATATGTTATGATTTAGCCTATTAAATTTAAAGTAACTAGTTCACAGAACTGAGCGAACGTATTATCTACTTGTTTAGGTATTCTCCTTGTATTTGGGCTTATAGAAAGTCAACTGAGTTCCTCAAGGGCTTATTCTCTATCATTTTGAAGTGTTATCCATTTTACAAAGTGTTTGATAGAAAACTTAGCCTTCTTTTTTCGGAACAGTGTGTTGCTATTATAAAATGCAATTTGAGTATTTTAATCTTAGTTCATTTTTAATCTTAATCTGTTCATCTGTTCACAGGAGATTTACGGAGCTGAAACATTATGGCGATGAGCTGCAGTCCATCATATCTCACCTCCTGCGAGTTAGAGCAGTATGTAATTTGAGATTTATACCTTTTTGTCAGAGTGGTTATACTTGTGTATAAACTTGTAAAGTTATATGTTGGCAAGCTATTACAGCCAGACCCTACTGTTGCTGTGTGTCTTTCACTGTTCAACTATGTTCTACTGGAGAGCAATCAGGATCAGCAATCCTCATGCCCACCCTGACAATTAACAACTTCTCAGTCATTGTATATCATGGTTCAGAACTGGAGCAACTTCCTCGTTCCTATAGCAGCCTCTTGACTCAGGAGTTAACAGATCTCAGTTTCACAATTTTAAAAAAAAAAAAAAAAAAAAAAAAAAAAATTTCTTTTTGCTCCAATCTTGCAGTTGCCTAAATGTGTGGTGATCGGCTTTTAGTGGTACCTTGGTTAATTTCCAAAATGCTTACTATAATTGCAGAGGGTAGCAGACCGTCTGTATGGTGTATACAAAGTACATGGAAATTATGGAAGAGTTTTCAGGTAAGTTTTTTTTTTTTTTTTTTTTAGTATTTTTACAGCTTCACCACTTGGTACAAAAGGATGTAAAGGAGTTAAGTTACTAAGTTAGAGAGAAGTGAAATGGTCATATGAAATGTCATATAAAATTTCCCTAACTCTGAACAGCATACATTATCTTTAAAGAAATTGTTTTATCAAATGTATTAGAATATGAAGTTTTAGTATAAATTTTGGTTTTGAACAGTATATAGATGGCCTATTTTTTAGAAATATTTGTATGGAGTTTTTTTTAGTACATCTACGTGAATTATATAACACTACATTTTTTTCTTTCAACAGTGAATGGAGTGCTATAGAGAAGGAAATGGGGGATGGGCTGCAGAGTGCTGGTCACCACATGGATGTGTATGTATCTTAAACGGTCCTAATTGATGCATTGTTTTTGATATCATACTGTCATAATGATTTTAAACTGTAAATGCTTGAAGCCTTTTTGGGGAGATCTGGAAGCAAAATAATACTGACATCTTATAAACAGATCAAAATTCAGTTTAAAAAAAATATGCAGGAATTAAAGTAGCTAAATCTAAACCTCAAGAGTTTCCAGTGTTATAATTGCAGGAACATTTTGGCATTGTTCCCATTTCCCCTTTGAAACCTATGCCAAAAACCATGCAATAACAAAAAGCTGCTGTAATGCACACTTGATGAGTTCCATTTGCTTAATAGAATGACATTATCAAGGGCCTTTTTAGATTTTTCTTGTGACTTAAAAAGAAATGGTCACACTGAGCTATTGATGCCTTGCTAACTTGAGCAATTATTGAGCTGCACACATTAGTTTGGTGAATTAAAGAGTTGTGGTTGTAAGCATTTTTAGTAATAGTTTCCAGGAAAATGCAAGTGTCCAATGACGATTGTTGGGCTTTCTATGAAATGTGTGTCATTTTAACTGTTTAAGATTTGGTACACCCAGTTAGTCGTACTACGTTGTGTAGGTTGCATTTTAATGTGTCATGGTAAAAAAAATCTAGCAAAACCATCACAATAGGATCTCATTGCATGTCAAACTCAAAACTTTTCTTCCTTATTAAAGATACGCAGCATCTATTGATGACATTCTAGAAGAAGAGGAGCACTATGCTGATCAGTTAAAGGAATATCTCTTCTTTGCAGAAGCTGTTCGGTATGTATTGTGTACTTGTTTGAATCCAAAGTAATATGAGGAGTTAGGCTAATCAAGTTAAATTTTTTTTTTCGAAGTTTTATAATCCCTATAGTGGAGAAAGAGGCCATTCGGCCCATCGAATCTGTACCAACCCTCAGAGCATCCCACCCAGATCCCAGCCCCCTACCCACTCCCCACGTTTGCCATGGTTAATCCACCTAGCCTGCACATCTTTGGACGGTGGTAGGAAATCAGAGCACCCAGTGGAAATCCACGCAGACAAGGGGAGAATGTGCAAACTCCACACAGTTACCCAAGGCTGGAATCAAAGCTGAGTCCCTGGCACTGAGGCAGTGGTGAGTGCCACTGTGCTGCCCTTGGAAGCCTACTAATGCTGTATGCATGGAACAGTGATATTGTAAGTGTGTCCTAATATAATTTGCTCAGACTTGAGGTTTCTGTGTTTATCAATACCTTCAGCATTTAGTCTCACTATGCTATGCACAACAGTTGGCCATGTATTAAGCTGCTATCTATAAATGTTCAAGTTACTTTAATGGCTAACTGAAGTTGTTGCAGTACATAGTGGGAGCAATTGGGTTAAAACATTTTAATGTTTGAAGCAATACTAACCAAGATCAATTCTCTACAACACAAATAAATGATACTCGTGTTACAGTCATTCACAACCATGGAATCAAAATTATTATTAAAATCCTACCTATCCCCACTGAAACAGTTCAAAAAAGGCCTGCTTTACATTATTGGCCATCCTCAATTGCCATAAACACTAATTTTTCATTACATTTTGAGAATTCAGAAACAAGGCATAGTGATGTTATTGCTAGGTTAGTGATCCAGAGACCCAAGTAATGTTCTGGAGAACCAGATTTGAATTCCCACCGTGACATTTTTAAGTTTTCTTTACACATTTAAAATGTTGCTTTTTTTTTTAAATCATCTTTGGCAGTCCCTCAGGGTTGAGGCTGACTTGCTTCCACCCCTGGCTGGGTGGCTTCTGCAGTGGCTGAACAGATGTAATCCTGGAGCTACACATACTGCCACAGATGGATCAGATGGTGTTTGGGTGGACTGTTCTACATTTTTTTTTCTGTCTCATTTGACCTCCATATGCTTATCTCAGTAATTTAAACCAGTTGGTGCCTTCATACATGCTCCTCCATTTTATGCATTCTAGGGCAAGAGACTCACGTCCCTGGGGTTGTTGCATTTATTTACAGATGCTTTCAGGGTATCTTTGTAACATGTAGCCTTCTAGTGTCACTTACCATTGTGAACGTCAGAGTAAAGGCCTTGATTAGGGAATCTTGCGTCAATATGCCTGATATGTGGCCCACCTATTTCAGTTGATCATTTGTGATTATTGCCTTGATAGTGAGGCAAGATTCTCATTAGTATGCTTACCCTGTCAGTGGATTTGCAGATTTTAGTGAAGACAGCACAGGTGATAACTCTTCAAGGATTTGAGGTTTCATGATCATTAAACAATTACTTTTTTGTCAGAATAAGTGTCTAATAACTATGAAACAATTGTCAATTGTTGTAACCCATCTGACATCCTGTAGGGTAGGAAATCTGCTGCGGTGGAGGGGAGTGTGGTGGTGGTGGTGGTGGTGGTGGTGGCAGAAGGGTGTGTGTGGTGGCAGAAGCGAGGAGGGAAGAGTCTCTGGTAATTGGGTGGGGTCATAATTAGTACCAAAGAAGAACAATCCCAGTGTCCTTGGTTTAACAATCTTCAGCTGCTTCCTTAATGACCTTTGTTCTGCCATTAGGTCAGTGGTGGGGATGTTACTCTTCTGAAACTTGAAGCCATCTATGTCCAACAGCTACAAAGCTGACCAATACCCAGGTTTGGGCTGACAGTGACTAGAAACAATGACCACTGTGATGGAACATGTGTTTTATATGTTTTTTTTAAAATTAGTGGTTATGTGTGTTGGGCACTTTGTGAAGGGGTTAGTTAGGCTAGTCTTTCAGGTACCATGACTTTAAAACCAGTATATGTCAGAGGCTACATGACTGAAATAACCCTTGAAGTGTTAATGGAAATGTTTGCTGTGGGGATTTAGAATCAAAGGGAAAAATCATTCCATCATTAGCTGGAGTTGAATCATTAAGATGAGCAAGCTTTTTTAAAATTTAGTTCAATTGCTTTTGGGTTTAGTTTGAAAGAGACCAGACTGAAGTCAGGTGCAAGTATAGTTTCTTCTACAAAAGGACACTCTTCAGAGCAACTAGAAAAATAGCTTGCATCAGTAAAGATTGTAGTTGAGAAATTTTCAGACCAGAAATGTTCAAACTTTGCAGATTATTAAGAGCTGAGAAAAGTCTAAGATCTTAATTGTGGCCTCAGCACGTAGGGGCAGGAGCTGAAGAAACTGTTAAATCGAACCTACAGATTTGTTGGGGAAGGAACATTTCTCTGAATTTTGATTACCTGTAAAATGATTGTAGTGGGGAGTAGATGAGTTATTTTGACATGTTTTGAAATTATTGTCACATTTGAGACGATTGGTTTATTTTAATTTTGTTTCTTTTGAGTAATAACAATAAGAGTTTATATTTCAGTGGAAGACCACCACATTAAATTATTTAAGACAAATTAACGTATTAAGCTGAATTTAATTCTGGGATCTGACTTGTTTAGTAGTAACAGTTTGGTCATAACATCTGTCTTCAATAAGAGAGTCTAATCGTCACCTGTTAACCTTGATGATGTTATCATCACTGAATTCTCTGCTATCGATATCTCGAGCACTTCCACTGACCAGAAACTGAACTGGACCAGCCATATAAATATGGTGTCTGTGAGAGCATGTCAGAGTCTAGGAATCCAGCGCACTGAACTGTCCTGACTCCCTAAACCATGATGAATGATTAGAATGCTGTCCATTTGCATGGATGAGTGCAGCTCCAACAACACTAGAAGCTTAACACCATCCAGAAGAAAGCAGCCTGCTTGATCAATACTACATCCACAAGCATTAAGTCTTTCCACCACCAATGCTCGGTAGCAGCAGTGTGTACCATCTGTAAGATGCACTGTAGAAATTCATGAGGGCTCCTTGGGTAGCACCTTCCAAGCCCTTGACCACAATGATCTAGAAGGGCAAGGCAGGAAAACCACCATGTGCAAATTTCCTTCCAAACCAGCCACCATCCTGACTTGGAAACGTATCCGTGTTCTTTCAGTGTAGCTGGGTCAAAATCCTGGAACTCCTTCCCTAAAAGCACTGTTGGTGTGCCTACCCTGAATGTATTGCAGCAATACAAGATGGTAGCTCACCACTGTCTCCAAGGGCAACTGGGGATGATTAATAGCCAGTGACACCCACATCTCACAAATGAACCAAACAAAACTAATCTGAAACTCAGTAAAATGACAGACAATGGTAACATTTTTTGAATGCATCCATCTGTGATGATTTATAGCACCCAGATACCTAATTATATCAAGGGAAATGCGGCAAGTGTGGGGAAAATGACTTTGAACTAGATAATCTAGAATGGTGAAGCAAGCTCAATATGTTTAAATAGCGTAATCAGCTGCAGCTGTGGTTGCAATGTGGAATGGGGAACAGCACCTCCAGGCTGCGTGTTTGAGTACGTTTTTAAAATGACCTCCTTTTGTAGTAGCCAGCAGCATGGTTAAACGACAGTTAAATTTGCAGTTAGGGTGTTTATGGTGTGCATAGGCAATGTTATTTCCCTCTCTCTAGGGCACTTCATTTTGTACATGTATTTAATGCCCAATTTTGTGAGAGGATTTGACTGTTTACCATAACAATTGGTGTAAGGTGTACATCTGTTTTTGGAATGTACTTGTTAGGACAATTTGGCACTTGTTCTTTTAGCTTGTAAAACAGCAACCGTGTTATCAGATTCTTAGTTCAGAGTCTTTTCAGTGCATCATGAAATTGGACTTCTATCAGTGCACAGCTAGTTTGTGAAATTGACAAGCTGTCAAAAATTTCTTGTGCATAGTTTTTTGATTAATTCTGATACAAAATTCACATTACTTCTAGGTGCATAAAGAAAGCAAATGATAAGTAAACTTCAAATGAAAAACATTTTTAAAATAGGGGGTTTTCTGAAGTTTAAAAACTTTATATGCAAATTAGTACTTAGTCTAATAATCCCATTTTGTATCTTCGTAATTCTGATTTGCATAACTGCATGCTTTCACACATGCGTAGTTTTTTTTTTTGGTAAAGGCTTAAGTGTCAGTTCTCAAACAAATGGCTCATGATATTCTTACGAATCCCAATGTGCAGATAGTAACTGTTGAAATGACACTGTATAAATTTGGCTCAGAGGATTATCTGGCCGAGAAATAACAAAACTGTGGTTTGTAATTGTAGTAGATGGTTTGAACCTTGCAAAAGAAAACTTGAAAGTGGGATAAGAAATCTTGCACTTGGATAGGAACATTTTAAAAACAACTGAAGAGTTGGAAATCTGTTATAAAGCCAGATTAGCAGTTGAACAGTTTTTTTTTTAATCTTAAAATTCCAAGCAACAATTGGAAAGTCTGACTACTTATCGCTCATTCTCATTGGACATTGTCATGTGTATGAACAATTTGGCCCATGTTAGTCAGGCGATGAGTTCGAAAGTTTCCACTATTAAATTCCAATTTAAGTATAAATATGGGAGCTATCCCAATGTAAATCCAAGGATCTTTTTCCAGAAATTAAATTGTGAAAACTTGCTAAATTAGGATATTAACAAAATGTTAATGTTCTTGGTATTATTACTCATTTCTTCTTTTGATTCTAGGTCTGTATGTAGAAAGCATGAACTGCAACAGTATGATTTGGAGACGGCTACTTTAGATCTAACGTCAAAGAAACAACAGAGAGAGGAGCTCGCTACAGGGGTGTGTCTTTTTTTCCTCAGTTGCCTTAGTCATACAATATGACAGCTTTGAATTCTTTTAGTATACTGAAATACATGTAGAGATTCAATTTGCATGGAAGAGTGCAAATTTCAAACACTGCATCAAGATGCAGTTGGTGATGGCAGTGTGCCACACTACTGGGTTCTGTGGTGATTCATTCTCGCAGTCTTTGACTTTTCAGTACAGGGGATCCCTGACTTATGAATGTCTGTACTTAGGAACACATTCCCATTCAGGGGTGTAATTTTAACAACCTGACAAATGGATGTTTCCTGTGTTGAGACTGACTGACTTTTTAATGTTGTCCTGCACTGTGTTGCAACTGGTGTACAAGTCAACTTGCTAACAGACTCGAATGATGCCTATGTACATTTCCAGGAGACGTGCAGAATTTATTTAGGTATTTGTAGAGTTCTTGGGTAATAAGCCCAGCTCACCTAGCTTAATGTTTTCATGACAATACAAAAATAATAACTGGTTAGTGGCTTTCCAGAATTTTGGGTTAAGTTGGATGAGCATCGTGGTTTCCTTTCTCCTTTCTCTGCTTGGCCATGGTCGGAGGTTTTTGGGAATAATTGCATGTTATTATTTTGATATTTTTGTAATTGTACTGAAATTTGAATTACTAATGCTTTGGCACAATGAACCCACTGTTTTGTTTTTTTAACTTTTCCATTCAAGCCAACAGTTCACACAAAATCAACAACTCTTGGACTCCCCTGTCAAATGCACATTACAAATGCAAAATCTGTATGTGTGTGGGAAGAGGTCTATACTTCGGTGTCATTTACACAAAGCATATTAAGTTGGGTTTTTTCCTGAATAGCTTTGGTCTTATTTACATAATTCCTATGGACTTTAAAATAATCAGTTTACTCCATGAAAGACAGACAATTCGTGCATATTTGAAATAAATTGGTCATGATTTGGACTTAAGTAAGTTGGCTGTAATCAGTTGAAGAAACTTTTAAAAAGTTTAATGTTTTTCTTAGCCTTTTGCAAACAATGATCTTGTCCCATGCATAAAAGGGCTCATTCTAGTTTTGAGTTTAGTTTTGAACAAGTAGCGAGATTCTACAGTTATCATGCTAGGGAAAAGTTCTTCAATTTATTTTGCATTTTATCTTTTGGTTTGTAATCTTGAACCCTTTTTTTCATTTTTTGTGGTAGGCCCTTAATTCAGATGTTTGTTTCTGTTAGTATAGCTTTTGCTCACGCCTTTTTTTTTTTTTTTTTGATACCAGCAATACGATTTGAATTACTTTGGTCCAGATTTTGATCACTGAGGGGAGTGTGTCTGATTTTCTGACCACTTGCTGTTATAAGATGGGGATGTTGTATATTCCAGTGCTAGCTTCAAGGATGCAATGCCAGTAGTCAGGAGGTGAAATGGCAAGCATATTTTCAACTAAATTATCCTCCCTCTTTCATGATGAACTGAAGGCGCAACCTTTTTAAGATCTGTCTTTGGTTCATTGATTTACACTGTTCTCATGTCCCACAGTGCACATCCATCCCAAACTGGCTGTGTTCATTCTATCCTTTTATTCTTTTACTCTCCTCATATCCTGAAAGTGCTCAGCCTTGTTCTCACTCCCTAGAAATGTTCAGCTGTCCACTGACCTCCAATGTGCATCTGTGGATTCCGGAGATGAGTTGGGGTGAGGGGTGGGACCAGGTGCAGAAGGCAGTGAGCACACTGAGGTAGGATGAGGAAATTAATATTGTTTGGGGCGTAGATTGAGAGGAATGTTGTGACTGTAATTGTGCTTTGATGCTAACTGAATTACTAAGTCATGCTGCTCAGGCTACCATGAACAGTTCTTAAGCAAATCTGTGTAAAATCTAGGTTAAAAAGTATGTACTGGACAGACACTCCAAGGTTCTAGTCATCTGATCCAATTGTTAGAGGGAATTGTGCAGCAGCCCAGGAAAAGTACAACTGGCAAACAAAAATCTAAACTACCCACATGAGTACTGCATGTAATTGGTTTATCTGGAGTTCCTCAGGCTCCTAGTTTGAGTCATTTGTGTCTCCTAGTACGTTATTCCTGCCTACAAATTCAGACCTTGTTTATTCCAGCTTCACTGTCATTAACGCATGTGCACAACTCTTGAAAAGTGCAGTGGCATATGCCAGCTTAACTGGCATTAAACTTTTTCAGCCTGTTCCTTTCAGCCTTCGGTGTTAAAGCAATGAACATTGAGTTGTCAAAAACAGGCTGGAAAATAAACAATAGATAGTCAATGACGGAGCTTTAAGTAGATATTCAAAATGCTCAGCATAAATTTCTTCCTTCATGAAGGATTTGGCAAGAACGATGAACGCTTAAGGTGTTGAAGAGTATCCAATCAAAAACCAAGCTATACAAAGCAGCTAAAACAATTCATAGGCCTGAGGATTTGGAAGTTCTATTAAACTCAGGATGATAAAGCAAATAAAGTGGGAGGAAATTAATTGTGAAAGTAAATTTTGAAGAAATATAAAAAGAAACAGCAGAAGCTTCTATGGATATATACAAAGAAAAGCAGTAGCTAAAGTAAGGATGGAGGAGGATCAACTGGGAATTAATAATGGTGGACAGGGAAATGGCATGTGATTTAACCAACATGTTGTGTCTTTCACAGTGGAACACTTTGCTTGTTATTTTTGGAATGCTTATATAAAAAAAAAAAGTCCTTTTTATAGGAGGAAAAACCTTGTAATGCTGTCTATCAAGAGACAAAATATTTGACAAAACTAACAGGATTGAAGGCAGAAAAGTCAACAGAGTCATCTGATGGCCTGAATCTGAGGAATTTAAGGGGGGTGGCTGCAAAGATAATGGAGATAATGTACAAAATATTCCAGGACTCACTGAATTCTTGGAAGGTTCCAGTGGGTTAGAAAACTGCTTTTGTGACACCCCTTTTCAAGATGGGAGGAGACCAAGCAAGATCCTGGAGGTCAGTTTATCCCAACAACAGATGTCAAGCTATGGTAGAGTCCATCACTAAGGAGGAATAGTGGCACATTAATGAAATCAAACATTCTCCAAAAAATTGCACCATAGAAATTTAGGTGTTCTTAAGCAATGTTAGCTTGCAGGTGCAGCAGGTAATTAAGAAGGAAAATTGAGTTTGTTCCTTATTGCTAAGGGCTTAGAGTTTAAAATAGAGAAGTCTTATTACAAAGTGTTGGTGAGGCTGGCGCTGGAATGCTGTGTACGATTTTGGTCCCTATATCTTTTCTAAAACATATGGGTTTGGAGGCTGTTTTAAAGAGATTCACTTGGCTGACTCCTGTGATGAATGATAGAATCCCTAAAGTGTGGAAACGGGCCCTTCGGCCCAACAAATCCACACCGAACCATCTCAACCAGACCATCCGTCTATAACTTACCCAAGTTACACATCACTGCACACTATGGGCAATTTAGCATGGCCAATCCACCTTGCCTGGACATATTTGGACTGTGGGAGGAAACTGTAGCACCCGGAGGAAATCCCTGCAGACGCGGGGAGAACGTGCAAACTCCACACAGAAGGTTGCCCGAGGGTGAAATCGAACCTGGGTCCCTGGTGCTTTGAGGCAGCACTGCTAACCACTGAGCCATCATGCCACCCAAGGGGCGGTTGACTTATCAAAAAAACTTAATAAGTTTAAATCTTTAATCATTGGAGTTTAGAAGCATGGGTGTAATCTTCTTGAAGAGTCAGAGTCCTACAGCATGGAAACAGACCTGTCAGTCCATGCTGAACGTAATTCCAAACTAAACTAATCCCACCTGCCTGCTCCTGGCCCATGTCCCTTCAAACTTTTCCTATTCATCCAAATGTCTTTTAAACATTGAGGAAGTGGTGGATGTGGGTAAAATTACATTGTTCATTCCACATGCTAACCACCCTCTGTGAATTAAAAATAAAAATTGCCTCGTGTCTTTTTTAAATCTTTGCTCTCTCCTTTAAAAATGTGCTCCCTAGTCTTTAAATCCCCCCATCCTAGGGAAAAGAAAACTACCATTATCTCTATCTATACCTCATTATATTATAAACCTCTGTCAGGTTGCGCCTCAATCTCCTACACTCCCATTGGAAAGAAGTCTGAGCCTATCCAGCCTTTCTTCATAACCCAAGCCTTCCATACCTGGCAACATCCTGGTAAATCTCTTCTGAACCCTTTCAACCTTGATAAAATCCTTTTTCAAAACATACAAGATTCTGAGGGGTCTTGACAGAATTGTGGAGGTTTAGATCAAAAAGTATTGAGAGAAGGTAGTTTATCCATCAAATCACTCAATATTTTTGAATCTGGGATGAGCTGATGCAAAAGATGAATTGATGCCTTGGGCAAATCAGCCATGATATTGAGTGACTGGGCAACATCAAAGTGGTAAATTGCTACTCCTCTTATGTTCTTTGCATACCATTTTCTTTCATCACTTAGTTCGTTCACTGTTTGAGTGGGAGTAGCATCTGTACAAATTGCAATCATCAATTCCCTTTTCTTTGGGCAAGTGTGTTCATGACTTCTATACGTCATTAAAATTGTGAAATTATCCATTGAAGTGGTCTCAATCTTTCTGTGGAAATCCCTATCTGATGTCCGGTCTTTTTGTAGGCTTCATTGCAGAACGTTTTTCAACCTTGTATGTTAAGTTTCTATACTGCATCAGGATGCTAAGTAGCTAAGTTTTTGTGTATTGCTGGATTCAGTCGTCATATGAATTCTTTCTGATCTGTCTTAATAGACAAATATTATAGCCTCATATTTTGCATAACTTGTTTTTAACAGTATTTACTCTTTTTATTGATTAATGACCACAATGGGAAATATGTCTTTATGGAAATATCTAATTTGCTACATTAGAATGATGACACCAATTTTTATTCTTTTCATCTTTTTACAGACAGTAAGAACATTCTCCCTGAAAGGTATGACAAGTAAACTTTTTGGGCAGGAAACACCGGAACAAAGAGAAGCTAAGCTAAACATGTTGGAGGAGCAAATTGCTGATGGAGAGGAGCTTGTGAAGGCCAAGAATCTTGAATGCGAGTAAGGCCAGCAGTACAACTTGTATGTTCTACTGCTAAACAAATCTTGTTGACTGAAAGTATTGTAGCATTGATTTTGTGCAGACTTTAGTAACTAATTTTGGATTTGTATTAAAAAAAAATTGTTTAGAAGTTCTACTAGATTTGATAGGTTTTGAGTTTTGAAAGGGGTCATTTTCAGTAGTGTTTTTTGGAGTCCTTCCTTTAACTTTGGACTATTCAGAGTGCCTTGATTGTAGATTTTAAATTGTTCAGAAGTCTGAGTACAGAATCTATGCCACTTGTGCATTTTGATAGCTTTAATGCAACTTGCAAATATAATCTGTACTGGTTTAAAGTGGTTAAGGAATGAGCCATTCAATATTTATTTATCAAAATATTGACTATTAATTTCTCACCAATCTGTGTTTAAAATGAGACCTTGAACAAACCTGAACCATTCTGCTTTCGGGAACGTTCTTTGGGGATGTGAAATTATCCAAAGTAAAGAGATAAACCATTGACCAGGAGATTTCACTTGAAAGGTTTAGCCATGCAGTGCAGCAAATGCCCATTCCCACCCCATACTGTTTGGTACCCTGTTTGTCCAAATTAATCTTTGAGTATACTTTGTTTTCTGAGCTTTTTTGAAGTTTGTAGACTAATGTGTTAGGTAACAGGATGGTGCTATCTCTCGAGGATACTTGGAGATGTGCATATAAATCATTTGAAGGCAGAAGGGCAGGTTGAGCAATTGATTTTAAAAGCATAGGAATCCTAGGTTCATTATTCATGGAGTGTCAAAGCAAGGAAGTAATGATGTCCCTTTTTAAAAAGTGATTTGATCTCCACTACAATATTGTCTAATTCTAGACACCACTCACCTGCAAGAATGTAAAGGCATTAAAGAAGGTGTAGAAAAGATTGATTTCCCCACTTTCACTTAAGAAGTTAAAATGAGGAAGCTGGGATATTTCCTTTTAGCAAAGGAAATTGAAATGATATTTTTAGGGCATTGTTCAAAATCATCCTGGGTCTGGACAACGTAAATAGAAGGAAACTGTTTCCTTGGCAGAGGGGACAAGAACCAGAGGAAACGGATTGAAGGCGATATGATTAAATACTTTTTTATACAGTGAGTAGACTGAATCTGGAAAGTTGCCTGAGGCTTGGAGGTAAATCAAATGGTGGCTTTGAAAAGGGAATTTGATAAGCAACTGAAGGAGAACAAAAATTGTACGTTATGAGGTTAGGGGTTGGGGCTAGTTGAGATTCACATAGTACAATTGTTTATTCATTATTGCATAACACTGATTTCATTCCAAGTAAATGTGATGTGCTTTTGGAAATTTGAGGTATTTCATAACTTCAAAAATACAAACCTACCAGCCTTTGCACCCACCCAGAATCTGGGTTTTGCACAATTGAATGTTTGTCTGCATTTCAACAATTGAACAATATTTTTGTGTTTCTGATTGGCTCAGTGGTTAGCACTGCTGCCTCTCAGTACCAGGGGCCTGGGTTCGAATCCAACCTCGGGTGACTGTCTGTGTGGAGTTTGCACATTCTCCCCGTGTCTGTGTGGGTTTCCTCTGGGTGCTCCGGTTTCCTCCCACAGTCCAAAGATGTGCAGGGTAGGTGAATTGACCATGTTAAATTGCCTGTAGTATTCAGGGATGGATAGATTAGGATGGTTATAGGGGATGGGTCTGGGTGGGATGCTCTGAGGATTAGTGTGGACTTGCTGGGCTGAAGGGCCTGTTCCCACACTATAGGTATTTTGAGTTCCAAAATATTGTAGTAGCTCTTTCACACGATTGCTACTTTTGTAAAGATGCTTTCACTTCAAAGTCCCTCTTTTCAGCTACATAAGGTTCTTTTTAAGGTGAATAACTCTTATAAATGAAAGCCTTTCTTGACAACTCTTGTTGAAATATCTTAACCCCAATTTACCCCCTTGCCTTCCAATACCAAGGAGTGCAATTTCTTGTCAAAGTTGTTTTTTCAAAAAAAAAAAAAAATTTCTACCTGCTTTGTGGTGGAGTCTGTTTGCCACATTCAATTTTGGGTATAGTTTTGGGTACAACATCCACTTGGGGTAAAATCTAATCTGCTTGAACTGTTGTCTCCTAGGCAAGGATGGCAGATTCCCTTTGCTAAAGGACATTATTGAGCTTTATGGCTTTTTGAGAAAATTGCTAATAGTTTCATCGTCACCTTTTACTGAAATTAGCTTTTCAACTTCAAACTTAATAGTTTTTAAATTCCATTGCTGTCATGATGGGATTTAAACTCATGTCCCCAGAAGATTATCCTGGGCTTCTGGATTACTATTTCAGTGACATTACCGCTATACCATTGTCTGCCTGGTTTTCCTTGGAGCTTCATGAATTTGAACAAGTTAGAGGTATAAGTGCCATTTACTGATGCTTGCTTTCCTCTGGTGTGGGAGTTCTGTATGCCTACACCAACTTGCTCTTGTACTTTTCCATGATGGATGTGTCTTCGGCTTAATTCACTCTGTCGTTAACTTTTAAAACTTCAAGGTGGATCCCAGTTCTGAGTTCCTTTTAAATTCAGGCTTGTATTATGTTTACATTCTGTTTTGATATCAAATTTTAGAGATTTCATGAAGGATGCCTGGGCAGACATTGAGCGCTTTAAGGAACAGAAGAACAATGACCTGAAAGAGGCTCTTATCAGTTATGCAGTAATGCAGATAAGCATGTGCAAAAAGGTGGGTTGGTCATTAATGCAATTGCCTTTTTTAAAACCACCATGGATGGAATGACATGAGTGAGGAGAAAATTGAATCTCGTAAACATAAATCTTCATGATCATCTGCATGTTTAGGGATTGAAAGTATTTTGCCACAATTTTTAATTGCAAATGTTCTGCTTTTGAGGCTATACTCAACTGAAACTTGACCTTTGCAGTTGAGATTCAGACCAATTTGAAAATGTTCAATTGAACCAAGCTAAACTTTTTTTTTTCAGTTTTGAAAACTGAACAGTTCACTGCTGTGGCTTAGAATTGACTTTAGGAGTCCATATCTTTTGTCCTAGTTACAAAAATGTTAGACGACAATGCATTTCAGTGATTGTTCCTGTTGTGATTATATTCTAAGATGATGGCTGTCATACTAGAGGAATATGTGAGATACTCTCTTCCCAAGTCTCTTATTCTTCACCAGTTCAATGAAAAATGCTTTCGCCTTTCCTGTCATCTATTTTCTCTTTGCCCTCTTGCCCCATCAACACTATGGTTATACTGCCTATGAAACCTCACCAGGAAGCTGGAGCCTATAATTTCTTTAGTTGGCACCAATCCATCTTTATTTTTTTTTTAAAAAGAGTTGTCTCTGTTTTGATTTGTTTGTGTTGAAATGCTTCCAAATTGGTCTAAATGGTGGTGAGGGATTGCATTTGTTCTAACTTATCAGATTTCTGAAAGCAAATAAACACCACAAGTCACGAATGTTTGTACAAATTTGCTGAGTTGATTCTTAATTTTTTGGGAAATATACAACTTGTAGGGGTTAATATAGTTTTTTTTTGGTGCATGCTCAAGTGCACAAACTTGAAATGGTACTTCAGTAAATAGTCAGTCAGGCCATAATTTCTGCCTTTCTTGAAACTTTTGGTTATATTTGGATTGTGACTAAACCCGGTAAACAAGTTTTCTGTTGAATAGCTATTTATGGTGTCTCTCAGTTGAGATTCTTGCCACCAACAAATTGTAAGACTTGGGCACTTGAATCCTTCATATTTTGACTACTTGGAGGGAAATTCAGTAACTTTTTTTGGTCGTGTTAATGCATATTAACTGTAGTCAGCTTATGATTGAACTGAACTCCTTGTTAATGGATACTAATCGTTAACTTGGACTGTTTTTGGAACAAATGCACTTTTCAAATTTATCAGTGTTTCCTTTTATTAGACCAAGCCTTTTAATTTCCCTAATAATGAGGACAATTTCCAACACTTTGAGCATTGTGTTTAAAAATTGTACAGACTATAGGCATATGGGATGGTTGAAGTTGTTGCTTATGTATTCATAATTATGTTGAGGGATTAATCAAATCTGAAGGGGTCTGTATGATAAATTGGTATGATTTTTCTTTCAGAAGAGTGAATAAAATAGTGTGAATTCATTTTAATGACTTAAGATGTGGAACCCAATGCAGTGTGCCTTTAGGAATCAAATCAAGACCTGCTCTAATTTAACTTTGTGGTATTACTATAGGCTCCCATCTTTTTTTTTTTCTCTCTCCTTTTGAAAAATCTGGATAATTTAACTCTGCATTGAAGACTATTCTAGTGCTTTACTAGGAGACTAAATGGCTTGACTTTTCACCATAGTATATAGAATAGATATCATAGTTGAGTAAAATAAATGGAAACAGGTTATTATGGTTTAGCTGTGCAGATCTCTTAAAGCACAAAATTTAAGATTATTGTTTAGACTGTTTGCTGCTTGCCTACTTTTTTTGGAAAGAAATTTTATGACCTAATACTCCAATGTAAAAGTGGCATTTATGATCAGCATTAATGAGTTCTGAGAATGGCCCAAGAGCAGCTCAAGTTCAGCACTTTTGACTGTTTTAGATGTAGCATGTATGTTGAGTGGCACTGAAAATGACATGTCAAATTCTCAGTGGAGGCAGGGGTTTGTTTTTGGTCACTATCTTGGAAATTGAAACTTCCTTTGATCTCCTCTCTCCCGCCCTGCCACCCCCACCCTGGCTGGGAAATCTAGAAACATAGAAACGGGGTTGGCCATTCAGCCTTGTTTGAGCCTGCTCCTCCATTCATTATCATGATCAATCATCCAACTAAATAGTCTGTTCCCACTTTTCCCCTATATCCTTTGATCCCTTTAGCCCCAAATTCTTATAACTAACCTATTCTTGAATTCATGTAACGTTTTGGCCTCAGCTGCTTTCTGTAGTAACAAAAATTCCACAGGCTCGCTGTTATGTCGGTGAAGAGATTTCTCCTATCTCATCTTATTCATAAATTTATCCTGTATTGTTGCAAGCTGACTTGTCTTGTGCTCTCATTATACAATCCTAAATGCTCCCCTACCCTGCCCTGCCCATTCAGATAATCCATCTTCCTGTTTTTGCATTGAGTCAATAGCTCAAATTTGTCTGCACTTGTACTGCATTTGCCGTGTGTTTGCTTACTCTCACTCGGTTTGTCCGAATCACGCTGAAGCATTTCTGCATGCTCCTCTCAGCTCGCCATTGCTTTTCTAAATGGCAGTCAGTGACCAAGGATCCTACGTTGTTTCCTGTCTGTCAACCAGTTTTCTATCCCCTCAATACTCTAGCCACAATCCCATGTATTTTAATTTTACACTCTAATCACTTGGTGTTGGGACTATTTGGAAAGCCTTCTGAAGGTTTCAAATAAACCATATCCAGTGGCTGTCCCTCATGTAACTCTACAAGTTACATCCTCTAAGAATTCTAGTAGACTTATTAAGCATTACTTCCGTTTCAAAGGTCCATGCTGACTCTGCCCAATCCTGTCACAATTTTCGAAGTGCTCAGTCACATTTTTTCTGAAGAAGGGTCTAGGCCTGAAACGTCAGCCTTCCTGCTCCTATGGTGCTGCTTGGCCTGCTGTGTTCATCCAGCCCTGCGCCTTGGTGTCTCTCAATTTTCAAAGTGCTCAGTTATTGAGTCTTTCACAATGGATTCTAGCATTTCCCTACTACTGAACTCCGGTTGACAGATTTATAATTTCTGCGTTTTTGTTTGCAACCCTTCATAAATAGAGGGGTCACGTTAGCTATCTCCAATCTGTTCAAGCCCCACTCGTGTGTTTGGAATCTCGGCTTTATGCTCCAGTGAAGTACTAAGAAAGGTCTTGTATTTAGGCTCAGATATTAAACCGAGGCCCCATCTGTTTGCTTGGATGGAAAATATCCCACAACCCTACTTTTGAAAAAAAGAGCTTGGGAAGTATTCCCAGAATCCTGGCCAATATTTGTGCTCCAAATAATGTCAAACAAAAGCTATCTGGTGGTTCATTGATTGCCTTGTGGGAGTTTGCATACAAATTGCCTGCCTATTGGTTTCCTACACTAAAATAGCTTTGAAAGTACTTCAGTGGCTGCAAAATGCTTGGTTTGTCATGAAAAGTTCTATATAAATGAGTTTTTAAACCCAATTTATTTATGAAAATGCATGTTTTTTCTTTTGTAGGGAATTCAAGTCTGGACCAATGCTAAGGAATGCTTTAGCAAGATGTAAACGTTTACTTTCAATAAACTTGAACCTTGGATAATAGAAGCACAAGGAAAGCTAGAACTCAGAAATTATTTGAGCACATGGAATCCTTTTTACAGTGATTGTATATTTATCTTTCAATCCATTTGCTTGAACTGGCACAAAGAAACTTTTGTGAGAAAATGTCTTGCTAATAAAATTTAAAAATCATGTTTCTTGGGATGTGGGGTTAAGGGAAAAGCAGGCAGAGAATTTCATTCTATTTCAGAAACTAATCCATGTGCTATGCTGGGTTTTTTCCTGTAAATTTGAAAGCCTTCAGATCATTTCCAGATGTGAATATATTCTGCCAATTTTTTTTGTGCAGTTTTGCATTGGCTTTCAACAAAGCTTATTTCCATAACTCTTAATACAATGGACAGCTGCTCATATGTAGATTTGTACAATGTCTTAATTTCATCTGTGTTCAAAATATCCTGTTTAATTAGTCTCAATAGAAGGTTCCAGCTTTACTTGATTCTTTTGGCTGAACTTCCAGCATTAAACAAATCAATAGATAAACATTCAATGCCTAGAATTTGGCTGAGATATAGAAGACATGATTTGCAACCAGCCAATCCTAATAAATGATTGGTCACACCAGAAGTTAACAATCTTCTATAACCATGTAGGTTATCTAATCTTTTTATTAACATAAAATTTGAATAATTTCAGTGGTTTTTATGGTCTGGACAATGTGTACAGTTAGCAATCATGATTTGCAAGTGACAATGAAAGTCAATTTCTTTCACAACCTCATTTGAGAAACTCATGAATGTTATTACCCAGTTTATCTGTAGCTTTGATATTCCAGCTTTCGAAAACTTGTAAATTTCGAAGTTTACATTTTGACAGATGACTGCCATCCCTTCAAACCTCAATGAGTACCATGCACATCTAAATAAATGTGATTTTAAAATAGCAACATTTAGTTAATAACACTACTCTTTTGTAATTGTCTCTTGAAACTGTTTTAGTCATTATTTAAAGACTAATGGGGTAACTTTCTTTCTCTAATTTCAGCACAAGTGTTGAAGGGAAATTGCTTTTTCTACTCATGGTGGTTTTTTCTATTCTAAAACTCAGTTGGGGAACGCTTATTCCCATGATAATTATGTTTTTGTGTAGTAAGAAAAGCAAAGAATTCCCTTCAGTTTTCTGTATTTGTTCTAACTTGAGTAGTATTAAGCTGTGCTGGAACAACCATGCAGGTCATTTTAAACATTCTGCTAACCAACCACCAGTTGAGAGTGGATGGCAAAAGGGATAATTTGAACATTTATTAACACTACCTGTTTAATGACCAAAAAAAAAAGTGATTTTTAAAAAGATGAAGTGACTTAAGTGATTCCATTTAATACTTTGTTGCCTTTTGCAGTTTCAAAATTTTGCCTTTAAATGCCAAAACAGAATAAGTAACACTAAAATGAAGGTGCCTTAAATTTTCTGCCAATTTTGTGCTTATTTGTCTGTATGTGTGTACTGCATGTTCTGTTTGCTTTGATTCCATCTTGGATTGCTCAACAGGTTGCCTGAAAATTCATGTGTAGATAAAACCAGACAATACATTGGAGTTTGTAGAAGAATAAAAGGAATCCACAATCCCACTGTGCCAAAAATGCTGAATGAATAAATATGCTTTTAAAAAGCAAGTTTTGTGCTTCTGTTTTCCATTTTTTGTTTCTTCAGTTGTAAATTTGATCACCACAAGCAAGGTGAGGACCGAGATGCTTTGTTGTTCAATGTCGATTTTTCACTAGACTAACAATGGGAAAAATAAATTAACTTTGTTAAAAGACATGATTTTTATCATTTCCTTTTCTCTCCATTCTCTGAGTCATTGGCTCTAAAAGATCAGAACGGAAGGAGGTGACCAGAATTGATATTGCTGACCACCTTTATGCATCCTGGTGGAAGGGATAAGTTTTTGGGTGGCAATCCTGAGGGACAGTGTTGATTATGTTTACACATACCTAGCCTTGCTTCTTGCTGAGCTGTGCTTTTGTGTGGTGTGCATCAGAAAATGTAGCAAACTTTACATATAAAAGCAAGTTTATAAAACTGAACTAATTCTCTTCAGCTGGAGAAGAGGGACAGGTCTTTGAAGGCTGTCTACATTGGCAAATTGACAGTTAATTTAAATGTACTGGTGGGAGAGATGGCTGGTTTGCAATCCAGATAATAGAATCCCTACACTGTGGAAACAGGCCCTTTGGCCCAACAAGTCCACACCGACCCTTGGAGCATCCCAACTAGACCTACCCCCTATAACCCACATACCCCTGAACACTATGGGCAATTTAGCATGGTCAATCCACCTAGCCTGCACATCTTTGCACTGTGGGAGGAAACCCATGCAGATACAGGGAGAACGTGCAAACTCTGCACAGACCGTCGCCCGAGGCTGGAATCGAACCCGGGTCCCTGGTACTGTGAGGCTGCAGTGCTAACCACTGAGCCACCGTGCTGCCCCAACAATGCCAACAGCATGAGTTCAATTATTGTACTGGCTAGGGTTACCATGAATGGCTGCCCTCAAACTCTCCCCTCATCTGAGGTGTGCTGACCCTAAGGTTAAATCAATTGTCCCTCTAATGAGAAGGCAGCCCTCAGGTCCAGTAGGACTGTGGTGGCTTTACCTACCAGCCTTAGCCCTTTAAACATTTCACAGAAATGTTATGTGAAAATCCAACAAATCCTTTTCTTAAAAAAATTTATGGATGTGAAGCAATTTGACATGTTTCTTGGTCCCCGATGATTGCACTAGCAGTCTTGCAACTGCCCATTAACAATTGTATACATGACTTAGTTGTCATTAGCTTTCAATTCTGATTTAATCTAAGTTTCCCCGTAGCACAGCCTCTGTTACTGGAAGAAGCAAAATGGTGTGATAGTGCTGTCGTAGACGGAGGGGAGCTATTGTAGCACGTGGGGGGTACTGAGGCACTGTTGTCTGTGTGGTTTGCATGTTCACCTCATGTCTGCATGGATTTTCTCCAGCTGCTTTGGTTTCTTCTCGCAGTCCAAAAATGTGCGGTTTAGATGGATTAAACATGCTAAATTGCCCAGTGATGTGCAGGCTATAGATTGGGAAGCTCTGCAGAGGGTCAGTGCAGACCCAGTGGACAGTATGGTTGCTATCTGCACTGTATGGCTTCTGTAATTCTATCATTTGTGTAGGAAAGCTTTCGTTACGAACGTGCAGATGGGTGCTCTATAATGGGGAAGAAAAATTGATGCAAACCATGACTGGAAATAACATTTTGCACAGATAAATGGGGAAAGTAGGCAATATTTTATGACATACGGATCCACGTTTGTGGGCATGCAAGGTAAGATATCTTCTGATAATAAGCAAGAGGCTAGGCAATCAGCCAGAAAAAAATACAGATGTAGTTCAGATATAATTTTAATGTTGTATACTTTCTGGTCCTTTTTTTAACTGTTTCCATTTACAAATTTCTATATATTCATTTGCCCAAGTGAGCCTGTCCCTAAAATTGCAGTCATAGAAATTAGGAAAATTCAACCCACTGAGCCTACTCTTTTATTCAGTATGATCGTGCCTGTTGCCCTATCTCAATGCTGTTGTCCCGTTCTCACCCAATATCCATCGATTCGTCAATTTAAAAACCAAAAGAACTGCGGGTGCTGTAAATCAGAAACAAAAACAGAAGTTGCTGGAAAACCTCAGGAGGTCTGGTAGCATCTGTGAAAAGAAATCGGAGTTAACTTTTCGCGTCCATTCTGAGGAAGGGTCGCCGGACCCTAAGTGTTGGGTCTGATTTTTCTCCTAGATGCTGCCAAACCTGCTAAGCTTTTCCAGCAACTTCTGATTTTGTGTTAATTGATTCCTTTTAGTGTCTAGAAATCTCGCTATCTACTTTTGTGAGCAGCTCTACTGAATATATTTACAATGCGATCTCCTCTACAACGAGGAGACAAAACGAAGACTGGGTGAGCGCTTTGTGGATGACTTGCACTCTTTTTAAAAAAAAAAATCTCCGTTTCTAGTTACTTGCCACTTTAACACACCATTGTCTTTCTATGCCTATGTTTCTGTCTTAGGCCTGCTACAGTGCTTCAATGAAACTCCGCACAAGCTAGAGGACCAACACCTTACAGCCCTCAGTACACAATATTCGAGTTTACCAATTTTGTGCATAAACACCTTCCTCCATGTTGGTTACCCACCCCTGTGCCCCCAGGTCCTGCTCTGTATGGGTTGCTCCCCATTTTTAACTATTCATATGTTTCGTTAACCCCCATTAGCATTTATCTGTGCTGGATTATCACCAGCAATTCCTTTCTCTGCTTTTCCCTCTCTCTACAGAGAAAGGAATTGCTGGTGGTTCGCATGAACCTTCATTGCACATCCTCTAAAGCATGTATATCCTTTCTTTGAGCCCAAAATGTCAGGTGTGTTCTCGCCAAGACCCTGTACAGTTGTAGTAAGACAGTATTACTACTGTACTTCTCCATTTGCAAGGAAGGAGAATCTGCAATCCGACCCCACGACCAAAGACATCTTTCCCTACCCACCCTTATCTGCTTTCCGGAGGGACCACTCTCTCCGTGACTCCCTTGTCTGCTCCACACTCCCCTCCAGCTCCACCACACCCGGCACTTTTCCCTGCAACCGCAGGAAGTGCTACACCTGCCCCCATACCTCCTCCCTCACCCCCATCCCAGGCCCCAAGAAGACTTTCCACATCAAGCAGATGTTCACCTGCACATCTGCCAATGTGGTATACTGCATCCTCTGTACCCGGTGTGGCATCCTCTGTACCCGGTGTGGCTTCCTCTACATCGGGGAAACCAAGCGCAGGCTCAGGGACCGCTTTGCAGAACACCTACGCTCGGTTCGCAATAAACAACTGTATGTCCCAGTCGCGAACCATTTCAACTCCACCTCCCATTCCTCAGATGACATGTCCATCCTGGGCCTCCTGCAGTGACACAACGATGCCACCCAAGGTTGCAGGAACAGCAACTCATATTCCGCTTGGGAACCCTGCAGCCCAATGGTATCAATGTGGATTTCACAAGTTTCAAAATCTCCCCTCCCCCTACCGCATCCCAAAACCAGTCCAGCTCGTCCCTGCCTCCCTAACCTGTTCTTCCTCCCACCTATCCCCTCCTCCCACCTCAAGCTGCACCTCCATCTCCTACTGACTAACCTCATCCTGCCCCCTTGACCTGTCCGTCCTCCCTGGACTGACCTATCCCCTCCCTAACTCCCCACCTACACTCACCTTTACTGGCCCCATCCCCGCCTCTTTGACCTGTTTGTTTCCTCTCCTCTATCCATCTTCTATCCGCCTCCCACTCTCTCCCTATTTATTTCAGAACCCCCTTCCCCTCCCCCTTTTCTGATGAAGGGTCTAGGCCCGAAACATCAGCCTCTCTGCTCCTATGATGCTGCTTGGCCTGCTGTGTTCATCCAGCCCTGCACCTTGTTGTCTCGGAGAACAAACTATTTGCTTTCCTAATTGTATGCGGAGTCTGCATGCTTGCTTTCGGTGACAAGTGTACAAGAACACCCCAGGTCCTTTATTGTGTGTTAAACTTTCCCAATCAATCACCATTCAAGTAGTTGACTTTCTGATTTTCCTACCAAAAGCTACATAAATACAAGTTTTATTATTTTTTGCCCCAGCTCTTATTCAAGAATATCACTGATCACTTGGCTGAGGTAGTATTTTTTGATCTCTGCTTTAGCTTGGTTTTTTTTTAAAAAACATTTTAACTTAGCGGTTTGTATTTGAAATGCTACTGAATCACAAATAAAAACTTGCTCTTACCATATGATATTAGTAGCAATTTTTGTGCCCTTGAGGAATGAAGTCAAGTATAGGAAAACCTTTTCGTTCTTAAAAGCTAAGAAGATGATGCAATTAAGGAAGTTTTTGGATCTTTGGTTCTGATTGTCTCCGTCTAAAGTTTTACCATTATAGATTCTGACTGATGGGCTTTCTGTGTATTTTCAGCATTTGTAGTTTCTTTTGTTATATTTGTGTGTTTAAATAGTTAACTAAATGGAAATTATAAGATTTTTCTCTCTCCCTCTGCTGTTCCTAAGATCTAAATCTGTTCAGGTTTCCTAGAATTCCTACCTAATATTCATTTCCTCCACAGTGTCAAGTTTACCCTTTTGCTCAGGAGCCAATTCCTTTTCAATGTTGTTCAAATTTCCAGATTACTTGACATTATTGGAATTAGTAACTTTAAATAAATACCCTTCTTATAACCTGTCACCTTTTCTAAATTGTGCATAAACACCTACATATTGTTAGGAGGCTGTACTGACCTTCTAGATGACAGTCACAAATCTCTCTTCCTTAACAACTAAAAACAAATTAGGGGAATAAACTGGAAGACCATAAATTGATGTAGAAAGGTTTAAACTTGCTGTTTATGGTTTTTTTTAAGTACCTACATTCTATGATTGAACTACACCTTGTATGATGCCCTACCCTTACATTATTGATAGTTGTCTGTGTTTGCAGGCACCAATTATAATTTCCGTTTCCTAATCAACCTTTTCAGAGATGTTATAATACCACCTTCAGAGCAGGTAAAGCTTGAACCCAGGCCTCTTGGCCCAGAGGTGAGGACATTACCACTATACCATGAGCTGTCCTGTTCCTGTCTCTACAATTAAAAGCTAAAGCATGACTAACGAGTATTCAGGTGATCACAAATTGAACTTCGGTCATCATTAAAATCTTATTTTGGCTGTCCGCCTCTGGAATTATGAGAATCTTAACTATCATTTACAATCCTAATTATTGTTCAGCTTTAAGACACTCCAATTAACTTTCAACAACTCTGGCTAGCTATTCTTTCCAGCGCTGAAGAGGATCCAGTGCAGTGCATGAAAAAGCATGATATGAAAATCTTTCTAGCAAAAGTCCATGTGGCGGTGCATAATTGGAGAAGGTGGAATTCTCAAAATGCCAACAGACCAGGGTAGATTTTCTTATTGTTACAGTTCCTGCCATTGCTTCTCTGAGGTATAGAAACATCATTTGCTATTTCAGTATGGTCAAGCCTCTTTGGTTCTACCACCTGTGGGACTTGAGGTCTTTGTCGTGCAGATGCTGGCTCTTCTTGAGCTCATGGGTATTGGCGTCGTGTTTACCCTGAATTCTGTATGGATCTAAACAGGTTGATATTTAGACATCTACTGGTGATCTGTCACCTTGTCCAATGAAGCCAGTCATCTCTCCTGTACTAATGGGGCTGTAAAGCTACTGATCTAATTTTACTGCTCTACTCCACCAGAGGAATGTTCTTAAAATAGGCACTATAACTGCATGCTGCATACTAACTCATGTTTCAGTTTATTTTTTAAATCAAATAATTGACTGGGGCTTAGAGTACAAGAGTAAAATAAAAATCAGTCTGCTGGCTTTTTATTTCTGGCAGGGTTTTAATGAGTGTGTCCAAACAGTGCAACCACTTGCTGATGGCTGCTATCATTGGTCCTGTGGGTGTACCTCCTGCTTTCGGTTTAATTCTTTAATTCGTCCCTTATTATTTATTTTTCAGGTATTTCATCAGAGATTAAGGTGTAAAAATGTACAAGCTTCCATGCAAAAATCTTCATATACTTTTTAGATGTTTTCTAAAGTTCAGAGATTTTATTGCATAGCTCGAGAGCAGGTGAGATTTGAATCTGGGCCTCCCAACTCAGATAGAGACATTACTACTGTGCCACATGAACCTTTATATGAAAAACTAGAATTTTAATTGGAATTAAGCTAAGCTAGACTTGCAAATGGAATACAGTAATTACATTATGACTATACACCACACAGGAGACCATTTTGCCTAACTTGCCTTCATTTGATCTTCAAACAAGCATCATTGGCACTAAGTAATCTCCTGTTTTCTTTCCCAATAGACTTACAAACTCTTTTTATATCCAAATAATCATCCAATACCCTATTGAATGCTTCCATTTAACCTACCTCCACAGACTTTCAGGCAGTGCATTCCATAAACCATTTTTTTCCCTTGCAAATCACCTTAAATCTATGCCCTCTTGTCTTGTTAGTTTTATGAGCAGGAAATCATCTCTCGATCCACTCTATCCAGCCCACACACAATTTCGAAAACCTCAATTAACTCTCAGCTGCCTTCTGTCCAAGGTGAACAGTCCCTGCTTTTAAAGTTTATCCTCATAACTTAAGTTTCTTATTCTTTGAAACAAACATTCTTGTAATTACTTCTCTGCTCTCTCCAATACTTCTAATCTCCTAAATGCCCCTGGAGTTTAATGCTCCAGAAATGAGTCCAGGTTTTCTACTGTAGATAGGGTAATTTAAATTTGATTAATAAAATACTAATCTCACTAATGCGTTGGGTATCCTTCAGAGGAGGAAATCTTTATCCTTACCCAGCTGGACTTGCAGATAATTCCAGGTTTGCAACAATGTGGTTGGCTGTTGCCTTCTGCAATGGTATAGAAAGCCAGTATGAAACTGTGACAAAAAGCTGCCACAAAAAAATCCAGGTGTTATTAGGCAGTGGTACCCTCAAAATGAGAGCAGTAACCTTACTTTCCCCTAACACTGGAGATTTGGCTGGATGTATCTATGCTTCGTGACTGCATCAATTCAACAAGCAGCTCACTGTCGCCACCTAGAGGGCAAATAGGGAGGGGTATTAAATTCTGTCTTCGCCAACAAACGTTCATGTAGTACAGGTATTTCTCGTTTAATGTCGTAATTGCTTTCTTGTGTGACCTTGTGCTATCGAAAATTGGGTTATAGGGAAATCACCATAGAAAAGCAGAAAGTTTGCGTTATCCGAACAGTGTCCACTATTCATCAATTGTGTTACAGCGAATTTGCGTTATTATACACGCGTTATAGCAGAAATACCAATAAGTAAAAACCGAAAGAACTGTGGATGCGGTGAATCAGGTCTAGTGACCCAAAATGTTAACTCTGATTTTTCTTCGCAGATGCTGCCAGACCTACTGGGCTGTTCTAGCAACTTCTGTTTTTGTTCACATAGCAAGGGTGAATTTTCAAAAAGTAAGGGGATTTCCTATAAGAAGCCATTTAATTGTCGAATTAACTCGATCATTCAGCATTAACACTTAATGTGTGTGGTTATTGAAGGATTTTACGATGTTTTTCAGCCTGCAGCTGCCCCCTTGTGTCAATTGGTGAAAAATCAGCAACCCTATCTTCAAAGAGAGAGAGGGGGAGGCGGATAGAAGACGGATAGAGGAGAGGATGGGTGGAGAGGAGACAGATAGGTCAAAGAGGCAGGGATGGAGCCAGTAAACGTGAGTGTAGGTGGGGAGTTAGGGAGGGGATAGGTCAGTCCAGGGAGGATGGACAGGTCAAGGGGTTGGGATGAGGTTAGTAGGTAGGAGATGGTGGTGCGGCTTGAGGTGGGAGGGGGGGACAGGTGGGAGGAAGAGCAGGTTAGGGAGGCGGGGATGAGCTGGTCTGGTTTTGGGATGCGGTAGGTGGAGGGGAGATTTTGAAGTTTGTGAAATCCCAATGCAGCCCAATGGTATCAATGTGGAGCTCATCCCCGCCTCCCTAACCTGTTCTTCCTCCCACCTATCCCCTCCTCCCACCTCAAGCCGCACTCCCATCTCCTACCTTCTAACCTCATCCTGCCCACTTGACCTGTCCGTCCTCCCTGGACTGACCTATCCCCTCCCTAACTCCCCACCTACACTCACCTTTACTGGCTCCATCCCCGCCTCTTTGACCTATCTGTCTCCTCTCCACCTATCTTCTCCTCTATCCATCTTCTATCCGCCTCCCCCTCTTTCCCTATTTATTTCAGAACCCCCTTCCCCTCCCCCATTTCTGATGAAGGGTCTAGGCCCGAAACGTCAGCCTTTTTGCTCCAATGATGCTGCTTGGCCTGCTGTGTTCATCCAGCTCTGCACCTTGTTGTCTCGGATTCTCCAGCATCTGCAGTTCCTACTATCTCTAACCCTATCTTCAGTTTCATTTTTCAGTGCAAGCATCACTGAACACATTAGGCCCAAATCCACCTGTCCCCAGACCATTGCAGACCAAATATGTGATCTAACCTGCACATACACACCTTTTACAGAAGTCTTGACATGCTGAACTCTGTGGGAAATCTCTGGGCAGTTTCAATTCCAATGGGTAATTCTCCTGCTCCCTGTCAACCCACTGCAAAAGTTCTCAAACAGTTCCATTGGACCCACCTGAAAAGTTGTCAGGAAATGTGAGATTAGGAACTTAACCTCAACATCAGCAACAAGACCTGACTGCCCTTGGACCCATTTATCATCTGTCACATCTGTCAAGTTAGTCCACCTCATCCACTTGCCAACGTACCCACTGAACTAATTCACTCATTCATCCTGTCTCTTATCATTCTGACACAATGGTACCAATGTTACAATGATAGCATTGCCAGTTTACCATACGGCAGCTGGTGCCATTAAATAAAGGTGTGCAGTGGCGGAGTGTCCTGAAGGATATTTCATTTCATATTTTTTGCACAGCTGGTCTTTGAAGACGCAGCAAGAAATACAGTCTAGGTAGGTAAATATTCAGCACTAGCAGTCCTAATATCGTTGTCATTCTGTGGATTGTTAGACCAATACAAATGAAATTTTGCTAATAAAGAAATTTTAATGTAATAGTCCCTGTCTCTATGCAGATACTACTTTGCATTGGTACAAAGATAATAAAAGGAAAAGACATAAAGCAATATGTTTGAATGCACATAGCATTGAAAATAAAACAGTAAAACCACTACTCCAGATTGAGATAAATAAGTATGATCTAGTAGCCATTACTGAGATGTGGCTGTAGCATGACTTTAGGACCTGAATATTGAAGGGTTTGTGACATTTCAGAAGGACAGGAATCTAGGAAAGGATGGATGAGTGGCTCTGTTAATTGAAGATGATAATAGCACAACAGAGAGTGATGATCTTATTCAGGAAACCAAGATAAAAAAGCTATTTGGGTAGAGACGAAGAATGAAGGAGGTGAGAGGTCCCTTGTAGTATTTATGTTCAGGTTGTCTAACAGTAGTCACATGGTAGGCCAAGGTATCAAAGAAGAAATAATGGGACCTAGTCAAAAGGGTACAGCAATTATCATGAGGGATTTTGACCGACATACAGACTGAGAAAAAGTAGTCTAGATGAGGAATTCATTGAACATTTTTAGGACAGTTCCTTAGACCAACACCTTCTGGCACCAACCAGAGACCAGGCTATACTAGATATAGTTTTGACCAATGCGATAGGATTAATTACTAACCTCATAAAGAAAGTAGTAATTGTAATGTGGTCAGCCAGGTGGACCTAATAAAGCATGAGTTCTCTGGTTGGGACTGTTACTCTAATCTGATCAGGGAACCCTGGCTGACAGATAAGAACAGGAGTGTCCACAAGCATTGCCCTTATCTGGCTTTGCTTGTTAATGGTTTACTGGCCACATGGGTGTTTTCCTGGTCGTGGAAAGTATGGAATAAAGTTTTTGCACAGTGGTGTATTTTTACTGAGTCACTGCACAGAACAACCCCAGGAGATGAGGTTGGTTGGCTCGCTGAGCTGGTTTGTTGTTTCACAGACGTTTCATTACCATGCTGGGTAACATCCTCAGTGCAGCTTCCGATGAAGCATCGGTGTGTTTTCTCGCCTGGTTTTTAAACTTGAGTCCGTTGAGCTGGATTGCCTCACTTCTGGTTTTTCTTCATAGTGGAGTGTATCTGGGGTCGAGTTCTATGTGTTTATTAATGGCTTTCTTCGTGGAGTGCCAGGCTTCTAGGAATTCCCGTGCCTGTCTCTGCTTAGCTTGTCCCAGGATTTTGGTGTTGTCCCAGTCGAATTGGTGGTTCTCCATGTGGATTGAGATGAGTGAGTATTGGTCGTGTCTTTTTGTAGCCAGTTGGTGTTCGTGTACCCTTGTTATTAGTTTCCTTCCTGTTGTCCGATGTAGTGTTTCTCACAGTCTCTGCAGGGGATCTTGTAGATGTGGTGATGTGGGGAAAAAAATAAGCACTACTGCTGTGCAGTGGTAGTGTAGGAGATTTAAAACAAAGGAGATTAGAAGGTTAAAAAATTAAAATAAGTACAGGAGTGTCAGACATCCTATTCACTCTGAGAGTTTTCTCTGGCTCTGAGGAGGCTGGGTCAGTATCAAGGACTCTCCATGTGTAAGTAAGAGGTGACTTGATGATGGGAGACTGGTCTCTGTGGAGTTATTTCAGTGGCGATAAGAGTAAAGCATGCTTCTGAAGAAATTTGTTTGCAACAGTCATCTTTGAGTTGGAGTAAGCATTTCTGGCTGTTATTTGGAAGCTTGACTTGTCCGATCCTGCCATTGAAGACTGGGCCCTGTATATAGAAAGAATGTGCTACTTTGTCCGGGCAGATGAAAAGCAATGAGTAATTCTCCCGACAGGCTGTGGACCCACAGTTGTTTTTTTGGTTATTAGGAGCCTAACTTTCCCCTGAGGTACTGGATACTAAAACCTTTCAGGAGTTGACTGATTTATTTAAGTAATATTATGACTCCAAGCCTCCTCTAATTCTGAGATGCTATCAATTTTACTCTGCAATTTGAGAAACAGGGGAATCTGTATCAAGATTTTTGAACGGAAAAGACAACTGGCAGGGGCATGTGACTTTGGTCATACCCTTAATCAGATGCTGAGCAACTGTTTGATGTATGGGATTAATGATGTAACTATGCAAAAGTGCCTGCTAGCTGAGCCCAACTTGACTTTGAAGTGGCACTATAACTGGTTTTATCATTGGAAAATGCAGCAATGAAACACATGAGTTACAGGGTATTCTGATGGAAGTGGACACCCTCGCCAGTCCAACAGACCTTGGGGAACACCACTTGAGTGAAGGCAATTGCATAGTCTCACGCAGGACGTATCCTAACAGAGGGACTCTAGGTCAACCCACAGCAAAACACAAAAACAGAGCCATGCCTCAGCCAAATGCTTAAAATCTTCTTTGGGATCCGGGCAGGCAAGCCATTGTAGTTGCTGCTGGTATGCAGACTTGAGATAGCAAAAGAGTCCCACTAAACCTAAACTGAGTTAGAGAATTCATAGGCCGGTATCCAGGAGAGTGCACACCCAGGAAAATCCACCTATATCTGGTCTGGAATATTTAAATTCCTTAGCAACATCCAAATTAGAACCAATCAAAATAAATGTCTGGTTAAATGGTCACCCGCTTCTCGTGGAAGTTGATACCGGCCATTTCAGTGATTGAGGAACCAGTCTTTAAGGAAATTCACTCTGGACTCAAACCCTTAAGGTTGCACAGATCTCGGCTGGTGGGGAACCTTTACAGATTAAGGGTACAACTGCAGTTCTGGTCTCCCATAAGAAACAGCAAGAATGGCTCAACATTTTTCAATTAGGAAAATGGCTGCCTGAGTGAAGCCCTAATTAAATACTCGGAAGTTTTTCCAGGACTGACAAAGGACCCAAAGCCACCTTGTATGTTGACCCGGAAGCAATTCATGATTCTGCAAGGCCCTCCCAGTGCTATTTGCCTTATAGACAAAATTAGAGGCAGAAATCAGAATGTTGGAAAACAAAGGAATCATTAAACCAGTCCAGTTTGCAGAATGGGCAGTCCTGGTCATACTGATTGTGAAGCCCGATTCGTTGCCTTTATGGGGATTTTAAACAAAACAGTAAACTGCTTTTTGCAGCTGGTGGATTTATACATAAGAACTGATGGTAGTGAGGGTGGGGGTGGTCTGTCCTTCACAAAGCTGGACATGAACTATGCATACTTGAAATTGCAGGAAATGAGGATTCCCAGAAGTGGGCTACAATTAATACCCATTAGGCTTTGTAACAATATACAAGACTGCCATTAGGGATATTATCAGCCTGTGCAATTTTTCAGCAGATGATGGAGAACATTTCACAAGGTCTACCCCAGGACGCTATTCATCTAGATTATGTGCTAATAACTAGGAAGACCAATAAGGAGCACAGAGAACTTGGACATAGTCCTTAGATATTTCTGCCAGGTGGGAGTATGCCTTAGAAGGGAAAAATGTGTGTTCGAGGCACTCCGAGTGACCTACTTAGGGCTACAGAATCGACAAGACAGGTAATACCCATTGGAAGATAAAGTGAGGGTGATCATAGGTGCCCTGGCTCTCATGTCCAAGGTTATTCCTTGCGTTGGTGAACTATAATGGAAAGTGCATACATAACCTGGCCTCCATTCTGGCACCTTTGTGTCAACTTTTGAAAAAGGGTTAGTCTTGGAAATGGTCATTTAGCCAAGCCATAATTTCAGGGACAGCTATTATCCTCTAAGGTGTTGGAACACTATGCTTCCAAGCGAGATCTGGTACAGACATGCGATACCTCCCCGTACCGCATTGGGGTAGTATTAGCTCATGGGTCAGCCCAATGGAGAGAAACACTTAATAGAGTATGCATCAAGACTTTGGCTGAGTCAGAACGTAAATATGCCCAGATAAAGAAGGAAGTATTGGCGGTCATATTTGGAGTCAGGAAATTCCACCAATGCCTCTATGGAAGCACATTTGTAATAATAATGGACCAGAGTGGTGGGCTCTAATAACAACTGCATATAATTATTAATTGAAACGTCGTCCAGGAGGCCAAGGAGCAAATGCGGATGCATTGAGCTGTCTCCTGTTGGCAGACACACCACTGGTGTTACTGCCGCTGTAAGAGTCCGTAGTGTTTTTAAGTTTTCTGGAAATGCTTCCAGTCACAGCTGATAAAATCAGACTTTGGACACAGAAAGATCCTGTCCTGGCAAAACTGAAACAACTGGTGCGATGGGGTACACAAAAGAGCCATCACAACCAGAATTGAAACCTTTTTGGAGCTGGAGAGATCAGATCACAGTAGAGGTCAGCATATCATTCTGGTGAGCAAGAGTGATGGTCCCGAGAAAAGGGTGTCGCCAGATACTGGCTGAAATCCACAAGAGTTGTCCAGGGGTGTCCAAAATGATGATGTTCGCAAGAAGTTATACCTGGTGGCCAGGTTTGGATGCCGACATTGCCACGTTGGTGGGGCAGTGCCCAGAGTGCCAACAAGAACAAAAGCTACTGCCAGTAGCTCCCCCACATTCATGGGAATAGCTAGGTAAAACCTGGACTCGGTTACACTTTGAGTGTGTAGGTCCTTTCATAGGCTCAATGTTTTTTTGTTACTATGGACACCCACTCAAAATAGCTGGATGTGTACAGAGTTCTTTCATCAAACATGGGGATGATGATAGAAAAACTGCACATTTTTGCAATACACGGACTCCAGGAAGTGTTGGTCACAGATACTCTCCATTTACCAGCAAGGAATTTCAGCACTTTGTAGTGGAATGGTATTCAACATATCAGAACAATTCCATACCATTCATAATCCAAGGTGTGGCAGAAAGAGCAGTCATAACTTCGAAGGTAGGCTTGAAGAAACAGCCTACAGCATCACTAGATACCAAACTGTCCTGCTTCTTATTTAAGAATTATAGGACCATCCTTTGTGCAACTACAGGGATAGCTCCAGCAGAGTCCCAACAGTGTGGAAACAGGCCAATCAGCCCAACAAGTCCACACCGCCCCTACAAAGAGTATCCCAACCAGACCCATTCCCCTACCCCTGCATTTCCCACATTTGACCCACCGAACCTGGACACTATGGGCAATTTAGCATAGCCAATCCACCCACCCTGCACATCTTTGGACTGATGGAGGAAACTGGAGCACCCAGAGGAAACCCACATAGACATGGGGAGAATGTGCAAACTCCACATAGACAGTTGCCCGAGGGTGGAATCAAACTGGGGCCCCTGACACTGTGAGGCAGCAGTACTAACTGGGTTAAATGTGATCTTCCTGGACTTGTGAGGGGGGAGGGTGATTTGGCATTGGGAACACCAATGCCGGACATAAAACTCTGTTAATCAAGCAAGACCATTTACTTCAGGGGATAAAGTTTGGTGTAGGATCCACGGGAATGACCATGCACGGATAAGAGGCATGAGTGATGCAAGGTCTGGTCCAGTGACGTATAAAGTACAGCTAGGTGTGACAGTCCTGAACAAATACGTGAACCATATAAAAGCTGCAAACACACGAATGGTGAGGGAGCAAAATGTGCCCAGCTCCTCAACAACCTTTCTGACTATTCCAGAACCCATAGGGTTCTCCCTCTCTGTCAAGCTTTGAAGATATGTCAGAGTCTGAGATGGACACGCAGATGTCACTATTTCAATACCTTTGCCTCTTGAAGAAGAGAATAAATTTCTTCCAAGACGCTCTGGGTGCAAGAGGCGAGCTATTGTGCCTTACATACCACCTGTATCAGAGGCAGCGTTGGAGCAACCTGATCGGATGCTAAAACGCCCCAAGGAGAAGCTACAAAAAAATCCAGCCTATGTCCCCTGACTGAGGGGGAGGGATGTAGTGGTTGTAATGAGGTCAGCCAGATGGAACTCACAGAATATGAGTCCCCTGATTGGGGCTGTTGGGGCTGGTCCAATTAGGGAATCCTGGCTGACAGATAAGAATGGGAGCATCAGACATCCTGTTCACTGTGAGAGCTGGCTCTGAGGGAGCTGGATCAGTGTCAAAGATTCTCCACATGTGAACAAAGGGTGAGTTGGTGATGGGATACCAGCCTGTGCGGAGTTCATAGATCATAGAATCCCTACAATGTGGAAACAGGCCCTTCGGCCCAACAAGTCCACACCGACCCTCAAAGCATCATACCCAGACCCATCCCACTTAACTCTCCAAATCTACACATCCCTGAACACTACGGACAATTTAGCATGGCCAACCCACCTAGCCTGCACATCTTTGGAATGCAGGAGGAAACCAGAGCACGTGGAGGAAACTCATGCAGACACGGGGAGAATGTGCAAACTGCACACCGACAGTCACCCAAGGGCAGAATCGAAACCAAGTCCCTGGCGCTGTGAGGCAGCAGTGCTAACCACAGAAAGCACCCTGAGTAACAGTGTACATGACATGATTTAGTTTTACTTACTCTAAAGGAGAGGATTGTGGATCCAAGACTACTATTTTGAATTTAAACAGGGAAATTACAAGGGCATGAAAGCAGAGTTAGCAAAAGTGAAATGGCAATTTAGGTTAAGGAATAGATCAATTGGCAAACATTTAAACAGGGAAATTCCAGAAAATGCAGAATACATACATTCCAACAAACAAGAAAAATTCTTAGGGATGGATGTGCCATGCATGGTTAACTAACAAAAGTCAAACGGAAAGAAAAGACTCATAATTGTGCAAAGATATGTGGCAGGTCAGGGCTTTCGACAGAATATTTTTAAAAATCAGCAAAAAAATTACTAGAAGATTAATAAGGAGGGAACACTTTAGAGTATAAAAGAAAGTTATTAAAAAATATACATAAACAGACTGGAAGTTTCTTTCAGAGATAGTAAGAACTGCCAATAGTGGAGTCAGAGATAACACATTGTGGAAGAGCACAGCAGGCTAGGCAGTATCAGAGGAGCAGGAAAATTGATGTTTCAGGTTGGCACCTTTCTTCAGAGAAAAAAAAAATCTGATTTTTAAAAACAAAATGAGCTAACAAACTAAGTGCTGGTCCTACAGACAATGACACCAGGGAATGGATGATAAGGAGAGAATTGACAAATTGAACAGATACTTTGCAGCAGTCTTTACTAGAGAGGATACAAGTGTACTCTTTGAAGAAGTTAAAATCAGTGATAGGAGCTTATTGCAATTTTCCATGCATGTGGTGGACTTCTGAAGTTGTTATCAGTCTCAGTAAAGTAATAACAATTTTATTGTCACTACAAAATTTGGATGCTAGAATAGTTGATCAAAAGTTAGACTAGAGAAGTAGGTTTTAAATGGGTATGTTCGATTAGGCAGGAAATTTCATAGGCTAGGACCAAGTTGATTGAGGGCAAGATCACCAATTGTATATGATTATTTCTGTGATAGGAAAGAGGAGGTTGGAGACTCAGCTTAGGTTTGAAAGGGATGCAGATGATATGAACAGTTCAGCTCAGAGTATTGACAAAAGCATAAAGTTTTTGACAGGATCTGGGATATTGGATTTTTTTCTTACAAATATAAAACTGTAAGACATCGTATCTTTCACTTGGATAAACAAACTGACCACACAGGTAATGCAGGGATTTTTGGGGGGAAGGGTAGTTTTGGAGAGCTTAGTGTCAATAACATGCGTGTGAAAGCAAACCTGAAGTATATGAATGGTGTTGCCAAGGAACAGCATATTTATATATGACTAGGGAGTAAAAAACAGAGATCATGAGATTTCATTGCTCAGTTATGAAATGATATTTTTGAATATGTACCCAGTATGTTACCATCTGTCAACCACAGAATGGTGCATAGTAACTGGTCAAAGATAACACAATTTTCAGATTTCATACACAAAGTGTGTCTTTACAACAAATCAGTCACATATATCTATCGTGTTTTAGAGATTATGAGCAATGTGTGATCTAGGTTCCCATACATAACAAAATGATATTTAAAAAGTAACTTGATGGATTTTCTAAGAAAAAAACTCATTAAACTAAAAAGCATTGTATGTCACTGTTCCAAACCATGCGAGTTTTGAAATAGCTTTAACTTTGATAAGACTAGGCTGCCTTGACTAATTTCAGCAGTAAGCAAAATACAAAAATCAATAGGTTTATGAAGAGTTCTACAAGCTATTCAAAGAATATTTACAGAACTAGGGGCCAGAATAGTCAGTTTCACTTCTGGCCTCAGTTCCCAGAGATGAGCATAAATAAACATGCAATATGATAGTACAAGTATACCAGTGCTAAGCTTTTAGGTGGGGGAGGTGTGTGTATTATTCTTATTTACAAAATATTCCTGGTTCAGTTAAAAACATTGAGAATAACAACTTTAAAAATTAATTAAACTATAAAACCACGAGCTGTGTTTGTCTATCCAGGAAAATATTGCCACATACTTAATGCATTGTTTCCACTGATAACAATGTAACACCCGAGTTGAAACAACATGAATTGGTATTGTCAGACCATCTCTCTGATGCTGCAGGGTGATTGAGAGATGGGGTCATGATTACACTAGAGGGAAGAGGAGCTGAGGCAGTAGGGGACAGCAAGTACCTGGATGAAAAGCAGTAGAGCAGCAGCATGGAAATCTGGTCAACTATTTAAAGTAGCAATGGCAGCATTGGAGAAAGTAGGCAATGTGGCTGACAAGAATGGCAGCAAGGTCAAAGATATGAGCATTGAAATTCTATCTTAATTTCCTTGGAGGATAAGATATCCCAAAAATTTGTGAAACAGGTGAAGCTTGGTGCTGCAAGCTGCTAATGAGCAGTAACAACATAAATGGAACTTTGCAACTAACAGTATCCTGCCATCTAGCCGAAAAGACTTACTACCTACCCCACAAATGAGTAACATGCTGTATCAATTTCAATGTCAGTGCCAGGTATGTTCATTTGACTGTTCACAACAGACAGAGTGCTGAGTGTACTCACGGTCTTATGCTTGAAAAAATCAGAACATAATGTCCAATGTTAGGTGTGATTCCACAATTGTTCAGCATTTGTTGAACAACCCTGAGTGTGCTCTAAATTACACTAGCAACCAATTTAAGATGATCATTTGGACTCATAATGTGGCTCACTACTGCCTACCAGAAGCTCAATATGTTCACATGTAGAGACATATCCTCTGCAGACAAAAGGAACATGTCCAGGCATTGCATCCATATTGAATTATACAAATGCAGTAGTGCAATAATTCCCTGGTGTATTCTATTGGCAATATCTCAACTGATTGGAGTTGACTTGTCAATCAATTAGCTCTGTTTTCTAATGCAGTATAAATTGTTAATCTCTTTGAAATTTGGCAATATAATCTCTTTCCTGGTCATTGGTAGACTAAGGACTTTGGAAGTATATCTAATTTTTTTTGGCAATATTAGGGTTTGAACAAATTCACCGGAGCAGAATAAATAAGCTGTCTGTCATTTTATGTTTGTAGTCTTGCCAATGCACTCCTTTCATTCATTACCTTCAATATGCCAGAAAATTCAAAGATTACAATGTGTCAGATATTGGGAGTAAAGCTTTTGTTGAAGCCAGCTCTCTGTTCTCACATCACTTCTTCCAATACATTAATAGGTGTTTCAACTTCCCAACAGTATTAAAATTTATGAAGTATGCCTTATCTACGATATGCAGATAAAATTTAGCCCAGCCAATTACCACCATATCAGGCTACTGTCGATCATGAGTAAAGGGACAAAAGATGTTGTCAAGTAGCACTTACTCACCAAAACCTGCACAGTGCACACAGCTATTTAATTGAGTCTTTAAAATGATAATTTATCTCCAGACATGAATTCAGCCTCGGTCAAAAAAATGAACCTAAGTCTTGAATACCAGCAATGAGGCATACATGAAAACATGTGTGAAGGCAGCATTTGACTGGAGTGGCACAGAGGTGCCTTATTGTATTAAGGATGACAATAATGTGAATCAGGGTGGAAACATTCCACTGGCTATAGTCATACCTTGGACAAAGGAAGATTCTTGTGGTTGTTCAGCATTAATCAGCTCAACCTCAGCTTATCCCTGCAGATTTTCCTCAGGATGGTATCTGAGTCTCATCACCTTCAGCTATTGATCAATTAACAGAAAACATAGACAAACACAAAAACTAGGATCGGGAGTAGGCCATTTGATCCTTTGAGCCTGCTCTGCCAATCAATGTGATCATGGTTAATCCTCTATTTCAATGCCATATTCCCAATTTCTATCCAGACCCCATTATGCCTTTAAAATCTAAAAGTTTATGAGTAGCTTTCCTGAATATATTCAGTGACCCAGACTCCATTGCCCTCTGTGGTAGAATTATAGAATCCCTACAATGCAGATAGGGGCCATTCAACCCATCCAATCTGCACCAGCCCTCTGAAGAGCACTCCTCCATTCTATCCCTGTAACTCTGTATTTCTCATGGCTAATCCACCTAACCTATGCATCTCTGGACACTACGGGGCAATTTACCATGGCCAATCCACCTAACCTGCATATCTTTAGACGGGGAGGAAACCAGAGCACCTGGAGGAAACCCACACAGATGCAGGGCGAATCTGAAAACTCCACACCAACAGTCACCCAAGGCTGGAATCAAACCTAGGTCCATGGTGTTGTGAGGCTGCATTGCCAACCACTGTGCGATTGTGCTGCTCATTTGTTGTAGTGAATTCCACAGGTTGAACATTCTCTGAGTGAAAAAATGTTTCCTCATCTCAATCCTAAATGGCCCATCCCAAACCCTGAGACTGTGATTATTGGTTTCAGACACCCCAGTCAGGGGAAACATCCTCCCTGCATCTAAGTGTGGAGCTGGAGGAACACAGCAGGCCAGACAGCATCAGAGGAGCAGGAAAGCTGACGTTTCTGAAGAATTTCTGAAAAATTTTTTGAAGAAGGGTTCCGATCCGAAATGTCAGCTTTCCTGCTCCTCTGATGCTGCCTGGTCTGCTGTGTTCCTCCAGCTCCACACTGTGTTATTTCAGACTCCAGCATCGGCAGTTCTTATTACTCTCCCTGCATCTAGTTTGTCCAATCTTGTTAGAATTTTATGTGTTGCCAACAGATCCCTTCCAATTCTTCTAAATGCTAGTGAATACGGGCTCAATAAACAAGTGTATTTCAGATTTCTAACTTCTGAAGGGGTTGTTTAATGATCAGGTAAATTTGTAGTTCCTAAAAGTTGTAAATGCTACATGCAGCAGATGTGTAAAGGACTTTGATATTTACTTGACTACTGTAAATTACAATTTTGAAATATCCTCTCTTTTCATTCTATTAATTCTAGATCATAAATCAAGTCTTTTTACTGCACATGGTCATTAAGTAGACAGATAAGCAAGAGTTAATCATACAATCTGTTGAGCCCACTTCACCATTTAATATGATTATGGCCAATCTTGGGCTTCATTTCCATTTTCCTGACTGCTCCCTATATTGATTGATTCACCGAGAGAGCAAAAATATGTCTACTTCAGTGTTAAATATATTCAATGATAGCACATTCACAATCCTCTGTGATTGAGAATTCCAAAGATTGTAATGCTTTAAGTGAAGAAATCTCTCCTTATCTCACTCCTAAATGATTGGCCCCTCATCCTGACACTCTGCCTCCTCATTCTAGATTCTTGAGTCAGGGGAAACAACATCTCAATATCTATCCTGTTAAGCTTGATCATGATCTTGAAAGTTTTAATGATATCACTAGCCATTTTCTAAACTCCAGAGAATATAGACTCAATTTATTTAGCCTGTCATCATAGGAGAAATTTCTGAGATCAAAGATAAACCAAAACATAGTGAATCAGCACATAATGATATGCTTCCTTTTTTAGTCCAATGATACTTATTCAATTATTTAAGTTGTCATCAATTAATCATTAATCTATTTGGCTTAGAGTCAATCAGTATTATTACTGCGTAATGCTATGCCAACATGTAACCCCATGGCTGAAATCATACCTAGAATGAAGGAAAATAGATGAAGCTGGTGAAGATTAATAATTCTCAGGACTTTGTTGTAGAAAATCCATGGGGTAACTATCTTCAACTGTTTCATCAATAACCTTTTCCAATAATGAGAGAAGTGGGCATGTTCACTGATGCTGTAATTCAATATAATGTGCTGAGGTGAGTAAAATATGAGATATTGTGTAAACAAAAGCAAATTTCTGTAATCTTCAATTTTGTTTCCCTGCAGTAAACTTTAGCAATAAGATTTTCCTGTTCATTATTTGTATTTAAATGGTAAATGAATTCCTCACACTATTAGTTATTATTCATTGCATGAAACATGCTTCTCAAAACAAAAATGCAGCTGTCTTTTCTTGTAGATGATAAAGGGCTGGATATCTATTCAGTGACAAAACAACACTGTTAACTTCAAAGAAACCTAGCAGTAGCTTGAATCTAGTACAAAGTATAGAGTATTCTTAGTTATACACCAGCAGTGATATAAGCAAGTAGGTATGCAGTCAGTCACTTGAAGCCTTCATACAAAGAGACATAAAGTTGTTTTGTTTAATCTCGCACTCATCAGAACAGACGCAAGAATGCCAAATTCCAAAGTGAGCAACAATTTATATAGCATGAGTAAACGATGCTGATTGGCTGGCAAGTTAATTCTGATTCATCAATGTTTTGCCATTGAGAATGCTCCAGGAAATTACTGTTCCCCCATGCTTTTATTTATTTCCAAAGGACAGAGCCCACATGTACATGCAAGGAGCCTCTAGCAAGCATTAGAAAGCCACATTGCAAGCCTAATTAATAGTTCTAAATTGTTTGTTAGAGAAAAGGATTATTCAGCAAGTGCCATTTCTGGAATGATATCACATTGTGTTCCAAGTTTAGCAAGAGTTCATCGGTGGAATACAATCAGTATTCTGCCTGTTGCAAACAGATGAATACTTATTCTCTTTGAATCAATTGCTAGCTATTGGAATGTATGGTCTACATATCAGTCATTGTACAGGCAGCGAATTTCATATACCACATTACCCAGTTAAACAGAACATTGTCTTGGGCTCATGGCAGCAACCTGTTAATGTAAGAAGCCACTCATGTCACTGATGCATAATGGCTGCATGAAATCATTATCTTCACTTGTTTCTCAGTTCTTTTTGGACATCTTACTCTTCTAGGGTAAATTGAGGTAGACTGCGCACTTTTCACAGCTGAAACCAATGACCTTAAGCCCACTAATGAGTGTATAATCTACTGCATGCCTTACCAGTCAACATACATGTTGCAATTCTTACAGTTCCACGCATTATAAAATTGCCTATGAAAATTGGTCCTGACCTGTTTGCTCACCGTGCAATTTAACGCATCAAAGCTACACTGAAGGATAATTGCTACACCAATTAGACAATTGCTTGTTGTGAACCATGTATGCTGTTAACTCCAGCCCTGTGCAAGATTTAGGACCAGGCTATGAGCTGGATTTATGGCAAACAGGGAAGTGGATGCTAATTGGGCTGCTGCTGTCTCAGGTTAATATTATAGAAATTTCTCTGCCATGTTTTAATCAGTAGATTTTTAAATTTTATGCATCCATTGTAAGTTACAACAGTCAACTCAGCGAGGTAGATCAAATAGTTCTTTATGTAATGAACGTTCACTGTGTTTTCTGTTTATTATTTGGAAATGTCAATACTAATGTGGGGGTAGCATGGTGGTTCAGTGGTTAGCATTGCTGCCTCACAGCACCAGGGACCCAAGTTAAATTCCACCCTCTGGCAACTGTCTGTGTGAATTTTACACACTCTCCCCATGTCTGCGTAGATTTCCTCCCACACTCCAAAGATGTGCAGGTGAGTTGGTTTAGACATGGGCAATGCAGGGTTACAGTGATAGTGTAGGGGCTGGGTCTGGGTGGGATGCTCTTCGGAGGGTCAATGTGGACGCGATGGGCAGAATGGAATGCTTCCATACTGACGGGGTTCTATGTTCTATGATTCTAAAGCAGACAGAATCATGTATAGCTTTAAGTTTAATTTCCATTTCTATAGTGTGCGAATTGGGAGGGGGCATAGTTTTAGTTTCATTTTTGAATTCTGTGAATGGTGACAGTTTGCCTGGAAATTTGTTTACATGCGTTTAGATGAGGTGTCAATACTTCTGAGGGACTAGTTCAGGGCCTTTGAAACAAAGGCAGAAGAGAGAGGAAAAAACAAGCGGGCTGCTGACAGCAACAAAATATCCTATGACACAGGGAGACAGGGACAGAAATGAGAAAAATTCCTTTAGCAGTCTCCAAAACAGGATAGAACAAAGGTCCTGAGTGCCTTAGTGTCTATACAGAAAAGCTTCAGAAACAGAAGGCTACAGAATGGAAGTTTAGGAATGAATTTTTGGAAATAGGTATCTGTGTTAGCAGTTTGATGAAGGATCTCAGGGAGATTACTTAATTAAAGAAATAGTATAGAGTGAATGCAGAAGTTTGTATGCCCAATGAATAAGGGAATTTAAAGTGGAAACAGGATGGCCCTTTACTGAGTTTTGAATACTGTAAAGTTGTTGTTGAGGATAAAAAGGTTGAGTCATTATTTCTGAATTTTGAAAGATCATTTTAAATGAATTGTCCATGGTGTAACATATTTGTATTTTTTTTATCTTATGTGCAATTATTTTTGAATGTTTGTTTGTTAAAGGCACATTGGCAGCTTGTTGTGAATATATTCAGTGACTGACTACTGTGGCAAACAAATTGCAAACATAAAACTATTGGTCTATCCAACTATTGGATCTTACTTGTCCAGTATTACCACCAGCTGGGATCATGACATTTACTAGATGTTTTAAACTCTAATAAAATTGTATGGTACAATTTCATTTTAGCACTAACAAATGCCTTTTCGCAAAATAAAAGCTGCTGCAGAAACAAGAGTTCTAAATAAAGTATTTTTTGACATTTTAATTATAAGTAATAAGACTATGCCACTCCCTTAACAAGACCATATACAAGTTTGATTCTTCAATGCTTTAACACAATGTTAATGCAAATTTATAATTACACTTCAGAAGTGGGTTAAAACTTTGGTTTTCCTTCTGACTGAGGATTTTTAAAAAATGTTAAGACATAATATAACCTGCTTAAGATCCTTTACTTTAAGCAACACACAGAAATTGAGGGAATGAAAGCTCACTACATGCTGTTTCACAGCATGAGATAAAATTGACAGAAGTTGTGAAGGTCAGGGTTCAGACTAAATTATCTTTTTGCAGGAAGAGGATACTGCATTGCAGTTGGTACTGTTGATAGAAAAAACAAAGAAAGCTTTATAAAATTTTAAAAATGAATGCTTAATATTTCTTCATTCTCATTACAGCAAAGTTCATGTGGAGAAATATTATTTTTGTTTAAATATCTGAAAAAAATTGATGGGATGTGGACTTCACTTCCTGGGCCAGCACTTATTTTCCAACCCTAGTTACCCTTAAGAAGCCGTTGGTGAGCTGTCCTCCTTAATAGCTGTGGTTGATTTTGTGTTGGTATACCCACAATGCAGATCGGAAGGGAGTGCCAGGATTTTGACCCAGCAACACTGAAGGAACAGCAATATATTCCCAAGTCAGGATGGTTTGTGTCATGACTCAATTGGAAAAAGTGCACCAATAATTGAGCCACACTATTCCACAAGCAATCACAAATATTTAACTACCCAGTAAAGTCACCAACATGATCAATTTATCTGCCTGTCAAGTAATCCATACCAGGTTTCATCATTAACAGGAAGGTAACCCTATTGACTATAAACAAGCTTACTTTTTAACAATTAGCAAATGTAGATTGCTCATTTACTGTGTGACTTCAGCTTTATCCCTTTAAAATCACAAACATGGCACACATTCAGTCAAGAATATGACAGGCAAAAAGCAGATGATTTGACACAAAAATTATGGGTGGAAAACTGTAGACAGGAAAACCAAACTCTGTAGATCAGAGCCCAGACAACAAGGATAAAGACTTATTTTTCAGTTCTTTTGATTTTAGCAAAGACAAACTGTTGTTTGCAGACCTGTAGTTAAGATTTGATTCAAAAGGTTATCAACTGGAGCCACATCTTTCCTTGAATTAGAATTATTTTCTTTAGAGTTTCTGTTTTTTAAAAATCTTTTTCATTCACAGACAGACAGGATGAGAAATTAAAACCAAAAGAACTGTGGATGCTGTAAATCAGAAACAAAAATAGAATTTGCTGGAAAAGGTCAGCAAATCTGGCAGCATCTGTGAAGAGAAATCAGAGTTAATGTTTCCGGTCTGGTGACCGTTCCTCAGACCCGAAATGTTAACTCTGATTTCTCTTCACAGATGCTGCCAGACGTGCTGAGCTTTTCCAACAAGTTCTGTTTTTGCTTATGACAAGAAATTATATCTCTGAGTGCATAGCACTCACAGATCTGTAACAAACTGCAGCTGGATCAGTCCAAAGTCTGTTGTTATGCAGTATTTCCTTAACTGAAAAACTATGGCTGCCACCCTGAGTCATAAGTTCTCCACTTCAATGCTCTAAAAGTAACATAATCTTGTTTAACTGAAGTTTGCAGTGCAAAATCCCACACGTTTTTCAAACTGCAAAAGCTTTCCTAGTACTGTTGGTTATAAAAGTGTCCGACTTCAATTTTCCAGTTTATAAACCAAAAGGATAGCCATGTGGTCCTTTAAATCCCTTCACTATTAAAGAGATGACACATCATTTTTAAAGTTATTTCATCGCAAGGTAAATATGATTATCAACAAAATAAGACAAAAGGGAATTTATCCATTCATGCTCATTCATTCATTGTGCACGACATGTACAATATTTCTCTATGTTTCCATTCAACATCTTAAACATTTATAATTGCGTTTTGATAATATGTCTGTTATTATATTAACTTTTCTAGCACTGAAGATTCATTTTATGGTGGAACAAATAAGCTCCCTCAAACAGCCTCAAATTTCAGTTTTCTTCAACTAAAGCTAAGGGATTATGGTCAGCATATATTAGTGTTCCTTTGCAATTGTGATGGACATAGTCTTCAAAATGTTGAAAAGCCAGTAATAATCAGAAAGTCTCCCTCTCTACCACAGAATATTCCTTCCGATTTTATATTAATTTCTTCAGGAAGTACCCCACTAATTTCTATATCCTCAATGCATCATCTGCATTAAGGCACACCCTCAAGTCATTCGCATCAAATCGCCTTTTTAAAAGGTTTCATAAAATCAGGGACAACTAATATAGATTCATTTATGAGGATTGCCTTCAGCTTCTCAAATTCTTCTTGGCATTCTGCCAACAGTACCAACATTGTCTGTTTTTATGAAAAACCTGTTAAAGATGCAACTTTTGTGCTAAAGTTAGGCATAGATTTCTGAGAAAACAAAAACCATATGTTCCCAGACATGTCATAATTTCCTGTGATAGTAGGAACTGCAGATGCTGGAGAATCCGAGACAACAAGGTGCAGGGCTGGATGAACACAGCAGGCCAAGCAGCATCATAGGAGCAGAAAGGCCCCCGCAGAACGTGCAGCCCTCCGCTCCCTCCGCTCCAATCCCAACCTCACCATAAAACCCGCGGACAAGGGAGGCGTATCGCCGAGGCCAGACGCCAACTCTCCGACACCTCCTCCTACCACCCCCTTGATCATGACCCCACCCCTGAGCACCAAACCATCATCTCCCAAACCATCCACAACCTCATCACCTCAGGTGACCTCCCACCCACGGCCTCCAACCTCATCGTTCCCCAACCTCGCACTGCCTACTTCTATCTCCTTCCCAAAATCCACAAACCTGAATGCCCTGGTCGACCCATTGTCTCCACCTGCTCCTGCCCCACCGAGCTGATCTCCAACTATCTGGACTCCATTTTCTCCCCCTTGGTCCAGGAACTCCCTACCTATGTCCGTGACACCACCCACGCCCTCCACCTCCTCCAGAACTTCCAATTCCCTGGTCCCCAACACCTCATCTTTACCATGGACGTCCAGTCCCTCTACATCTGCATTCCCCATGCAGATGGCCTAAAGGCCCTCCGCTTCTTCCTGTCCCGCAGGCCTGACCAGTCCCCCTCCACTGACACCCTCATCCGCTTAGCTGAACTCGTCCTCACCCTCAACAACTTCTCTTTCAATTCCTCCCACTTCCTACAGACAAAGGGGGTAGCCATGGGTACCCATATGGGCCCAAGCTATGCCTGCCTCTTTGTAGGTTCCGTGGAACAATCCCTCTTCCGTACTTACACCGGCCTTAAACCCCACCTCTTCCTCCGTTACATTGATGACTGTATCGGCGCCGCCTCGTGCTCCCACAAGGAGCTCGAACAGTTCATCCACTTCACAAACACCTACCACCCCAACCTTAAGTTTACCTGGACCATCTCTAATACCTCTCTCCCCTTCCTGGACCTCTCTGTCTCCATATCGGGCAACCACCTAGAAACCGATATTCATTTCAAGCCCGCCGACTCCCACAGCTATCTAGAATACTCCTCCTCCCATCCACCTTCCTGAAAAAATGCTATCCCCTATTCCCAATTCCTTTGCCTCCGCCGCATCTGCTCCCAGGATGAGGCATTCAACTGCCGTACATCTCAGTTGTCCTCGTTTTTCAAGGACCGTAACTTCCCCCCCTCAGTGGTCGAGAACGCCCTCAACTGTGTCTCCCACATCTCCCGCAACTCATCCCTCACACCCCGTCCACGCAATAAGAACCAAAAAAGAATCCCCCTCGTCCTCACGTACCACCCCACCAACCTCCGGATCCAACGCATCATCCTCCGACACTTCTGCCATATGCAATCTGACCCCACCACCAAAGACATCTTTCCCTCCCCACCCTTATCTGCTTTCCGGAGGGACCACTCTCTCCGTGACTCCCTTGTCCGCTCCACACTCCCCTCCAGCCCCACCACACCCGGCACTTTTCCCTGCAACCGCAGGAAGTGCTACACCTGCCCCCATACCTCCTCCCTCACCCCCATCCCAGGCCCCAAGAAGACTTTCCACATCAAGCAGATGTTCACCTGCACATCTGCCAATGTGGTATACTGCATCCGCTGTACCCGGTGTGGCTTCCTCTACATCGGGGAAACCAAGCGGAGGCTCAGGGACCGCTTTGCAGAACACCTACGCTCGGTTCGCAATAAACAACTGCACGTCCCAGTCGCGAACCATTTCAACTCCCCCTCCCGTTCCTCAGACGACATGTCCATCCTGGGCCTCCTGCAGTGCCACAACGATGCCACCCGAAGGTTGCAGGAACAGCAACTCATATTCCGCTTGGGAACCCTGCAGCCCAT
>NC_063338.1:61132737-61203438 GCF_021869965.1 Rhincodon typus | reverse complement strand
CCTCCTCCCACCTCAAACCGCACCCCCATCTCCTACCGACTAACCTCATCTCGCCCCCTTGACCTGTCCGTCCTCCCTGGACTGACCTATCCCCTCCCTAACTCCCCACCTACACTCACCTTTACTGGCCCCATCCCCGCCTCTTCGACCTGTTTGTTTCCTCTCCACCTATCCTCTCCTCTATCCATCTTCTATCCACCTCCCACTCTCTCCCTATTTATTTCAGAACCCCTTTCCCCTCCCCGTTTTCTCATAATTTCCTGTTTAGTTTAGGAATGGGGAATTTGATCACAGCCTTCACTTTTGCAATGTTATCCCTTGCCCTCTGATGTTTCCTAGGTACATTACCACCACTTTTTGTAATTTCACTTTTGGCAAGATTTATTACTAAGCAAGCCAGTTGCCCTTGCTTAAAGAGACCTTCAAATTGCTTTCCATGCAGTTCTCCCCCACCCCCCCCAAGGTGTTACTGTATATTAGAAAATCATTCAAATAAACTACACACTTAGACACTTCAGCTTTGAATTGATTCACAAGTCTTTGGAATACAGTTGGAATGTTTTTAAACCTGAATGGTATAACTTGAATTGATTCAATCTATTTGATGTAAGAAAAGTTTGATACCTTTAGCTTTTCATGTTAATTGTACTTCTCAGTATTGCTTCAATAGATCAAATTTAGAAAGGACTGAGACACTGCTAACCCTGTCAATACAATCTTCTAATTGAGGAATGGGTCTGTGTCTGTTTTCTTTACAGCATTTCTGTCGTCTAGACATGTTCTCCAGACCTTGCTGTGATCATAGCCAAGCTGTTCCCGTACACAAAATGCAGGACAAATCTAACCTGGCCATCTACCATGCCACAGACTAATCTTGGTTATCAGTAAAGTGATGGAAGGTGTCACCAACAGAACTGTCAATCAGCATGTGCTTAACAATAACTGGCTCAGTGATGCTCAGTCTGGGTTCTATCGGAGCCACTCAACTCCTGACCTGACAATAGAATTAGTCCATAATGGACAAATGAACTGAATTCCAGCGATGAACTGAGAGTGACTGCCCTTGACATCAAAGCTGCATTTAACCGAGTCTAGCATTAAAGAGTTCTAACCAAACTGGAGTCATTGGAGATTAGGGGAATCTCTGCTAGTTGGAGTCATACCTGGCACAAAGGAAGATTGTTGTTGTTTTTGGAGGTCAGTTATCTTCAGCTGGTTCATCAATGACCTTCTCTCCATCATAAGGTCAGAAGGGGAGATATCTGCTGATGACTGCACAATGTTCAGCACTATTTGTGACTGATCAGATACTGAAGCAATCCATGTTCAAATATAGGTTTGGTAATTTAGTGCTAAGTAACATTCATTCCATACAAGTGCAAGGCAATCGCTGTGTCCAACAAGAAAGATTCTAACCTTGACTTTCAATGGTGTCAGCATCACTGAATACCCCACTTTCAACATCCTGGGGGTTACCATTGAACATAAAATTGGAAGTTGACTAATTATGTAAGTACTGAGACTCTATTAACACTAAAGAAGCCTGACATCATCCAAAACAAAGCAGTCCACTTGATTGCCACCACATCCTCAAATATTTTTTCCCTCCAGCACCAATGCTCAGTAGCAGCAGTGTGCACCAGCTACAACATGCTCTACAGAAACTCCCCAAATGTCCTGAGACAATGCCTTCCAAACTCACAACAATTACCATCAAGGAGAACAAGGACATGGGATCAACACACCCCACCTGCAAGTTCCCTTCTATGTCATACACCATCCTGACCCGGAAATGTATCACCATTCCTTCGTTGTTGTACAGTCAAAATCTTGGAAATCCCTCCAAAATGGCATTGTGGGTGCATGAAAACCAAATGGACTGCAGTGGTTTGTGAAGGCAGTTCACCACCACCTTCTCAAGGGCAACTAGGGATGGACAATAAATGCTAGCCCAGCCAGTGACATTCTCATCCCATAAGTGAATTAAAAATGTCAATACAGCATCTAGTTGCCCCATTTGTACAGGAACTAACACCAATAGTACTGAATGTGCATTTCTACCTGAGCTTGTTTTCTGGACTTGACCGATAATGATGTTGTTTTGTCTGTACTGATTCCCTTACATCCACATCATACCTTGTACTCACCTAACATAGTTTCGCCCAGTGCATCTATCTACATTTCCTTGAATTTCCTGGGTAATGTTACTAGAACTTCCTGTTGTACTTCCTCAAGAATACAATGTCCAATTGTCTCAATATTTCAGATTTTGCTAGTTGGATTGCAGGAAGTTCGCTTTGGAAAGAGTCTCTCTCTTTCTCCAGTTACCTCACTCTTACTGTCGCCATCATCCTTCACTACTCTTATCACATAACATAAATTATAGAGTTATATTTATATATTGTTATAGTTATTGTTGCACAGCCCCTGTGAGTAGTGCTTGTTAATTGTTTAATTAGTGATCTGGGTGATTTGGTGCTGATTTTGTAAAAATGTGGTGTAAAAATTATGTCAACTTAAATTAGACAGTAAGGTAAAATAGGCCAGTTAGTAATTTTCAAATTTTGTAATGATTCTGGGAGTAGTGGGATTTGTTTTCTAATGTACCAAAGAGTTGAGGCAGTTATTGGTCTTTGATTCAATAATGATCAGATAGACCAGGATATATTTTGTATTAGAATTATTTCTACAGAGTCTCTATGTTATTGTGATGATTCTTTTTCACCCACAGTGAGCGATGGTGAGAAATGTTGTAGGCTTCAAGATGTCAGCACTCGCGTCTGTAACAAACTATAACTGGAGCAAACCAAAGGCTACACCATATACTCCTATTATACCTTAAAGTTCTTAAAGGGAGGTGTAGGGGCAGGTGTAGCATTTCCTGCGGTTGCAGGGAAAAGTGCCGGGTGTGGTGGGGCTGGAGGGGAGTGTGGAGCGGACAAGGGAGTCTCGGAGAGAGTGGTCCCTCCGGAAAGCAGATAAGGGTGGGGAGGGAAAAATGTCTTTGGTGGTGGTGTCGGATTGCAGATGGCAGAAGTGTCGGAGGATGATGCGTTGGATCCGGAGGTTGGTGGGGTGGTACGTGAGGACGAGGGGGATTCTGTTTTGGTTGTTATTGTGGGGAGGGGGTGTGAGGGATGCGTTGCGGGAAATGCGGGAGACACGGTCGAGGGCGTTCTCGACCACTGAGGGGGGGGAAGTTGCGGTCCTTAAAAAACGAGGACATCTGAGATGTACGGGAGTGGAATGCCTCATCCTGGGAGCAGATGCGGCGGAGGCGAAGGAATTGGGAATAGGGGATGACATTTTTGCAGGAAGGTGGGTGGGAGGAGATGTATTCTAGATAGCTGTGGGAGTCGGTGGGCTTGAAATGGATATTGGTCGCCAGAGATGGAAACAGAGAGGTCCAGGAAGGGGAGAGAGGTATTAGAGATGGTCCAGGTAAACTTAAGGTTGGGGTGGAAGGTGTTGATGAAGTGGATGAATTGTTCGAGCTCTTCGTGGGAGCACAAGGCGGCGCCGATACAGTCATCAATGTAACGGAGGAAGAGGTGGGGTTTAGGGCCAGTGTAGCTACCACCCCACCAACCTCTACCCCACCCCTACACCTCCCCCCTCACCCCCATCCCAGGCCCCAAGAAGACTTTCCACATCAAGCAGATGTTCACCTGCACATCTGCTAATGTGGTACACTGCATCCACTGTTCCCGTTGTGGCCTCCTCTACATCGGGGAAACCACGCGGAGGCTTGGGGACCGCTTTGCAGAACACCTACGCTCGGTTCGCACTAAACAACTGCACCTCCCAGTTGCGAACCATTTCAACTCCTCCTCCCATTCCTCAGACGACATGTCCATCCTGGGCCTCCTGCAGTGCCACAACGATGCCACTCGAAGGTTGCAGGAACAGCAACTCATATTCCACTTGGGAACCCTGCAGCCCAATGGTATCAATGTGGACGTCACAGGCTTCAAAATCTCCCCTCCCCCTACCGCATCCCAAAACTAGCCCAGCTCGTCCCCGCCTCCCTAACCTGTCCTTCCTCCCACCTATCCCCTCCTCCCACCTCAAGCCCCAGTCCCATCTCCTACCTACTAACCTCATCCTGTCCCCTTGACCTGTCCGTCCTCCCTGGACTGACCTATCTCCTCCCTAACTCCCCACCTACACTCACCTTTACTGGCCTCATCCCCACCTCTTTGACCGGTCTGTCTCCTCTCCACCTATCTTCTCCTCTATCCATCTTCTATCCGCCTCCCCGTCTCTCCCTATTTATTTCAGACCCCCCTTCCCCTCCCCCATTTCTGAAGAAGGGTCTAGGCCTGAAACGTCAGCTTTCCTGCTCCTCTGATGTTGCTTGGCCTGCTGTGTTCATCCAGCTCTACACCTTGTTATCTCAGATTCTCCAGCATCTGCAGGTCCTACTATCTCTAAGCGTCAATGAGCACGTTATTGCTAGGCATGTGCTGATTGATAACACTTCCTATGACACCTTCTATCACTTTACAGATGATCGAGAGTAGAAAGATACAGCAGAAATTGGCCATGTAGGATTTGTCCTGCTTTTTTGTGCAGAAGGCATACTTGGGCAGTATTCCACATTGATGAATAGTTGCTGGTTTTGGAGCTCTGCTTGAACAGCTTGGTTATGGGCGTAGTTAGTTCTGGAGCACAAGTCTACAGTATTGTTACCAGAATATTATCAGAGCCCAAAATCTTTGTAATATATAATGCTTTTAGCCATTGATTGTTATTATGTGGAATGAATTGAAGTGGCTGAAGTGTGGTTTCTGTGACACAGATGACAGGACCTTTGTAGGGGACCAAAATGCAACATTAACATGGCACTTCTGGCTGAAGAAAGTTGCAAATTCTTCACCTTGTCTTTTGCACTGATATACTAGACTCCCTCATCATTAAGGATGGGGTTATTTGTGAGGCCATCTCCTCCAGTAAGTTGTTTAATTGTCTGTCACCATTCGTGACTAGATGTGGCAGGACTGCAGAGCTTAGAGCTGAACCATTAGTTGTGGATTCTGTTAGCTCTCTGTCACTTGTTGCTTATGCTGATGGGAAAAAATGCCATCCTGTGTTTAACTTCACCAGGTTGATACCTCATTTTTAGGTATGCCTGGTGCTACTCCTAGCATGTCCTCCTGCATTCTTCATTGAACCAGAGTTGATTCCTGTTTTGATGGTAATAGTTCAGTATAGGATGTGGCCGTGTGGCTGCAAATTGTATCTGAGCACAATTTTGCTGCTGCTGATGGCTTAAAGTTCCTAATGGATGTCCAGCCTTGAGTTGGCAGATCTGATTTAAGTTTAATTCATTTAGCGCATTGATAGTGCCATGCAATACATTGTGACGATGTGACTTTGTCTCCACAATGAATGTCCAGTGGTCACGTACACCGATGCAGGCATGGACAGATGCACCTGTGGCAGGCAGATTGGTGAGGATGAGGCCAAGTATGTTTTTCCCACTTGTTGGTTCTGTCACCATGACTCTATGACTCTGTGGTAGCTGTTTATTTTAGGACTTGACCAGTTCAGTCAGTAATGCTGCTGCTGAGCCACTCTAGGTGATGGTCATTGAAGTACCCATCACCCAGAGTGCATTTTGTACTCACAAGTGGTCTTCAACATGGAGGAGCATTGATTATCAGTTGAGAGTACTGTGGTACATTGTAATCAGCAGGGATATTCTGCTGCCCTTACCTGGTCTGACCTCCATGTGGCTCCAGATCCATGACCAAACCTCTCAGTTTCCTGAAAACCACCAAAAGGTCTTTAAGAAATTAAATTGTGAGAAATCTTGGCATTGACCTGGGTTTTAGAAACTCCAACAACAAACTCAGACCAGTATATGATTCAATGTTCTCCTTCTCAAAATCTGGGAGTGCTAAAATTGGGAGAGCTGTCTCACAGACTAATCAAGCAATATCCTGACATAATCATAGAATCATGGATACAGACCTTATAAAAGATGTTCCAAATACTACCATCACACTCTTTGGGAATTCCCAAAGAGGTGGCAGCAGAGTGGTACATAGTCATAAGGGGCAAAAACAAAGTAATGTAGATATTGTAGATTTAAAATAAAGATATAAAGTGTTGGATATACTCTGGCAGCATCTGCAGAGAGAGAGTTAATGTTTTGAGTCCAATATGACATTTCTTTGGAACTGAAACAGGACTCAAATGTGATATTTTTCTGCTGTTGAGAAAATGAGGATGAGTGATAAATAGAACAAATGGTAAGGATACCCAGATCAGAAGGCAAGCAGCTATTAGGGGAGAGATAAAGATGAAAAAGTTGGTGTGTTTGGCAGAAAATAGGTCAGCTCTGTCTAAAGGATATTTGCAAACCAGATAGGTTTTTACAATCATGCTTTCATGATCATACTTAGACTTTTAATTCCAGATTTTTAAAAATTACATTCAAATTCCACCATTTGCCATGGTGGGATTTAGACTCAGGTCCCCAGACTATTACCTGGGACTCCAGATTAACAGTACAATGACAATGCCATAAAGTCATTGACTGTCCATTGTTCTCCTCAAAATTCATTTAAGCCAGACAGAAGAATTGCTTCATTTTAAAATATTGGCTGTAGTGATCAATTTGTGGGAATGTTGGAGTGGGAAATGAGGCAGAAGTAATTAGATGTTGCAGCTTGTTGATACTGCAGTGTGCTTGATTATTACAGATGATGTGATCATGATATCAGCATTGCTTGAATTTAGCTGGAACAACCCAGAATTTAGGTCTGGCTAATCACTCATGTGCATTGATACAGTTGGCTAAAGGACAGAATAGCCTCAGCTTAGAAGCAGGCTACCTGTTTATTAGATCTGGTTAACTGAAAAGGAGTGAATAAAATTAAGAAAATTTATATAAGGAGGATTATTTGAATGCAAATACTTATAGATAGCTCAATATGTTGAAATACAATTGGCAAAAGTATAAAGGAACTGTTTTTATTCTTCATAATGTTGAAGATTATATTTCTTTTTTGAAAAGAACAAAACAACTGTTAATAGACCACCCTTTACATATTTATTTTTTGAAAATTGGAAGTAAAAGAACTCAAATATAGAATCTTGGATGTTCAGTAAAATGTTGTGATATTCGCTGGTGGCAAAGAGATTTTGCTTTTAAAATTATGTTTGATGGAATGAAAAAAAATCAAGACAAAATGTAAATTCCAGATTGTCCGCTTCTATTGTGACTCCAGTGCGCTTCCAGATTAAAATTGATGTTTCAGTGCTGGCATGTATTTAAAAATACCTAATTGTCAGTAAATTATGGCAGTCAGGGGCTTCCTAGAGATGAGGAGGGAGAGGGGGAGTAATTATTAGAATCATTGTCTTTTTGAAACACCTAGATGGGAAGGGAGGGAGGGGAGTAATTATTAGAATCATTGTCTTTTTGAAACACCTGAAAATATATTGTACAGTCAATGTGAAAATTATACACCTTTTAGCTTATAAATTTCAACAGAAATTCCAAGATCAATACTGTTAATCTCTAGCACACAGTCTCTTCTAGACCTGCTGTTGGCATGAATTAAAATGTCTTGCTGTGGTAAATAGCAATGAAAGTAATGTAATACTTTTAGCACTGTTTAGTTGTCTCCAAGGTATCATAAAGTGATCAGACTGTATTCTTGTCAATTTTTATTTTAATGTAGCCAAAATGTATTTGATTTTGTAATCCCTGCCTGAGCACAGAATTGTATTTACTATACAGCTCTAAGTAATAAAGAGTTCTGGTAGACATTATCTGTCTAGTCAATTTTAATTACATTAAAGAAAATACTATGAACTGAGTAACTATTTTTACATTGCTAGATGGCTGATCGCATATGCTTTCGATTTGTTGAAATATATTAATATCTGTTCATTTTCTGCTAATACTTCAGTACAGGAATATGAAATTTTATGTTGATATGCAAACATTGTTATGCAACAAAATAGCCTGAAAACATTTGTAGAACAATTCTCCACTTGACATCAATGACACTAAAAATATTAGCTAGAGGTCAATGTGTTAATTTCTGATAAATACCAATATTCAGGAATGTGTTTGAGAAGCTAGTGTCTGGTACAACAAGGTGTAGTGCTGGATGAACACAGCAGGCCAAGCAGCATCAGAGGAGCAGGAAAGCTGACGTTTCGGGTCTAGATCCTTCTTCAGAAAATCTGGTGTCAGCTTTCCTCAATTGATATAACCTTTGCTTCTGAGTTAGAAGACTGCAAATTCAAACAAAACGTACACTGTTAACAGAATCAAAATAATGAGGATTTTGGAAATCTGAAATAAAAAAGAAAAATACTGGAAATACTAAGCAACTCAGAGAGGATCTGTGGAGAGAGAAACAAACTTAACATTTCATAGCTGTGAATCTTCTTCTGAACTATTGTTATTAAATAACTTTATTTAAACAGATTTCAAAGGAATATACAGTCAAAGGCAATTTCACTTACTGATCTTTCTTCTGCAAAGCATGGAGACTTATAAAGTATAGTGGAAGTATAGTAGTTAATATTACTAGACCAGTATTGAAGAGCTTGAGGCTAATGTTCTAGGGAGCCGGGTTTGAATCCCACCACAGAAAAATCTGAAACTTGAATATATAAAAACAAGATTTGAAATTAAAGCTATCCTAATGGCAGCCATGTAACCACTGTCATTAAAAAAAAAAACTGGTTCGCTATTATCCTTTAGGAAAGGAATTCTACTGTCTTTCCCTGATCTGACCAATATGTGACTCCAAACAACCTCTCTCTCAACATCGGCAAAACTAAAGAACAGATCATTGAATTCAGAAAGAAAGGAGGAGAACACACTCCCATCTACATCAATGGAACTAAGGTTGAGAAGGTGGAGAATGATAGGTTCCTTGCAGTGATGACAACCGACAACCTGTCCTGGACTTCCATTTAGATGCAACAATCAAGAAGGCACAACAATGCCTCTTCTTCCTGACACGGCTCAGGAAAGTTGATATGTCTATAAGGGCCCTCACCAACTTCTACAGATGCATCTTTGAAAGCATACTGTTCAGGTTCATAATGGCCTGGTGTGGCAACTCCCCTGCCCAAGACCTTAAGAAACCACAGAAGGTGGTGTGCACAGCTCAGACCATCACAGAAGCTGTGGACTCCATTTATATATCTCGCTGCTGCAGAAAGGCTGCCAACATCATCAAAGACCCATTGCACCCTGGTAATGATCTCCTACAACCTCCTCCATCAAGCAGAAGATTCAGAAGACTGAACACATGCATGAGCAGCTTCTTCCCAGCCATTATTAGACTGATGAATGGACTCTTTAGCCTCAAATAAAACTGATCTTGCTAGCTTTGATATCACCTCACACATGCCCTGTGCAATGTAACCTGTATGCCTTTAACTCTTTTGATCTGTACATCCTTACTTACTATGATCTGCCTGTACTACTCATAAACAAAGCTTTTCACTGCACTTTGTTACACATGATGATCAATCAATCAATCAATCAATCAATCAGTCAAACAATTACTGTTTTCCAAGTGCTCTGCTCCTAAATATTTTATAATGAGTTTGAGCAATTTCTCTACTACTGATGTCAGACTAACTGGTCTATAATTCCTGTTTTCTCTCTACCTCCTTGTTTAAATAGTGAAGTTACATTAAGTACCCTCCAATCCATGGAAACTGTTCCAGAGTCTAGACAGTCTTGAAAGATGACCACCAATTCATCCATTATTTCTAGAGCTTTAAGTATTTTGAGATGTAGGTTATTTTCGGCCTTTAATCCCATCAATTTCCCCAACATCTTTTCCTTCTTACTAAAGATTTCCTTCAGTTCCTCACTCTTACTAGATGCTCTGTTGAACATTTTAGGAATATTACTTATGTGCTCCTTTGTGAATACAGAATGAAAATACGTATTTAATTGGTCTACCATTGTTTTATTTCCATTATAATGTTCCCTGTTTCTTACCTTGTAATGGCTGAATTTGTCTTCACTATTTTTTTCTCTTCACAAACTATAGAAGCTTTTATAATCACTTTATATGTTCCCTGCAAAAAAAGAGAGGGAAACAAGGGCAAAAAGAAAGGACACAATGGGAAATAATTTTCCATTCCTGGTTACTCTGCAGCCATGTTTCTGTAATCCCAATTACATTGTACCTGTTTATATCTATTTGAGCAACTAATACATCCACTTTATTGTGAATACTCTGGATTTTAAAACACAAGGTCTTAAGGCTTGTCTTTTTAATATTCTCAGTCCTATTAGCATATTTAGCACTGTGGGCCTGTTTGATTCTTGCCTTGGAATTCTCTGCCTATCATTTTTCTTTTATCCCATTCCCTTTGTTTCTCTCTCTTCTATCTCATTGTATAGCTTCTCATTCCCCCTGCCATGTTCATTTAAACCTCCACAAACACACCAGCATATACTTTCCCAAGGACATCAATTCCAGTCCTGCCCAGGTGCAAACTATCCAATCTTATTTATCCCATCTCCTCCATAATAGGTTTCAATATCTCAGGAACCTGAAACCCCCCATTTCGCAGCATCTCTCAAGCCACATATTCATCTGCTATATTTTGCTGTTTCCACTCCAACTAGCATGTGACATTGGTAGCATTCCCAAGATCATGATCTTTAAGGTTCTACTTTTTAACTTTCTTCCTAACACACTATATTCTACTTTTAGGACCCCATCCCTTTTTGTATCTATGTTGTTGGACCCAACATTTACCAGGACTACTGGCTGTTTGCCCTCCCACTCCAGCATGCAGGAGGCAACTTACCATCTTGAAATCTCATTTGTAGCTACATAAACTTCTATATTTTCCCCTTATGATTGAATCCCCTATTGCTTAGGGGAAAGTGAAATACACTTGTTCTTATGTAAATGCTGAAATATAACATCCTGCATTTCTATCTCATTGCTGCAAGACCTGACCATAGGTTTCCCTTCTTTCTAAGTTCTGAACACAAGCAGCAAGGTAACAGTCTAGCTGACAAAGTCCTGTAGCTTGCTTATGGACCAAATTGTGAACCAAAGCAAGATCATGCCTGATCTAATTGAGGCCTTAACTCCACTTTCCTGCCTGCAACCACATAACTCTTGACTCCCTATTTGATCAAAAGAGAATAGTTCTATAGACGAGGAGAGTGTGATTGGACAAGTTGAGACTGCTTTCCTTGGAGAAGAGAAGTTTGAGAAGAGACATAATAGTGGTATTTGATATTGTGAGGGGACTGTATAGAGTAGAATGGGAAAAATTGTTTGCACTCAGGTAGGGATCACAAAGGAGAAGGCATAGATTTAAGGTAGGTTGGAAAGGAAGCAATCACAACATGAGGAAATGGCACTGAAGAAAGGTAATTGGACCTGAAACATTAATTCTGCTTTCTCTCCGCAGATGTTGCCGGACCTGCTAAGTTTCTCTGGCCATTTCTGTTTTAAGGAAGTGTTGTACTGGACTCAAAATGCTTACTCTATTTCTGCATTCACAGATGCTGCCAAATCTGTTAAGGTTCACCAATAATTTATGTTTAGTTTAGATTTCCACCCGTCACCCCTCAACCTTTTACACTCCAGCGAAAAAGTCCCAGTCTATCCAGCCTCTCCTTATAACTGAAACTCTCCATTTCTGGCAACATCCTGGTAAATCTTTACTGAATCCTCTCCAGCTTCATAATCTCTTTCCCATAACAGAGTGACCAGAACTGCATTTGGTACTCCAGAAGAGTCCTCACCAATGTCCTGTACTACCTCAACATGATGTCCCAACTCTTATACTTAAAGGTTCATGGGGAGGGGATGGCCTAGTGGTACTATTGCTGGACTGTTAATCCAGAGACCCAGATAATGTTCTGGGTTGAGAGAATGACCAGAGTTCAAATTCCACCACGGCAGGATGGTGGAATTTGAATTCAATAAATATCTGGAATTAAGAGTCTAACAATGACCATGAATCCATTGTCAATTGTCAGGAAAAACCTATCTGGTTCACTAATGTCCTTTAGGGAAGGAAACTGCCATCCTTACCTGGTCGGGCCTACATGTGACTCCAGACCCACAGCAATGTGGTTGACTCTTAACTGCCCTCTGGGCAATTAGGGATGGGCAATAAATGCTGCTTAGCCAGTGATGTCCTCACCTGTGTAGGAATAGAGGAGGCCTGACCAATGAAACAAGAGTGCTAAATACCTGCTTAACCATCCTGCCTACATTTGATGCAAACTTCAAAGAATTTTGAATCTGAACCCCTAGGTCTCTGTTCTTCAACATTATCTAAGGCCCTAGTTTTAATTGCATAAGAGCTGCCCTTGGTTGTTTTACAAAAATGCAATAACTTACATTTATCCAAATTAAACTTCATCTGCCACTATACTACCAATTTTGGCGGCATTGTAAACTTACTAAACATGCCTTCTATATTCTTATCTAAGTCATTTACATAAATGACAAACAAAAGTGGACCCAGTACCGATCCCTGTGTAACACCACTGATAGCCCAAAAAACAACCCTCCACCACCACTCCGTCTCCTGCTGTTAAGCCAATTTTGTATCCAATTGTAAGCTCACCCTGAATCTCATCCCCAGGGCTGTGAGGCAACAGTGCCAGCCAAATTCTTTGTCCGTTTGATGCTTTAACAGACAATTTTGCTTTTCCCTTCAGAAGCTGAGGAATTGGTTCTGAAGAAGTCATACTGGACTTCAAACATAACTCTCCCCACAGAATGTTGCTAGACTTTCCGAGTTTCTCCTACATTTTCTGTATTTAACCCTCGTCATATTGACCACCGCTAACAAATCCTATATGTTTAATTATAACTGCTGAAGTTAAATAAAAGATATTCTCAGAAAAGGCTGTTGCATACCGCATTAGAATGTTGTAATGGAGGAAGTATTTCCCAGAGCTCACAGCGCCCGGGAAAAGCCTCTACTTAGAAGGGACAGGGAACCAGAGCAACGCATGCGCAGCTGCCATCTCAGGGCTTTGTGGGTAGCGGCCATCATGAAAGAATCTGAAAACAGAGCGAGGGTGTGAGAGAGAATTGGAGAGGAAAAAAAAGTTAAGCGGAGGGAACAGTGCAGCCGGGAAAGGTATGTGGAGAGGGGCGGTGACTAAATTCTTTCACCCGAGTTGAATTTGGAGGATTTTGTGCAGCGCTCGGAAATAAACCGGCGGGGTAGAGTGTGAAGCAACTGCGCTGCTTGTGTTGTGCAGGCCCGAGCTCCCACAAAGGGACCGGGGAGGCTTTCCTCTTCTCTATTTATGTATGGAAGGGGCAGTGCCGGTTTCTGACTGGATTGTATGGGACCTGGGAAATGAATGGAGTTTTGTGAATGGGCCTCCCCGCGCTTCACAATGTTACTGCACATTCCAGAGCAGCGATTGGTCTTCCAGGAGCCAGCTACATTTGTTCATGATGTCACAATAAGCATTGCAGTGGCCCAGAGCTCAAGCTCGCAGTCCCCCGTGAACCTGAGTAACAGCGAGCTGCTAAGGGCCCAGCTTTCCTTCGCCAATCCCACGGGCAACCAGGCACAGCAACCCGCTGATCACTCAACCTGGCAGCGAGGAGCGTACTGTCCTTTTTTTCCTTTGAACGTATTAAAGGAGCGCAGTGCTACGAACGTTCTCACTTCTATCTTAGCTTCCTGTTGATCCGTTACTATAAAAGATTTACACGCAACAGTTAACTTTAGGGTTTTCAGTACACGTAACTTGAAAACATCCTACGTAGTTTTGGTCTTTCCTCCGTTGTCGACAGAATGCCCAAACGGATGTGTCTGCAGAGTGCACTGCAAAACACATCTGGCAGCTAATTGGTCCACATGCCGGGTAGACAGCCAGTTTTCTTTTGGTTGGGAGTGGGATGTTGGGCAGGGGAGTGCCATCGGATCTTTGATTTCACGGAAACAACAGAAGACAGATAGGGTCCTTAGCTTTCTGTCACATACGAAGAATAGTCAAATAATGCAGCACACCATAGGTGGCAGAAAATATGCTCTCATTTTAAAATTAATTTTCTGATCATCTTGTTAAAATTACTAGACTCGATTCCAAAATTGAAACCTATGAGATTAAAGAGATAGTGTCATTACACATACAAGGCAATTGAAATTTACTGCAGAAGAGTGTGAAGTGATGTATCTGACATGGAAGAATGAGGCAATGCAATATAAACTAAATGGTGCAATTTTTCACAAGATACAAGAATGGAAATCTCAAGATTTGCATAAGCAATTTTTTGGTGGCAGGATGTTGATTTAAAAAACTTTTAAAAGCATTTAAAAAACTTGTAAGATTGTGGAAGATTTATGGGATCCTTGGCTTTATTAATAGAAACATGGAATATAAAAGAAAGCAAGTAATGGTTATGCTTTTAGAAGTCACTGTTTGGGTCTGCTCTTTAGTATTGTGTTCATTTCTGAGAACCAATAAAGATGTGACCTGGGATAGTAGGAACTGCAGATGCTGGAGAATCTGAGATAACAAGGTGTAGAGCTGGATGAACACAGCAGGCCAAGCAGCATCATAGGAGCAGGAAGGCTGACGTTTCGGGATTTCGTGTTCATCCAGCTCTACACAAAGATGTGACCTGAACAGGATTGAGAAGTGATCTATTACAATTATAACCAAGGATGAGCTGCTTCACTCATGTTGAGAGATTGAAGAAGTTGGGATTGTTCACTGGAGGAAACTTTTAGGTATTTAAAATCATAGAGTTTTGATGGAGTATATAGTGATAAACTTTTCACTAGTTGTGTAAATACCCAGAAGATACCCAGAAAAGACAGGTTTGACAAAATTGACAAAAAAAATTAAAAAGACTTTTTTTTGCTCAGTGAATTTTTGGCGATCTGGAAAGCACTGCCTAAAATCATGGTGCAAGAAATTCGAATAATAATTTAAATGGACTTACTTATGTACTTTCAAAATATTTGAATCTAAGGGGAAATAGCAGAGGAGTCGGATTTATTGAATGGATCTATCAATGATCTAGTGTAGGCACAAAGGACTGAATGTCCTGTCTTTGTGCTGTGTGATTGGTTGATTTTTTTTCACCTAATTGCTACCAGCCACCAAATTTGCACATGAGGGTTATACCCAAACCACAGGAGGGGCAATAGTGTGAACAGGGCTCTGCACAGAAGTCGGAGGAGGGTCAGGAATGTCTATTTAGTAACATTCATTACGTTTTATTATGTAAATGTAACATTAGATGACAGCTTTGTAACATTTTGCACATTATCTGTCCTTTGTTACTGAAGTAACGAATGTTGTCTGAGAGAAGACTATTTACATAAATTAATATTTATGAAAAATGGTAATAGAATCATAGAATCCTTACAGTGCAGAAAGAGGCCATTCAGCTCATGGAGTCTGCGCTGATCCTCCAAAGAATATCCCCTACCTTATCCCCACAACCATGCATTTGACATAGCTAACCCACCTAACCTGCAGTATCCTGAACACTATGGGGCTACCTAGCATGGCCAATGAATGCTAGACAGTGTCCTGAATGTGCAGTCTTTCAGAAGTCTAGATTCGTTTTCAGTGACATTAAATTATTTGCATCGTGAATGGTAAGTTCTGACGCAATTAAAATAAATAGACTCACTTTAATTATTTTAATTAATGATTTTAGCCCAAAGTAATTAATTTTGTAACTTGAGTACACATGGCGATGAACCTTATTCTAATTCTAAATATCTTGCATTAACATACAATCTTCCAACTGTCTTCATGTAGGGAAGGGCAAAAACTAAATTGTGCTTTAGTACAGTCCACAAGAAGTAATGAGATAATTTATAAAGGAGTTTTTTTTTAATGTTATTTGAAGTGTAAATGTTAGCTAACCAACCAGAATAACACTCTTACTGTTTTGTGCCATGGATTCTTTTACATCTACCTGATGGGCCATGTGGGGCCTGGATTTAACATCTTGTTTAATTCCAGGTTAATAGTTAAATAAAATATATGCACTGCTGAAATTGACAATTGTGCAACTGCATAAATGCAAATAGGGTACTGCATACACAGTTCTTGTTACTTTGTATAGTTAGTGTGCTATGTGCTAACCTGTCAGTTATACTGTTTATATTTATGGTTAAGTAATAAATGTTGTAATGACCTTATCCTCAATTTAGTTTCAATTGCCTTTGGAAAGATGTCTAGTTTAAATACTGGCCTTTCACCTGAGATCATAATTTCAATTTACCGTAGGCCACTAAAAGGTAAATTTGGGTCAATACAATCTAGTGCCTACAGCCCAAAACTGCTCCTAATTTGTTATAAAACTGACAATGCCACAAAAGTCTACTGATAGATCATGCAGTTAAACATGCATTCAGGCATATAAGCAGTTAGAGAGTGCTTAAGGGAGGGGTAAGGTCCATCAGAGATCAAAAAGGGGATTTATAGATGGAGGCAGGGGGCATGGATTTGCATCTGCTTTTATGAAAGAGGAGGACGCTGCCCACACCATGGTGACAGAGGAGGAAACTCTGTCACTAGAAGGAATAAAAATTAATAAGGAAGATGTCATGGATAGATTCTTGGCCCTTAAAGTTAACACAGCAGAACTGATGAGATGCATCCAAGGTTTTGAAGGAAGTGAGGGTAGAAATTGCAGAGGCACTGGCCCTAATATTTCAGTCTTCCCTGGATTCTGGGGAGGTGCCAGCAGACTGGAGAATTGCCAACGATATGGCCTTGTTCAGAATAAGGGTAATCCCAGCAATGACAGACCAGTTTGCTTAACTTTGGTAGTGGGGAAATGTTTGGACAGGTTATTTGTGATAGAATCAGTCACCTACAAAAAGGTGGGTTGATTACAAACAGTCAACATGGATTTCTAAAGGGGATATTTAACAAACTTGCTGGAGTTTTTTGAAATGGTCATGGCAAGGGTTAATGAGGATAAAGCTTTTGACATGGTACACATGTGGATTGCCAGGAGGCATTTGATACAGTGCCTCTCATTAGATTTGTGAGGAGGTTTGTAGATCACTGTAGAAAAGGGACATGGATACAAGATTGGCTGAGTGATAGAAAACAGAGAGTAATGGTCAATGGATTTTGTTCGGGGAGGAGGAAGGTTACTGATGGAGTATCGGGACCCTTACTTTTCCTAATATATATAAATAATCTGGATCTCGGTGTGCAGGGGACAATTTCCAAATTTGCAGATGACAAAGTAGGGGATACCATTCTAAAGAAAGTACAGGAGTGTATAGGTATATACAGATATACCTATCTGTATATATGCACAGGTCATTGAAAGAGCAGGAAATAAGGAATAGTATTCTTCACTCTATTGATAGAGGCATAGAGTGCAGAGCAAGGAAATGATTTTGAACTTGTACAAACACTTTTTAAGCTTCATCTGTAGTATTGTGGGTGTCACAGTATTGAAAAGACGTGACCACATTGGAGAGAGTGCAAAGGCGATTTGCAAGAATACTTCCAGGTATGAGAAACTACCTATATGAGGATAGATTAAAGAAGCAAAAACAGAAATTACTGGTGAAACTCAGCAGATCTGGCAGCATCTGTGGGAAGAAAGCAGAGTTAACATTTTGAATCTAGTGACTCTTCATCAGAACTTTCAGCAGATTGAAGAAGTTGGGATTGTTCCCCAGGTGAGAAGTTGGCTGAGAGGAGATCTGATTGAGGTTTTCAAAATCCTGAGTGAGATGAACAGCATAGACAGGGAGAAGCTATTTTACTTGTAAAAGAAACAAGAAGCAGAGCAAATAGAATCAAAGTGATGTGTAAAGAAAACAAGTATGATGTCAGAAAAAAGATTATTCGCAACGAGTTGTTAGGGTATGGAATGCACTGCCTGGAAATGTGGTGGAGTAAGCTTCAACTGAGGCATTCAAGAGGAGGTTGAATGGTATTTTGGATTGTAGTGGTTATGGAAAGATAAGGGGAGAAGGCACCAGGTAATAGTGTCAGTACAAGCACAGTGGGCTGAATGACCATATTGTGCACCATAATAATTCTGTGGAAAAAAAATAGATTCTGGAAAATTTTATTTACTAGAACAGTAACTAAGTGAATTGTCTAAATTCAAATTCAGCAATGTAAATAAAATATCAAAGGGGGACTTCTTTGCTCTGAATTAAATTATCATATTAATCTAATTACTTTAATTGAACAGTACTGAGGAGTTGCTGTAATTGCCACAGTAAAGTAGGGGTGTTCTTGGGACATAGTGAAGGGAACTTTGCTATGCCTGTGATTGTTCCTTCTTTACTTATTCTATGAGCTCTTGATACTGACACTAGTTGCCTGGAATAGAAAGTGATCCATTTGCTGGCACTGCCATATTTTACTTTGAACACAAAAGGTGTGCAGCCACTTTTAATTATTGTGTATTTCAAAGAGAAGTTAGACTTCTCAAAGACTTGCTTTTATATAACACCTTTTGTGATGATTGAATGTCTTCAAGTGTTTTATAGCCAATTAAGTAGTTTTGAAGGGTTGTTGTAAATTAGTGTTAGAATTTAGGCACCATGGCATCTCCACCAAGGTAATATTTGATCCTGCACTGGACTGCCAGCCTTGAATTGTGCCCTATTGTCTAGACCATATATTGGACCTGTAACCTTTTAACTTGGATGTGCAAATATGGAGCCATGCTAACCACGTTAAAATTTAAATGCTGTAAATATAACAGCTGAATGGTTGTGGCTACCTGGTGGTTGTTGGTAGCAGATCAAAAATATTAGTGATCGCCAATTTCTTTGGTAGCTCGGTAGGTAAATGACTTGTGTCATACTGGTACAAGCTGATAAGGTCCTTTTTCAGTCTTCTGTCTGATTAAAGTCTGCTGAGCTTGGGTAAGTAATTATTGGGTTGCAGAATTAGCATTTGAGCAAGTGAAGGATAAATTGATGGGGTTTGCAGTTTTGTGTCTAATAGAAGGTGTGGGCATTGGCTGAAGGAATTGTTCTGAGCTGTAATTCTGTCAGTCGACTGATAGACGACACTAAAACCATAAGAAATAGGAACAGGAGTGGGCCATTCGGTCCCTCAAGATTGCTCTACCATTCAATAGATCATTCTTCACATCCGTTTCCTGCCCTTTTCACGTAACCCTTCATTCCCCTACTGATCAAGAATCTACCCATCTCAGCGTTAAATATACACAAGAACACTGCCCCCACAGCTTCCTATGACACAGTTTCAAAGACTCTCAAATCTCTGAGAGAAGAAATTTCCCCTCATCTCAGTATTAAATTGCCGACCCTTTATTATGAGTCTATGCCCTCTGATCTTAGTCTGTTCGATGAGGTGAAACATCCTCTCAGCATTTACCCTGTCAAGCCCCTTAAGAATCCTTTTTCTTTCAATGAGATCACCTCTGATTGTTCTAAATGACAGAGAGTGAGTCCCAACCTGTTTAGCCCTTGCTCATAAGACAATTCCTTCATACCAGGGATCATCCTAGTGAACGTACTCTGAACTGCCTCCAATGAAATTATATCTTTCCTTAATCCTTAATCCTTCCTTCCTTTCCTTAATCTTTCCTTATATCTCCTCTCAGTACTCCAGATATGGTTTCACCAGCACCTTGTACAGTTGCAGTAAGACCTCCCAACTCTTTTATATTTGGAAAATCATAATCTAATCAAGCAGCGTTAGCATGGCTTCATGAAAGGGAAATTGTGTCTGACTAATTAATTAGAGTTTTTAAGGAAGTCTCAATCAGAGTGGATAGAGAGGAACTGGTAGATGTGCTGTATTTGGACTTCTAGAAGGTATTCAGCAGAATACCTCAGAAGGTTAAGTCATAAAATTAGAGCCCACAGTATTGCAGGTAGTCTGTTGGCATGGATAGAGAATTGGCACATGGACAGGAAATGGCAAGTGGAGATAAGGGGCTATTTTTCAGGTCAAAATGAACATAGGCCCCTTAGAAAATGAATCTGGCGAAAGAGTTTTGGGGAACTAAGAAATGGTGGGAGGAGTTAAACAAATATTTTGCATCAGTCTTTATGGTGGAAGATGCTTTGGACATTCCATTCATATTAAAGAATACAGGAAGTTTAATATTATCTTTTTGGTTTTGCTTTTTAATTTAGATTCAACTGTTCATATTCCCTCAGCAGAACCTCTTTCCTCTTTCTACCAATAAAGTACCTTGACAACTGGATATTACCCCTCCCAACCAAGTTCCTCTGCAACCCTGATGAGATATCCTGAACCCGGGCACCAGGCAGGCAACATAGCCTTCAGGACTCTTGATCCTGGCCACAGAGAACACTGTTTTTTCCCCTTACTGTACCATCACCAATTACACCCCCATTTCTCTTTTCTAGCTCACCCCCCCACCGACTGGAATGGCTTCCTGTACCATACAGGTACAATACATCTCCTGGCCCTGCATCTCTATTTTATTTGCACCTCTATTTTATTTACGTAGTTTTTTTTTACATCCTACTGGCCTTTTAGATTGTAACCCCTATTTACCTTCACTCTGAAAGTAACCTCTAACAGATAGTCAAGTTAGCAGCTGTTACCAAGCACTGTGCTTAAGGTTTTCCTGTGATGTCACTCTTTGTTTTGTGCTGAACCCCTGAACCTGGGCTCCAGTTTGTCCTGTTTAGAAAATACCTACAAACTATGAACCAAAAAAGCAAGCAAAAAGCACCTCTTCCACCCTACACTGGATTCCCAATCTGATCCAAAATCCCTGGACTAAAACTTATTTGGGTTGTGTCTCACTCCTGATGTGATCTTTCCTTCCTGATCATATCAAGCTTACTGATAGCTTGTTGAATAAACTGCTGTTGCCTTCTGTACCTCTGCCTTAAATAGAATTCCTGCAGTGTGGAAGCAGGCCATTTAACCCATTGAAGAGCATTCCACTTAGACCTCTACCTGTTTAACCCTGCATTTCCCAGGGCTAACCCATCTAACCTGCACATCTTTGGACTGTGGGAGGAAACCGGAAGACCCGGAGCAACATCGTCACATGGGTGAAATTGTAGTGAGACTGGACCCTAGCGTGAATCATTGGAATGAAATGAAGGTTACAAAGTGGGAAGAAAACTTTTAATTTTATAACTTAAATTAAGTGGGTAGTTTCATCAGCAGGATGCCATTGCCTGCTGTGTTTCCTGACACGGGTCACTGAAATACAGAGGCTTGACTACTAGAGTGCTGTTCCATAAAAAGCATTAAATGCCACAGGAGAAGAAAGATCCATGACTAAGCTACATTTCAGCATCAGAGCCAACAAAGATGATTAACCTGCTGAAGAGGCCATTTTTTTTTTGGTAAATAGCCAACTAAGAAATGTCTATTACATATTTTTGGATCGTGAGTCTTCTAAAATTCCACCCATTGGCCATAGTACTGCCTTTCCATTCTTCTCCTGCCTTCCTCCCCATGTAGAATCTTGAAATTGTTCGAGTGCAGAGGCAGGCCATTTGGCCCATTATGAACATTCCGGGTTTCACTGAGAGCAACTCAGCCAGCCCTACATGCCTGCCTTTTCTCTATAGTTTGCAAACTGTTTCTTTTGTATAATTATGTAATTCTCTTTCGAAAGCCACTGTTACCACCACACACTCAGGCAGTGCCTTCTAGATCCAGCCACCCACTTTTTGAAAAGATTTTTCATCAGCTCACCTCTGGTTTTTTGTGCCAGTCACCTTAAGTCAGTGTCATTTCATCCTTGACCCTGCCACCAATGTGAACAGTTTTTCCCTGTTTATTCTATGCAAACCCTCATGATTTAGAACACCCTTACATTTAATCCCCACCTCCCAATTTCCCTTCATCAAGGGGAATGGACTCTAGTTTTGCCCACCTATCTCCAGTTGAGCCCTAACCAAGGGGGTTTATGAATGTACATCATTGTTTTTGTACTCTGCTGCTATTTACAAAGCCTGTAATCGCATTAATACTTATTAATGGCTTCTCAACCTGCCCTTCTAATTTCAACAATACTTACACAAATTCCCTTAGTTCTGTCTGTTCCCACACCTTCAAAATTAAATGCTTTGTTTTTTATGGCTTCTTATTCTTCAAAAGTAATAATTTTGTGCTTCTCTGTTTTAAATTTTGTCTGCCACATGTTTTTGTGTGACCTCTTAAAGTGTATCAATATTCTTCTCACAGTTGGTAACACTTAAAAGTTTTGTGTCACCTTCCAACTTTGAAATGGTGTTCTGTACACATATGTTTAGGTCGTTTAATAAACATCAAGAAAAGCAGGGATCCTCATACTCGGCCCTAAGGAAACCCACTATATACTTTCCTCCGATATGAAAAACAGCCCAAATTCACGATTCTTGTTTCTTGTCTTTTGGCTAACTTTGTATCTATGCTGCCACTGCCCTCTTTATTCAATAGGCTTCATTTTTGCTGACAAGATTGTTGTGTTTGTCACCTTATCAAATGCCTTTTGAAAACCCTGTACACCACCTAAATGCTACCTTCTCCCTTAACTCATCCAAAATATTCAAACAAATTAGTTAAACATGATTTGCTATTAAGGAATCTGTACCGACTTTCCTTGATTAATCCATCCATGCCCAAGTGACTGTTAGTCTGTTTCAGATAGTTATTTCTGAAATCTTTCCCACCCTGAAGGTGAAATAACTGGCCTGTAGTTGCTGGTTTAATTTGTTTTAACAGGACTGTAACATTTGTGGTTCCCCAGTCATAATGATGCAGAATTTATTGAAATATTCAGTTGTCAAGATGCTGACTTGTGGCAGACTCCCCCTATTTGACTATGTCTAAGCTGTATATGAGTTGGTCCCCTCATGAGCAAAGTGTTCAATTTGGGATTGGCGTAGATAGCCACAGAACTAGCAGTTCATGTTGCTGTTGTGCTTTTGGGGGGGAAGTTCTGCAGCTGCACCACCTCTCGACATATTGGATGTTGCAAATCTGGTGTAGATGCTCTTTATTTTGCTCAACCAAATTTCTTTCTTGCATATGGGCCTGCAGCTGCAGTGTTTTCCCAAGAGAGGTGGTCTGCAATGCAGACATTTGTAAGGGTGATCTTATAATTTGTGCTGATCGCCATAAATGCTGTTTGCTCCATGACAGTTCCACATAGAAGATTTGTTTGGGACCTTTGTAATCGCCCATATGGAAGACATGACATTTTCATTTAAAATACAGTTTTTTTTCCTCTCATCAATTTTGGACACACTATGTTTGCTTACTGAATATGAATTATGTAAACTAAGAACTGCAAAGCCTGTGTTTGAATTGAGAAAGAGTTGTTTCTGTCGTTGTTGACTTGCTTGCCGAGCTGATATGTTTGTTCACGAACGTTTTGTTAGCATGTAGGTAACATCATCAGTGCGCCTCTGGTGAAGTGTCGGTGTTCTGTCCCGCTTGCTATTTATGTGTCTTGGTTTGTTGGGGTGGGTGGCATCACTTCTGGATTTGTTCCTTAGTGGTTGGTATATGGGGTCCAGCTCGACATGTTTGTTAATGGAGTTCTGGTTCGAGTGCCAGGCCTCCAGGAATTCTTGTGTGTGTCTTTGCTTGGCTTGGCTGAGGATGGCTACATTGTCCCAGTTGAATTGGTGTCCCTGTTTGTCCATGTGTATTGAATTGAGTGATAGTTGGTCATGTCTCTTAGTAGCTAGTTGGTGTTTATGAATCCTGATTACTAGTTTCCTTCTGGTTTGCCCTGTGTAATGTTTTTGGCAGTCTTTGCATGGTATCTTGTAAATAACATTGGTTCTGTGTAGTTGTGGTTGTTGGATCTTTTATGTTTGTCAGTAGCTGTCGTAGTGTTGCTGTTGGTTCGTGGGTATCTGAAATGACCACCAGATTACTCCACCCCCGAGGAATCATGGTAGCCCATAAACCAGCAGTGCACTACGACAGCTACTGGTAAGAATAAAGGATCCGACAACCACAACTAACAGAACCAATGTTATTTACAAGATACCATGCAAAGACTGCCAAAAAACATTACATAGGGCAAACCAGAAGGAAACTAGCCATCAGGATTCATGAACACCAACTAGCTACCAAGAGACATGACCAACTATCACCCCTTTCAATACACATGAGCAAAGAGGGACACCAATTCGACTGGGACAATGTAGCCATTCTTGGACAAGCCAAGCAAAGACACACATGAGAATTCCTGGAGGCCTGGCACTCAAACTGGAACTCCATTAACAAACATGTCGAGCTGGACCCCATATACCAACCACTAAGGAACAAATCAGAAGTGATGCCACCCATCCCAACAAACCAAGACACAAATAGCAAGTGAGACAGAACACCGACGCTTGTTGATGATGTTGCCTACATGGTGACGAAATGTTTGCGAACAAACTTGCCAGCTCGGCAAGCAAGTCAACAACTGCATCAACAACCCGAGCTACAAATCTTTCAAAAAACTTGAAGAGCTCTTTCTCTTGTAAATAATAATTGATCTGAAAATGCTGTGGTATGAATGGAAAGTAAATATGTGCGATAACATGTTTATGAATTTAAAGCACGTGTGGTGACAAACGGAGTGGGTTTATTCAGAGTAATGGAGATTTTGTAGTTAAAGTGAGGTATTTATCAAAAATAAGCAAAAAAAGCAAAAATGTTTCCTCATAACAAGTTACCAGAACATGAATTGCAAAAGAAGTGCTTCATTCAGTTTCACTCCTTCAATTAATGTTGGAAGAGAAAGTACCAATGAATCTACCCTCTGCCTCCTGCAATTCATCCTGCAGATGGTACACACTGCTGCTACTGTATATTGGTGGTGGAGGAAGTGAATCCTTGTGGATGATCAGTCAAGTGGGCTGCTTTGTCCTGGATAGTGTCACTCATTCAGGCTCGTGGGGAGTATTTCATAATGAGGGATTAAGTATTTTACTGCAGAGACAGTGGAGATATAGGTTGAAATATTCCAGAACTCACTGCATTCTGTGAGGGTTCCAGAGAATTGAAAACCTAATATAACACCTCTGATCAAGAAGGGAGGGAGTCATAAAGCAGGAAACTGTAGGCCAGTTAGCTTAACTTCTGTCATTGAGAAAATACTAGAGACCGTTATTATGGAAAAGTTAACAGAACATTTAACAAAACTTGGCACAATCAAATAGATTCTGTGTGGCTTAGTGAAGGGGAAATCAAGTTAGATGAATTTGCTAGAGTTCTTTATGGATATAACAAGCAGATGGGAACTGATGGATGCAGTGTGTTTTGAAAAGGTTATTGCACAAGACGGGAACTGAGACTATTCAGGAGACTGAATTAATATGGACTGGGGATTGATTAACACACAGAGAGTCAGGATCACAAGTCTTCTTCAGATTGAATAGACAGAACTAGTGGAATGCCACAAGCATGGGTCCTTATTTATCACCTATGTTAATGACTTGTAGCATGGCAACACATGGTATATCCTGTTTTTCTGATGATACAAAAATAGGTGGGAGGGCATGTTGTGATGAAGATATAGGTATCTGCAATTAGATATAGACAGGTTGAGTGAATGGGCAAAATCATGGCAGATGGAGTTTAATGTAAGAAATTGCGAGGTCATGAACTTTGGTAAGAAGTATCTAAAGCAGACTATTAATTAAATGGAGAGAGATTCCAAAAAATGTGCAACACAGAGGGATCGGAGTGTTCATGTACAAGATACACCTGTATGCTAACATTTTGTGTTTCAAGTTCTTTTTATTGCTAGGAAGTTGGAGTTTCAGAATAATAAAGCATTGTTACAGCTGTACAGGGTGTTAGTGAGGGAGCATCTGTTTTTAAGATACATTGGCATTGTAGGCAGTTCAAAAGATATTCGCAAGGCTAATTCCTAGGATGTAGGAATTTACTTTTGAAGAATGGTTAAACAGGAGGTCGTTATTCATTAGTGTTTAGAAGAATGAGAGCTGATCATATCGAAACATGCAGGATTCTGAGGAGGTTTGACAGAGTGGGCGTTGAGAAGATGTTTCCCCTCATGGAAACCTTGAATTAGGGGATATAGTTGCAGAATAAGGGACATTTATTTAAAACTCAGATGTGAAGGAATTTCTTCTAGAGGGTAGTGAAGATCTGCAATTCTGCTGTGGAGGCTGGGTCCTAGAAGTATTTTAAAAAGTAGATTGCCTTCAACTCTTTCATATTTCAAAAAGCTATGAGGAGTTGATGCAAAAACAGAGTTGAGACCTGTAGCAGATCAGCCATGATCTTATAGTATGGCATGGCAGTCTTGAGGGGCTATATGTCCTACTCCTGCTAATACTCTCTTGAGTTGTGCCTTCACTGGAAATTAAGGAGGTCAGTTATTCACTATAGGGTTCCTAGCCTCTAACCTGCTCCTGTAACTACAGTATTTACATTGGTAGTCCAGTTCTGTTTCTGGTAATTAATAACCCATAAGATGTTGTTATTGCGTTAGTCTGTCTACACTGGATTTCAAATTGCTGGCAAAAAATATAACAATATCCTTTTGTAGTTTAGCATTTTCAAAAAAAAAACAGTTAAAATAGGAGCAAATACAGCAGTCACCAAATTACTAGCTCACTGAATGAATTAAAATGTATTCAAAACATTTTTTTTCTAATTTACCTGGAATAATCAGCAGAACTCTTCCTTTTTCCAACCATAAAGTGCAACAGTCTTTCCTGTTGGCGCAGTAAGGTGAATCCCCAGGGTGATGGGAATCAGCATGATCTTGGGACTGGTTCACAATAGCCAATTTCTGCATTGATGTGGTCCATACATTATACCAATTCCCTTGGATAAAGCCTGACAATTATCAAAACTTCCATCAGTGTTTCTTCAAAATATTGATTGTTGTGCACAGCCTGTTCACTTCAATACACTTTATCTTCTAAGCAGTCTGTAGGAAACCCCTCACCTTATGCTGACTTTAGAAGAAACATTGGCTGCCTACTATTATTCATTAAACTGTACTGGAAAGTGAGTATCAGATGAGGCCAGGATTAGGTTCATTGTACTTTTGCCAAGGGAAAAGAAACAACCAGTTAATAGTTGTTGCATACGCAGGTCATGATGCTTTTTGAGTTAACCCAGTTGCTATATATTTAACTATTCCACAGGTTGTCCCAACCTTTTGTCAGCTAGTCGAATTGGTAATAAACATGACCTGATTAAAAACAGTACAACTAAATGAAATGCATATGCAGTAACCTCTGGCCAATGAGTAATACTGATAATCTAACTGGTGAGAGATTTCTATGATCTGTTTAATGATCTTTCAGCACTATAAAAGCATCACTCTGCATCTAAATTGCTGTCTCTATCGCTAAATTGTGGTTTCTAAAATAAAATTGTAATAACACTTCTTTAAATGTGCGAACAGATTACTTGTACACCATAACTGGGCCATAATGATGACTATTGTATTCATGTCACTTTTTTAGTTGTCTCACTCCTCTTGCTTTTTGTTGAAGTATTGATATGCTTCCGCCTCTGGGATATCTATAAAGATCTATAGTTCAAAACTAGTTGCAAAGCATCTTAACACTCTGAGATCAGGAAATAAAATTGGAAGACTTGCTAACGGTGGAGAAAAGAATGATTTTCTGAGCCGGTTGATGTATAGTATTGTGATAAATCAGTAAAATCTTTCTGGCCTCACTTTGGAATGTTAGCTAATGGCACTTGGTAGCTATATTGGGAATATGATACTAGCCATCTCTAATTTCAGCTCTGAAATAATGAAGTTTTCACAGAATCTGTTTCGAAAACATATTATGTTAATAATTTGGGCTTATTGGCTATGTTTTGCAATTTGTAATGGATAGGCAAGAACAGAAGCTATAAAATGTCAGAAATTTATGGGTTTATCAGCATCTGTTAAGAGAAAGGGGAAGTTCTGACAAGTTGAATGTGAAACCTTTCAACTGAAGGCTGTGAGAAAACCGGTATTTCAATAAATGTGAGAAAAAAGGGAGAGGGCCAACTAAGTAACTGTTGAAAAGCGAGGCTCAACATATTATGTAAACTGTACTCGGGTAAAAGATTATTATCATTAACAACAGGTCTGGCAGCATCTGTGAAAGAGAAAACAGAGTTAACGTTTCGGGTCCGGTGACCCTTCCTCATAACTCCCGAGTTCTCCTAGGTTCTGCAGAACTCCTGGATTCTGAGGAAGGGTCACCGGACCCGAAACGTTAACTCTGTTTTCTCTTTCACAGATGCTGCCAGACCACTGAGCTTTTCCAGCAACCTTGTTTTTGTTCCTGATTTACAGCATCCGCAGTTCTTTTGGTTTTTATTATTAGCATTAAAACGGATTATCGGTAAGATGATGCAGACATAACAGAAGAATAGGCTAATAATGAGGGACGAAAAGATCAAGAGAGTTCCACATATAACAAAGATGTACTTAAAAAAAAAGCCACAGATTTGACATATTTGATATGAAATGCAAATAATTCATAATGAACAGGCCAATCTCCAAAATAGAAAGAGTCTGCATTCGTCTTCATTCACTGCTCTGACAAAGGGTCTCTGACTCGAGTGTTAATCCATGTCCTCGCTATCTGTCTTCTCCTTAATGCTCAAACAGTTTCACTCCCTTTTCATCCTGAATGTAGCACTGTCAATTTTGTGGAGGGGGAAGAAACACTTGCATTGATATAATATGTTATTTGGGTGTTGAAAATGTGGTAAGGTGTAGTGGCATTTCCACTGCCAGCTGTTGTGTCTTTCATGTCCCACAAACCATAATGAAGTGAAAAATGGTAACTTTGTATTGGAATAGTTATCACTGAACAGGAAATGTTGGCTCAACAGGAGGACATTGTGGTTTTCATATTTTATGACCAAAACATCTTTCGCATTGACCTGAACCTATGATAGTATAGCACTCTTTCCAGTTTTGCTCAGGAATGCCAGCTTAACTTATGTAAATAGAGTTTCAATTGCTTGAATTTGTAATTAATGTAATTGTAATATAATTGATGCAATGTAATTGTAATGTAATTAATGTAATTAATGCAATACCCACTGAGTTAAGATAGTGTTTAAGTGGCATTGTGGAACGTACTGTTAATAATGTTGGATTGATATCCTAAATATTCATTCGGCCGCTTTTGGGAGCGGGAAGAATTTCTTGGAAGTAATAACTTATAATACTAGAATAGATTCCTTGACAGTGCGAGTTTATGTCTTGAGTTTTACAATTGACCAAGTGTCCACTTTTTTCTGGACATTCACTATTCCTGTATTGATAGTTAAAACCTCATTTTTGTTTGAAAGCCCTTTGTTAAGTAATTTATCATGACTTAAGTCTAACTGTGAAGTACAGCAACATTTCTAAGCAGTTGTGTTCAGTTATGATCAAAAGTATTTTGCTACTGTGAGCTTGCACATTTTCATTTTTAAATTCAGCTCTGTAGACTGTAAACCCTGCAACCAAACTTGAGATACACCTGCAACCTTGCAATTGCCCACAAATACCTTTTACAGAGTTTTACAAATGTAACTTTAAATTTTGGTGAGTATTTTAGCTTTTTATCTTGCTAGCTCTCAGTGCTGGATGAATGGTCATAGTACTTTTGTGGATGGATCTCATCTAAAATGTGGCATGATTGTTGTCATAACAGCTTTCTTTATTGTGAGAGGGAAAATGAGATTGTCTTGGGTTTCAAATTTAGCAATAAGTTCCCTAGTGGTCACCTGCAGCAGCCTTATTTGTCAAACAAATCTTCACCAGTGCATTGCTAAATATTCCGAGTAGTCTCATTTCTTGTCTGCACTATTTAATGGACTGCCATCCAGTTTGGTTCCATTAACTATAAAGAGGGTGAGAAATGTCTGCCCTTTGGTGGATTTCTGATATTGCAGTAGAAAATGATTTCAAACTTTGGTTGTTGCTGTGCTAGACCTTGATCTTCTATGCTTCACGCTGATCCCTGAACCCAAACCATGAACTACAGAATGGGGGAATCCCTTTGTAGCCTGCAGCCAGAACCGGACCACCATCTCTGCCTGTCGGCCTCATGCCAGCCTAGACCCAGCAGCAATCATTCAGTCCACTAGCAGGTGACTTGAGCTTGGTGGTGCTGTGGGATTCAGCAGGTAGGGGGAGGAGGTGCCAATGGAGCCAAAAACTCTGTGGGGTTTAACAGGTGGGCTCAGGGAATAGGGTTATGTGCAATGGAGCCCAAATCTTCGCTACTTATAGTGAATTGCAGTCGGTTTCAGTCACGGTGGCCTGTGGGACCCTGGCTGTTGCTGGAAGGGCTGTTGGATAGACCAGGCAGCTGAATGAGGAACTGTAGGGAAAAGGGGGCATATTAACTGTCCAGGCGGCCGTGTGCCTTTGACTTCACTGCTACCGACAAAGCAGTCAGTTTCTTGTGTCAGAGAATGCAACCGATATCAGAAAATATTTTCAATTGTTTTGAATCAATTCTGTTTAAATTCTGGGTTTGCAATTTTCACAGCCCCATTTGTCCATCCTAGTTTCCAACCCCTTGCTGCCTGCGTCCAGCTCATTGCCCTGCTCCATCACTAATCCAAGCAGGCTGGTGAGTGGAGTGAAAGCAGAGCACCAAGTTGGCAACTCGAGTGCAGAACACAAGTATGATGGAAGCATTCCTTAGAAATATAATAGTCAGTGGCACCGTTCATATGCCAGTGGGTGCTGAACTCTGGTTCCAGGCACAGATTGACATCAATGGCACAGACTTCCTGTCTAAGTACAATGGAGGAGCTAAAGCAGTCGGAATCCAGGCTTGTCAGAGGGAAGTGTTTACGGTATCCCCTCATGTAGAACAACTTCAGCATGTTAACCAGTCTAGCCCAGCATACACCTTCACTACTTAAGTTTGCCAACCACGCTCATAACTTCCTGACTTATCCCCCTTTTGCCCCACAAACAGCATCCCTTACTCTACATTTTCCACCTGAGATAACTTTATTTGTAGTTCTTAAAATGCTAAGTATCCTCCTTTGTACAATTGATCCAATGTTGATGTAATTAATTTCAAAGGCAGGGAAGTGACCTGACAGCTGCAATTTATATGCTTTAGTTTGGAATATGAGCTATTAATTGCTTAATTAATCTTTTTTATTCAATCCTGAGCTAAGCACATGAGTGAACCTGATGGTTTTTTTTTACAACAATCGGCAGTGGTTACATGGTCACTATTAAAGCAGCTTTTCATTAAATTCAGGTTTCCCCGCTTTAAAATATTGAATATCTAATAATTATAATCATAGAATCCCTACAGTTCAGAAAGAGGTCGTTAGGTCCATCAACTTTGCACTCTCTCTCCAAAGAGCATCCCATCCAGACCCACCTCCCCATCCTAACTTTGCATTTCCCATGGCTAATTCACATAGCATGCTCATCCCTGGACACTAAAGGGTAATTTAACAGTGAATTGAGCAATGTGAAAAACACAGGAGTGTGGTAATCTATTCCTTCCTGTAGTTATTTCAGATGTAAAAAAGTCAGAACAAATAGTGGGGAATGAAGATGACTCTGAACTAATGTGTAATGAATTTGCACAATTGCAATCTGAGGCAGAACATTCTTACCTTTCATACATAAAAGCATGAAATGTTGGAAATACCTAGCAGATTAGGCAACATTGGTGAAGAGAAAAAGAGATAACATTTCACTTGAAAAGTTTACTCAACCTCTCCACAGATGCTGCCTGACCTGCTGAATATGTCCAGCATTTTGGTTTAATTTCTGATTTACATTATTTGTCTTGTTCTGCTTTTGTTTTTTTAACAGCTTGTTGACTATCCATTTAATGTAAACAAAATTATTTGAATGTTTCTTATATTCCTTCCGAATACAGTGGAATGGCACAACTTACTAATTTCTGATTACTGTATTATGCCGATTGAGTCTGAGAGTCCTATGTATTGATCATCATTCTGAGGCGCAATGGAGGAGATCTCACATTACGTCAGAATGGTAGGCAGGATTTTGTTTCATTGAATATTTTGTATGAATTAGCAAATTTGTCTTTTTATTTAACAGTTATGAATTGTAGATTATTTTACGATACATATGTGAATGTTTTCAAATGTTAGAACTCATAACAAGTAATAGTTACCTTTACCTGTAGACAACATTCTCCGCTCTTCCCCCTACATGTGACCTCCTGCCGTTCCACAGGCTTGTGGCATCCTTAGGTACTTTGACCAGGTGGCTGTTCTTCATATGTGAGTCTAGAGGATGAATGTCAGCTGGCTGTTATATTATAAAGCATATAAATGCTTTAAAAACAAGTGAAAGTTTTCCAGGCTTGGTATTGGAAAATCATCTTTAATGTAGCATTCAAATTGATCAGGGAATGGATGTGAATGGAATATGATGGATGAGAGAGCTGTTCGGGGAGAAGCTGGTTTTAGGCAGGATAGCCAGCGTGAGTGCACTGTGGAAGTTTGGAGATAAAGCCATGGTTCAAGGGCTAAGTGGCTAGACATAAAGGGTAGGAGGAAGACTTAGTGATGGAAAGAATTGGAGTTGCAGACTGCCTAGGGTGAAAAGATGGCGAACTTTAAGTTCAACATGGCACCACACTGGGACGACACAGAAGGGTATCAAGTTTAAACAATGTAATGCTGCCTGATGTGCTGAGCATTCTTGGCGTTTACTGTTTATATCCCAAGCCATGTGTACTGCTGTTTCCCTTGCATTCTGAGACTGTTAGGCTTTGTAATTTGACAGGAATCTGATATTAAGTTACTGTCACCTTTACACTGTGGTCTTGCAGCAATCCTGACTCTGTTTTATCTGTCTATGTTGGAAAATGCTAATAATAGGTATTCAGATAGGGAAAAAAAAGTCTTCCAGACACCAGCACTGATACTTTGCATTGAGCACACAATTTGCTAAAAACAAATATTTTTAAAGTGTTAACTGTATATTCAAGTTTTTACGGGTAAAAGGAAATTTGGCACATTTTTCAATTTCTGCATTAATACCTTTGTGAAAATTGTGTAAGTTTTCAAATAATGTTTTTCTTCACTAGCTGCAGTGCAATCATTGATCTAAGACGGTGAATTCATTTGGGCTGTGGTTTACGAAACTGATGATGCTTCAGGAACCCACTGTGACATAACACATCTCAGAATGTGTTAACTTTGTTTGCAAAAGGTGAGAAAATACTGCAGCATTGTATTCAGCTAATGTAGTTTTATAGATATCTATGATACTTGGAATTTCTGACTACCTAAATGTTTGTTTGGTTTTAGTAGTTATGTAGGTTTGAATACTTGAAACATTCTTTTTATGTTGCTTTTGTGTACTTCTGTTCAAATTGTCATCAAGACCTCTTATGGTATTAACTGTGATAGTTGATAGTTGAATAAGAACTTGACATGAGAAAAGGAGAAAAATATAATTTGGAACTAGAATTTTTTTCTTTGGATTTTACACTCAAAGTTCCCTGTTCAAGATCCATTGCTTATTTTGGGCTCTCTTCCAGGAAAAGCCTTTGTTCTGAAGAAGAGTCATACCAGACTCGAAACGTTAACTCTGTTTTTCTGTCCACAGATGCTGCCAGACTTGCTGAGTTTCTCCAGCGTTTTCTGTGTTTGCATGGACTCTCTATTGGATTCCACGGATGAAGAGCTGGAGATGGCACAGGCTCTTTCTAAAGGAATTCTGGGCTCTGAATTCAGCAGCTGTGATTGAGATACATACTGATTGCTGCTTTACAAGAATTCTAAGTCCATAACCCATACTTGCGAAAAGCACAAGCTTCTGCGTCTACCTGTCCGTAATGTGCAGAAGGCCAGTGGAATTCTGAACACCTGAGAACTGAAACTTGTATCTTGTTTATAAAAGGTCAGATGCAGAGTTAACCGTTAGACTTTTTGGAGCTGCATTGAGCAATGGGGAATTGCTGAGTTTTCTAGCATTACCAAATTAGTTTTCTCTGCCTTGCTACATTCCCATTGAGTCCCATTGTCAGATATGTGAAACTTGCTTTCATATTATAGTTACTTGTAGCTGTATGCTGTAATTTCATCTATAATTTTTTTAAAAACTTGTAGATTAAAGTTTACCAAGCAGATTATTCATTGAGATTGTGTTCTTTGTACTTGTTAACTGTTGGACCATAGATGAATTGAATTGAATTGAATTGAATTAGCTTTATTGCCACATGTCCGCACATGAGTACAGTGAACAGTTCGCAAGTCACCACTTATGGTGTCATCTTAGGTATAAAGTTACTTAAGTATAGGTACCATGGAAATTGAGTTTGAACAATAGGTACAAGTTTTTTTGACGTTTTAGGTTGCTTAGTTGCTTGCTGTGGAGTTTTGTGGGTCATGTATAAAATTTAATTTAAAGTTGCCCGTTAGGTTCCATTTATTTCGACTCCTGACAGTGACAGGTCTTAGTATTCCAAATGAGATTTGTTCACTAGTAAGATAGTCACACTAAAACTATCCCTTTGTATACATGTGCTCTTAAGAAATTTATATAAAAGCTATATTCATTGGAAGATAGTGTGAATGAAATGCATGTACCTGAACTTCATGAATGTATAAACAGGTGGCACGATGGCTTAGTAGTTAGCACTGCTGCCTCACAGCACCAAGGACCCGGTTCAATTCCAACCTTGGGTGACTGTCTGTGTGGAGTTTGCACGTTCTCCCCTTGTCTGCGTGGGTTTCCTCCAGGTGCTCCGGTTTCCTCCCACAGTACAAAGATGTGCAGGTTAGGTGGATTGGCCATGATAAATTGCCCGTAGTGTTCAGGGATGTGTAGATTAGGTGGGTTACAGGGGGGCGGGTCTGGGTGGGATGCTCTGAGGTTCGGTGTTGACTTGTTGGGCTGAAGGGCCTGTTTTCATACTGCAGGGATTCTATGACTCCTATGAGGACTCGAATTGTAGGTGGCCCATTTTGTCTGGTTACAGTACTGTTGATTTGCAGTGACTGCTGGTTATATTTACTTAGTGGTGTTCATGTAACAAAGCATCTAGTGCTGCTTTAAAGGGAAAATAGTGAATACTGAACAGACAGTAGGAACAAAGTTCAGAGAAATGGCCAAAGTAGATAAAGTTCGAGGAGAGATGGAAGATGTAGGAAGTTGAATAGATTTAGCTGACTTAGAATAATGATGAGTTGCAAGGCACAATAGTTCAAAGCTTCCTTTTACACAAATAACATGTTATATTTGTCAACTGTGGATGCCAATTTGTGCTCAAGAAAGCCCAGGAAGTAGTATCAAGATAACTGATCCATCTAGGGCATGAGCTATCAACTATACCACAGGTATCTCGATTTAATGATGGAGTGGAGTGGAAAAGGGAAGCACAGTAAGCTATGGTCAGAGCAGGGTATAGGATAATACATAGATCTGGTAATGCTTGTTGAGGCATCAATGAGGAAGTAGATTTTAAATGTTCCTCTGTTGAGGAGAGTAGAAAATGAATGAAGGTAGTTGAGGTCAGATGAGCATTTGGTTCTTTGCACAGGGAAGAACATGTTCTGTAGAGTCCCAGAATAATTTGAATTAATATTGAATCATTTTGGAATGTATGTGAAGTGGGCATTGAAGAAATTCCACCTTTTAAAGACAGCAAAGGAAAATTGAAAAGGCATGCATATTTTGTAATTTGCACAAATAAGAAAACCTACTTAATTTCAAGAAGAAACTAGAAATATTTTCGCCAACAAATTTGATTTTTGGAGATCAAATGTAACAAGGGAATGGTGTAAATGGCCTCTGGAATTCCTCCATTCTGAACTATTCAAATGATCAAAGATAAGAACTTTAGGGTTGCATGGTGAGACTAGATTGTCAGGAGGCGGAAAAGGACATGCCTCAACATTCAGTCTGTGCAAGCAATTGAAGTTATCAGATGGGCAGATAGGATAGATTTGGTATTTCTGATGTTGAAGTGGCAGGTTCTGGATTATAGAAAACTTGACATGAAAAGCAATTTATATACATGTTATGGTAGTGTACAATGGCTAATTTTTGTTGAGGGTTTGTATAGACATGGAATTACAGTGGACTTTGGAGAGATTATTAGGACACTCTGGGAGTGACGATTCCTCCCACTAGAGGAGATGAAGTGATTTAGGATTGAGATGAGTATGTGGAGCTGGTCTATGGAACGACTGCAGTTGATGACAGAGAAGTCAATAGTTTTGAAGATCATAGAAAATCAAGGAAAACTGCAATTCATCGATAGCTGCAGAGTATTGTTGATGATTTTAGGTGAAATATTTTCAATGTGATTGGCACAGTGGAAAAAAGCTGGAGGGTCTTGTGCTGGCATTTATGGAAGACATGTGAAGAACTGAATTAGAATGATAAGTTTGAAGACCTTTTAAGAGAACAGTAGGTTGTATTTTGAGAATGGAAGACAAGTGATCTTCTTAATTTGCAGACTGCTGGCGGCAATAGTGAAAGAGAGTGGTTAACTAAGTGTTTGTAGAAATGTCTTGATTGTATTTTGCATTCAATTGTGGATCATTTTACTAATCATTGAATGCCAAACGTAATAAGTCACTGATATACACTTAATGGTTATTGTCAAATCAGGATGTAATAAATGCGGTGGAAAGCAAGTACCTGCTCTAACTATTCAGTTTGCCTTTTATGTAATATATAATGGTTACGATTAATTTTATATTGTTGCTAATGAGTTATCAAAATATATTGTTTTCCAGATTTTAAAATAATTCTGCTGAAGAATGAATATTGAAGACAAGCTCGATCGGATTTTTCTTAAATGTGGCAGTATAAATGAAATGCAGACTTCCAGACCACTGGTCGTGGTGGGAGGGGTCCCTGATCAACCCTCTGTACATGTAGGAGCACAGGAAACTGTCTTAGAAGAGAGGGAAATCTCTCATGAAGAAATTCTCCAACAAGAAACTGGTCTGCAGGAAAGTGCCCTCCCACAGGAGGAGCTTATCTCACATGATGAGCTAATGATCCACGAGGAAACGGTTAAAAATGATGATGATGAGAATGATGGACATGAAAGGATCCCTCAAGAATTATCGTATGAACTAAATGTAAGTGGTGCCAATTTTATTAATGTGGTTTGGCAATAATGCATTCTTAATGGTGGCAAGAATTTTATCAGTGGTTTTAAACTCTCTTTGCTTTATTTGGGCATGATTTTCCAAAAGATGAACAGGAAAAGACTGTCTGGTCTCCTGAACCTGTGACCTCCTGGAAGAGGACAAAAAAAGTTTGCTTTTGTTATATTTCTTGGCATGTTTTAGAAATGACAATATTATTTATTTGGTATTCTTTCTAAAGTACAGTATTAAATATTATTATTAAATACTGCAATTAGACTGGAGGCTTTACAGTCTCTAAAAGTGAAGGATCTAATGCCATGGTACACTGGCTTTTAGAGTTAACCTTTAAGTGTCATTTAATATTCTCTTGTAACATTATTAACATGTGAGTTAGGAGTAGGCCACTCAACCCTCGAGCCTGCTCTGTCATTCAAGATGGCTGATCTAATTACTCACATTCTAATTCACTGCTAAGAATCTTTCACCCTCTTCCTCATCGAGAATCTGCGTCTCTCTACCTTAAAAATATACAAAGGCTCTGCTTTCATTTTTGAGGAAGAGAGTTCCAAAGACAACCCTCTGAGAAATAATTTTATTTCATCTCATCTCAATCTTAAGTGTACTCTTGTTTTGAAACAATGACCCGTAGTTCTCAGCTCTCCCACAAGAAGAAACATTCTTTTCAGATCCGAGATAGTAGGAACTGCAGATGCTGGAGAATCTGAGATAACAAGGTGTAGAGCTGGATGAACACAGCAGGCCAAGCAGCATCAGAGGAGCAGGAAAGTTGACGTTTCGGGCCGAGTCCCTTCTTCAGAAATGGGGGAAGGGAAGGGTGTTCTATAATAAGTAGGGACAGAGGGAGAGGCGGATAGAAGATGGATAGAGGAGAAGATAAGTGGAGAGAAGACAGACAGGTCAAAGAGGCCGGGATGGAGCCAGTAAAGGTGAGTGTAGGTGGGGAGTTAGGGAGGGGATAGGTCAGTCCAGGGAGGATGGACAGGTCAAGGGGGCGGAATGAGGCTAATAGGTAGGAGATGGGGCTGGGGCTTGAGGTGGGAGGAGGGGATAGGTGGGAGGAAGGACAGGTGACGGAGGCGGGGACATGCAGGGCTGGTTTTGGGATGCGGTAGGGGGAGGGGAGATTTTGAAGCTTGTGAATTCCACATTGATACCATTGGGCTGCAGGGTTCCCAAGCGGAATATGAGGTGCTGTTCCTGCAACCTTCGGGTGGTATCGTTATGGCACTGCAGGAGGCCCAAGATGGACATGTCGTCTGAGGAACGGGAGGGGGTTGAAATGGTTCGCAACTGGGAGGTGCAGTTGTTTAGTGCGAACCGAGCGTAGGTGTTCCGCAAAGCAGTCCCCAAGCCTCCGCTTGGTTTCCCCGATGTAGAGGAGGCCACAACGGGAACAGCAGATACAGTATACCACATTAGCAGATGTGCAGGTGAACATCTGCTTGATGTGGAAAGTCTTCTTGGGGCCTGGGATGTGGATGAGGGGGGAGGTGTAGGGGCAGGTGTAGCACTTCTTGCGGTTGCATCTAGAACACCTAGAATACACCTCCTCCCACCCACCTTCCTGCAAAAATGCCATCCCCTATTCCCAATTCTGTCGCCTCCGCTGCACCTGCTCCCAGGATGAGGCATTCCACTCCCAAACATCTCAGATGTCCTCGTTTTTCAAGGACCGCAACCCCCCCCCCCAGGCCCCCCCCCCGCACCAGTGGTCGAGAACGCCCTCGACCGTGTCTCCCACATTTCCCACAACTCATCCCTCACACCCCCTCCCCACAATAATAACCAAAACAGAATCCCCCTCATTCTCACGTACCACCCCACCAACCTCTGGATCCAACGCATCATCCTCCGACACTTCCACCATCTGCAATCCGACCCCACCACCAAAGACATTTTTCCCTCCCATCCTTATCTGCTTTCCGGATGGACCACTCTCTCCGAGACTCCCTTGTCCGCTCCACACTCCCCTCCAGCCCCACCACACCTGACACTTTTCCCTGCAACCACAGGAAGTGCTACACCTGCCTCTACACCTCCCCCCTCACCCACATCCCAGGCCCCAAGAAGACTCTCCACATCAAGCAGATGTTCACCTGCACATCTGCTAATGTGGTATACTGTATCCGTTGTTCCCGTTGTGGCCTCCTGTACATTGGGGAAACCAAGCGGAGGCTTGGGGACCGCTTTGCGGAGCACCTACGCTGGGTTCACACTAAACAACTGCACCTCCCAGTCGTGACCCATTTCAACTACCCCTCCCATTCCTCAGGCGACATGTCCATCCTGGGCCTCCTGCAGTGCCATAACGATACCACCCGAAGGTTGCAGGAACAGCACCTCATATTCCGCTTGGCAACTCTGCAGCCCAATGGTATCAATGTGGAATTCACAAGCTTCAAAATCTCCCCTCCCCCTACCACATCCCAAAACCAGCCCAGCTCGTCCCCGCCTCCCTAACCTGTCCTTCCTCCCACCTATCCCCTCCTCCCACCTCAAGTCCCAGCCCCATCTCCCACCTACTAGCCTCATCCCGCCCCCTTGACCTGTCCGTCCTCCCTGGACTGACCTATCCCCTCCCTAACTCCCCACCTACACTCACGTTTACTGGCTCCATCCCTGCCTCTTTGACCTGTCTGTCTCCTCTCCACCTATCTTCTCCTCTATCCATCTTCTATCCGCCTCCCCACCCTCTCTATTTATTTCAGAACCCCCTTCCCCTCCCCCATTTCTGAAGAAGCATCTAGGCCCGAAACGTCAACTTTCCTGCTCCTCTGATGCTGCTTGGCCTGCTGTGTTCATCCAGCTGTACACCTTGTTATCTCTCTCCTTTTCATACCCGTTCTGTCAAGACCCCTCAAGATTTTGTTTCTGTCAAGTCATCTTTTTACTTTTGTAATATTCATATACAAGCCTAGCCTGACTAACAGTTCTTCATTAGACAACCCACCATTACAGTGTATAAACGCAAATAAACAAAGAACTGCTGATGCTGGAAATCTGTAACAAGAACAGAAATAACTGGAGGAACTCGGCAGAATTAATGTTTTGGGGTCGTTTGACCCTTCAGAAGGGTTGCTGGACCCAAAACATTGACTCTGCTTTCTCTCCACAGATGCTACCAGACCTGCGGAGTTTCCCCAGTTACTTCTGTTTTCATTCCAGTTTCTAGTATAGTAAACTTCTCTGAATTGCTTCTGATGCATGTGCATTCTTCACTGTTAGGTCATAGTATTAAGAGATATGCAGTCAAGGTAGGTGAACAGAGTTGTGACATAGATCAGCAGTTACGTACTTGAATGGCAGAATGGTGCTTAATACACTGTGTGAAGTTCTACACATGAGGTTGTATGTTGTGTAACTGCTGTCCCAATATGAAATAATGGACAGGAAATTATGGAGCTGAAGGGGAGCAAATGGAAAGTCACAGATTGTTGATAGATCTGAGCAAGCTGCCCTACAATTACAGTGAACTGTGGCAAGCCATTTTAGGGGATTGTGGAACTTGGCCCTACAATAGAAGGATGTCCCATTGTCTGAAACTCCCACCCAACCTGATTGGCCAGCAGCTCCTGAAATGCTGACAGTACCAGAGCATCATCATGGGTGCTGCTGATACTACATCCAGTCTGAGGATGAAGGCCTCAATCGATCCCTAGGCCCAGGTAAGTATGGGACATTAACTGGGGAATCTTTGGAAACCTAAGGGGGAGTAATATGATGGGTTTCAAGTTCCACGTGGGAAGGAAGGAAGCATGGCTGCTATCTTCTGGGTGGTGCTCCCATTATGTAAAAGTTACTTTCCGAACAATTTACCCACTTCTTCTCACACTTTGTTATAAAAAATTTTCCCTTCCCAGCTATCTACTCGTACCAATTGTGTTATGGTGTGTGCAGAGTAATGTTATGGTCAGTTGAACTTATAACCTGCTGAGTTGATCCTTATTTATTTATGGTGGGTGGGTTGCTGATTTTGGTTTGTGCCCACCCTACTCTGGGGGTGAGCTTGGGCTTGGGTGGTGAGGTAGTGGGCTGCACACCTTTTTTTATCTCATGTGCCTCCCCACCGAAAGTACACTGGTCTGTAGCATGTAATATCCATCCCAGTGTTGCGAGATCAGTCTCTGCACTCCTCACGAATTTAAAATAAAACCAGTGATTTCTTGCCCTTGAATAGCCTGTCAGTTTGAGACCAGATTAGCATCAACTTAACTTTACAGTTCTACAGTTCTGTAGAAAACCTCCCCTTTTTGCTTCACAGGAATATAATCTGATAAAAATTGATAACGAGCCAAAATAAGAGATAAGGCAGATAATAAATAATATGTTGGAGGAAGGTTTAAGGTTAAAGGAAGAGCAAGGTCTAAGGAGAGAGTTTTTGAGTTTAGGACCTAGGCAGCTAAATGCATGCAGTGCACTGGTGCAGAAATCATGAAAACTTAAAGAGTTGAAGGACGCTGCAGAGTTGTTTGAATAAGAAGATGAGAATTTTAAATCTGAGAGTGAAGGTAGATCAGTTATATGTTTAGTTTGTGGGCAACAGTGCTTTGAATGTGCTTAAAACCTATAGTGGATTGAAGATGGGAGGCCAGTGAGGAGAGCATTGGGACAGCTGCAGATGAAGATAACAGTCCTTGAATTAGCATAAACTACTGGCTACTGTTTTTCTTAAAACCTGAAATGTCACTCTGCAAATGCTTGCCATAATCCATGTTGGCACGTTTTCTAATAATATCTGCAATTTAGAGTGATGTGACTATGACAAATGAGGCATTCTTTAATTGAGTTGTACTGAGTATCTTACTACCATTAAGATCCCAGGAAGGTTTTGTTTTGACATGTTACAACTGAAATTCCCTTTATCCATACTGATGAATATTTGACGCTACAATTAGTTTATTTTCATCTTTAACAGTCACCGAATCTCTGAATGAAAACATAGAATAGCACAGCACAGGGACATAATGTTGTGCCAAACATGATGCCAAATCAAACTAATCCCTTCTGCTTGTCTTTGGTCCATATCCCTCCATTCCTTGCATATTCATGTGCTTTATCTAAAAGTCCATTAAATGCCCCTATCATATCTGCCTCTACCACCATCCCTGGCAGCATGTTCCAGACTCCTACCACTGTCTGTGTAAGGAAAAACACTTGCCCCTCACATCTCCTTTGAACTTTCTCCTTCACCTTAAGTGTGTGCCCCCTAATATCAGGCATTTCAACTCTGTGAAAAAAATTCTGACTGCCAACCTTATCTATGTATCTCATAATTTTATAGACTTCTATCAAGTCTCCCCTCAGCCTCCGCTGCTCCAGAGAAAACAATCTGAGTTTTCTTGCCTCTCCTTAGAGCTCATACCTTCTAATCCAGGCAGCATCTTGGTAACCCTTTCGTACCCTCTCCAAAGCCTCGACATCCTTCCTGTGATATGGTGACCAGAATTGAATGCAGTGCTGTAAGTGTGGTCTAACCAAAGTCTTATAAAGCTGCAACATTATATCCTGACTCTTGCGCTCAATTCCTCAACCAATAAAGGCAAGTATGCCATACGCCTTCTTTACCATTCTATGATTGAATTGTTATGGAACAAAAGGAGGCCATTTGGCTCATCATGACAGCGCCAGTTCCATTACCTCGTGCCTTTACCCCATATCCTTATGCACCATTTCTATCCAAATATGCATCCAGTGCCTCAGTGAACCTGCCTCCATCGCACTTCCAGGCAGTGCATTCCATTGCCTACCTACTCACTGTGTCAAAAAGTTTTTCTTTTCCCCTGACATCATCATTGCATTGTTTGCCCATCACCTTTTAAACATATGCCCTCGCATTCTTTTTTTCTTTCACAAGTTCAAACAGTTTCTTCCTATTTACTGTATCCAGCTGGCGCATGATTTTGAAAACCTCTATCAAATCTCCCCTCAGCCGTCCTTGTCTTCGAAGAAGAACAGCCTCAACTTCTTCAATTCAACCTCATCAGAGGGTTTTCTATCCTGGTACCATTTTTGTAGACTAGAACAGAGTTGCACAAAAAATGCATTTACTTGGCAGCATATCTGATTCACTGAACAAAGTATGGACACCAACTCAATTGAATTGTCTTGCAGACCAGTTATTTTGAGGAAAAAGCCTCAACCAAAAATTACATGGATATATTGAGTATATATAGTTTACATTAATGGCAGTCTGGGCTTATTTGTGAGGGAGAGAAAGCATATTGGGTTCAGTTTATGATGAATGCAAGGCATTTTCAATTATGTTAGATGGAATTTGATGCTACAGTATGAGCAAAATTTAAAGGAAAAACAAGGGGTGCTGGAAATTAGAAATAAAAGTGTAAAAGTAGTAAAAAAAAAAGTATATCGCTTCACCTATATTTTCTCATTACAGATATCACATTTCTGGAGTCCACCTTTCATTGAGTTTATTTGGATTCTTTTTCAGCATTTCCCAACATGAATCATTTCAAACGTTCCTTATAACTTTGATAAAGTAGTATGTGCCATCATTTACTTTGGTCAAATACTTTGGTATCATTTTCTCCATTCTAGAATTGTGGAGTTAAATAGATGGTTAGCTAACAATTGCTATCGTACTTTGCAATGTAATTCTTAGTTATCGTTTCAGTTAAAAGTTGTCAAACTGTATAATTCCCTCAATCATACAGTATCTTTCCATGTTTTCAATAGCAGACGGCATATGATACAGTAGCTTTCATTTATGCAGTGCTATGGTGGCGCAATTTTCTGTGATGGTTAAATTCAACTTAATTTCTGAACCACTGTGTCATTCTAAAGGTAAATGTAAAACAGGAAATCCAATATGCTGAAGAAGCTGGACAACTGAAGAAAGATAAAGGGCAACAAAAAGAACCAATAGATTTGCAAAAGAAGAAGAAACGGAAACAACGTTCTCCTTCCAAGGTAAATGATAATGCAACTTATAAAGAATACATGTTTTCAAGCTAGTTTTCACAACGATCGACATGGGGGCAAGATACATAGTTCAGGAACACCTTGGCTTGTGAGGTTGTTTGCTATCATTTCTGCTTTTGTTTTTCGGTGTGGAAGGTGATAGATCCCCAGGGTCAGTACTAGGACCTCTGCTGTTCTTGAAATATACAGGTAGTCACCAGGTTGTGAATGGGTTTTGTTCCTGAGTCCATTTGCAAGTCGGAGCACAAAGCAGGACAATATAAAACAGCCATTTGTAAGTACAGGAAATGCTGGTATGTCGAATTTTTAAAAATACACACCTGTATGAGATTGCGTTCTTAACAATGAGCATTCGTAAGACGATGTTTATAAATCAAGGACCCACTATATCAATAATCATAAAACGTATGAATAGGACTAGATCATGCAGCTCATTGAATCTGTTTCACTATTCAGTAAGATCACCGTTGATCTTATTGTGGCACTAATGTCACTTTTCCCATCTGTCTCCTATAACATCGATTCCCTAGTCAATGATTAATCTGTAACTTAGCCTTGAATATATTCAATGATTCAGCCTTTACTGGTGTCTATGAAGAGAATTCTAAAGCCCAACAACTGTTGAGAGAAGAACTTCCTCCTCATCCCCAATTTAAATGTGCTTCCAAGTTCTAGTTTACCCCATGAGGAGAAACATCCTTTCAGCGTCTACCTTATCAAGCCTCTCCATTGTTTATACATTTAAGTAAAATGAACCTCTCATTCTTCTAAACCGCAATGAGCAAGGGTCCAACCTGCTCAAACTTTCATCATGAGATAACCCTTTCCTACTAGCAGTCAGTCTAATGAACCTTCGCTGAACAGCTTCCAATGAAAGTATATTCTTCCTTGAGGAGACCAGAACTTCCCTATTTTTATACTGTATCCCTGTTGCAATAAAGGCCAGTTTACAATGTGCCTTCTAATTACTTGCTACACTAGCGTGCTCAATCATTGTGATTCAAGTACACAGCCATCCAAGTCCTTCTGTTTTGCAGCATTCTTCACACTATCTCTATGTAAATAATAATCTGATTATGTAGTTTTTTGCCAAAGTGAACAACTTCACATTTTCCCACAAAATACTCTCACCTTCTAAATTTTTGTCTCTAGTTTTGAAGTTTGAACTCAATTGGAGTATTGTGTCTAATTCTAGTGCCCCTTTTTAGGAAAGGTGTGGAGCCATCATGGAAAAGATTTATGAGAATGGTTCCGGAGATGAGTAACTTCAGTTAGGTGGATAGGCTAGAGTCGATTTTCTTGGTGTAAACATAGTTTGTACTGAATATTAGAGACAGCGAGAACTGCTGATGCTGGAGTGTGAAGCTGGAGAAACACAGCAGGTCAGGCAGCATCAGAGGAGCAGGAAAGTCGATGTTTTGGGCCAGGACTGATACTGCCTGACCTGCTGTGTTCCTCCAACTCCACACTATATTGACTTGTACTGAATATTATTCGTCTTTTCTACATATTTAAACTAATTTGTATATTTGCAGCATGAGCATTCAGATTAATATTCTTGTGCTTACTTGCCACAAGAAGCTCAAATGAAATTTTTCCATATGGTACTCCAGTTAGCTGAACTAGTGGCCTGTGATTTCTCTTGGACTCTGCCTCAGTGAATGAAGTGAGATCCATTGTTTTTTGTAATGGATCTCTAGGAGAGTGGATGCTGACATTGAATCCAATTTGACACTTCATGTAAAAATACTGAAATGCAACAGTGAGATGAGAGCAGAAGCTAAGGAAGGATAAGAATAGAATTTCAAAGTAAAATCTCTTGATTTAGCAAGCTTTGAAAGATTGTTTCCGTGAGTTGGTGTAAAGGTAATGAGCAAGTTCCCACTGAGAATACTCATGACGAAGATGAGAGCTGTGAGGTGTTACAGCACTCTTGTGAGGAAGCAAAAGAAATAAGCAAGGGTTCCAACTCCTGGTCATTTTTCAGGTGTCGTGTGCTGAAACTTGCATGTGTCAACATTGAGTAAGAAGATTGGACTTGCCAATTTTCTCCATGTTGCCATGAAGACATGCGCTTGTGGATTGATCTGATGGGTAAAGTCCTGCTTGAGGAATGAAGAGCTGCTGACACCTGTGGGCAAAATACCCACATTTCCTCAGTACCTTAAGCAGAGCTGGAGGGAAAAATAGGTTAAAAATTTATAAAAGAATAATGATGTATAAAATTGTGATGATTTGAAGTTTCAATAGACTATTTCCTTTGGCTTGTGTTACTTAATGATGTATTTTCTTTGCCACCTGTCCAATTGTAGCAGCAGAGATAGTGGGAACTGCAGATGCTGGAGAATCTGAGGCAACAAGGTGCAGGGCTGGATGAGCACAGCAGGCCAAGCAGCATCATAGGAGCAGATGCTGCTTGGCCAATTGTAGCAGCAGTTGCCCTAGTTTCCTGTAATGTCTGTTCGAAAAGAGAGTCTGGCAAAGTTTAGTTCCAGTCAGTTTAATTTTGACATTGAATTTTAGCTCCATATCTGTTGTTTGTCATAAAATAAATAGTTTGATAACTTAACTAATGCGTTGGACTCGGACTGAAACTTGGATTTCCGCATTATTTTTCCTTCAGATTTTAACAATAAATGAAGATGGATCACTTGGGCTAAAGTGCCTGAAATCTCATATCTGTGAGCATTGTAATGCTGCCTTTCGTACCAATTACCACTTACAAAGACACGTTTTCATCCATACAGGTATATCTGGTCTGCTGCATATAAAGCTGTTCATTAGATCCTATTTTCAAAATGTACAAAACTTTATTGAATTATACTGACTAGAATTCCAATACATGATTCAAGGCAGCAGGCAGTCAATGGAATGTAAATCTTTTAAATGAACACTTAAACGATATCCCAAATGACTGTGAGAAATATAAACTAACTCTCCTTATCCTTCTCACCCTGTGTAGCCATTGACAGGATTAAGCCCATTATCCGCTTGCAGTGTCTTCACAGCTGAGTGACTGGGTTGGTCTGCATTGCTTGGTTCCATTCTTGAGTTTCTAATTCTCACAATGCCATGTCTTCCAATAATCTCTGTTTGGTTTCCCCCTATTTTTCATTAACATGTTCCTACACAGTGACATCACCAGAAAACAAAGCTTTTGTTTTCACGTGTGCTGATGTTAGCTGGCTTTACCTTACCACCACCATCCCTCCAATGTCTCAAAATTGTCAGACTACTGGTCCAACATCTATTACTGGATGCACAGAGATTTCCTCCCGCAAAATGTTAAAAAGACCCAAATTATTATCTTCGGTTTCCACCACAAACTCTGTTCCCTCATCATCCCTTTCTTGTCACTGATTGAGACTGAACCACATTGTATGCAAACTTGATATCATATTTGATCCCATGTTAATTATTTGACCATATTTTCATACCATCACTATTTCTGCTTTTGTGACATTTGCTCAATTATCAATCTGCCTTTCCATCTCTTAAGACAGTTCTTAAAACTTAACTTTTGATTAAGATTTTGGCCACCTGCCCTAATATATGTGGCTAAGTGTCACAAATTAGACCATAATATTAGACCTAACATTTAAGAAGTTAAAACATTTAATGTCACGTATTGTTACATTAAGGTGAAGAATCAATAATAATTGTTTTAAATGCAAATTATTATTACATTTGATTTAATATAATTACCATTTATAGTCTTGTTTTTTCTGCCTGTTAGTGAGCAACTAGTTGTTTTATACCAAGCTGTTTACAAATTTCTATTGCTTTGATTCCATATCTGAATTCTCATGCTAATATTTAATATGTAACTTATAATGTACAGATATAACACTACAGAAAAGCAAAATATTGGACATACAATGTTTTGGAAACTTGTTTGCCTCTCTGTATAATAGAATTGGTAAATCTGCAGCTTGTCTTGTGCTTTATGAATTATACTGTATATCCACATTTGATTTTAGCCTGTACTTGCAATACCTGATTAAATCAGATTTTATGTGATGTTGGATTTTGGCATCTTCTGTTCTATTTTAAGAGGTTTTTATTCTATGGAAATGATATTCTGCTACAATTTGAAACATGTTTTCTTTTTGTTGGAAGGTGAAAAGCCGTATCAGTGCAGCCAGTGTAGCATGCGGTTCATTCAAAAATATTTGCTGCAGAGACATGAGAAAATTCATACCGGTAAGTATGATTGAATTCAGTCTGTCTAATGTGGATTGAAGATGCAGCATATTTAGTTCAGAGGTGTGTCTTGGTGTTGACTCCTGAATACTTGTGTATGTTTACAGAAAATGTCCTAAGTGATACTTCTTGATTTCCATTTGTGCTGCTTTTCCTTGTCCTTCAAAAACAAAGTTTCACAAATTCAAGAGTCAATCGAGTAATTGCTGTTGTAAACATGGAAATTAAACTTCAAGATTAAGTTATTTTTAACGCTGTTTAACAGTTCGCAGGGAAGCACTTCTTTCCACTCTCCTTGTATACTTTCTGTTGCTCTATAAATGTTCTTTAAAAACAGTGGCAGTACTGTAAGCTCCAAACTTACCCATTGCCTTAAATTCTGGTCTAATCATGATCAACGGTATAGATTTTTGGTATTGCTCAAGCCACTGGTGCTTTTGCTACACGTGCATTGCTCGGATTGGCTGCTTAATGTCTTCAGTGATAGTAAGATGTTCCAAAGCCCTTCATAGGGACATGAGGAAACAATTGACACTAAACTTTTGAAGACGATATGAAGAGTAATTTTAAAGAAGTGGGTCTAAAGGAGATTCTGAAAGTAGTGACACAGAGAGGAGGAATTGTTTAGGGAAGGAATTGGAGTTGTGAAGACACCATGAATGGTGGGATGAAGAGTAAGGAAGATGTGTAAAATGATTAGAATTAGAAAACTGTTAGGGGTAGATGACTGGGTAATACTGGGAAGAGTTTGCAATGAAAAGAAAACAAAAGTTCTTTTGGGACTTGAATGCAGGAATAATACAATAATGGTGCATGGGAGCTGGTGTGGATAGAGGGTGGAGCAATAATGTATTGAATGAAGTAAAATGTAAGAATGGTAGTAGATAGAAGGGGCAATTATTTGAAGTAGCCAAGTTTTGAGGTGGCAAAGGCATGGAGAGGTACAGCATGGAAACAAACCTTTTAGTCCAACTCATCTATGCCATCCAGGATTCCTAAACTGAAGTAGTCCCACTTGCTTGCCTTTGGCCCATATCCCTCTAAACCTTTCATGTTCATGTACCTGCCCAAATCTTTCTTAAATGTTGTAATTGTACTCTCCTTTACCACTTCCTCTGGCAGCTTGTTCCACACATGCACCACCCTCTGTGTGAAAAAGTTGCCCCTCAGGTCAGTTTTAAATCTCTCTCCTCTCACCTTAAACTTATGCCCTCTAGTTTTGCCAACCCCCACCGTGGAGAAAAAAACCTTTGCTATGTCCCTCATGATTTTATAAACCTCTATAAGATCTTCCCTCAGCCTCACATGCTTCAGGAAAAGAAGTCCCAGCCTATCCAGCCTCTCCTTATAACACAAACCCTCCAGTCTCAGTAGCATCCTTGTAAATCTTTTTTGTACCCTTTCCAGTTTAATATCCTTCCTATGGCAGGGTGACTAGAATTGTACGCAGTACTCCAAACGTAGCCTTACCACTGTCTTGTACACCTGTAACATGATGTCACAACTCCTGCACTCAGAGCTCTGACTGTTGGAGACGAATATGCTAAATGCCTTCTTCACCACCCTGTCTACTTGTGACACCACTTTCAAGGAACTGTTCACCTCCAGGTCTCTATGTTCGCCAACACTTCCCAGGGCCCTACTAGTAAGTCCTGCCCTGGTTTGTCTTGCCGAAATGCAACACCTTGCATTATTCTAAATTAAGCTCCATCTACTATTCCTCAGTCCACTGGTCAAGATCCTGTTGTACCCTTAGATAACCTTCTTCACTGTCCACCATACCACCAATTTTTGTGTCATCTGCAAACTTATTACTATGCCTCCTGTATTCTCATCCAAATTATTTATATGAATGATGAACAACTGTGGACCCAGCACCGATCCTTGCAGCGCACCTCCGGTCTGAATAACAACCCTCTACCACTCCCTCTGTTTCCTACTGTCAAGCCAATTTTGTATCCAATTGGCTAGCTGTCCCTGGATCCCATGTGATCTAACCTTACTAACCAGTCTACCATGCAGAACCTTGTTGAAAACCTTGCCAAAGTCCATGTAGACAATGTGTATCACTCTACCTTCATCTAACTTCTTGGTCACCTCTTCAAAAAATGCAATTAAGTTTGTGAGACATGATTTCCTACATACAAAGATAAATGAGAAGAGCCTGCTTCTATGCGGTATGGCTTTATGACTCCATTTAATTGATAAAGGGGCTGAGGTATAAATGATAATGATTTGAAATATTGTTGAGGTATAAATTAGCAGCCTTTCTGACAGAAGATACGGGGTCAGAAACTGCACTCTGCATTGTGAATATTTGGTTAAGTCTGAGTCACAAGTTAGGGAGGGAAAATATTCAGTAGCTTTAGTCTTCCCAATATCTAACCTGAGGAAGTTATGCTTTATCCAAGAATTGTAAATGGTGTGGCAGAAGAAGATTAAAATAGGCATCCAAAAGGCAGAGAGGTAGAATTTAACGTCATTCTTGTACATATAACCAGTGAATCACTGTGTCAATGACACCTGCTCAATAAGTACGTCAGTACATATAAAGCCATGCAGAACATGTGCTGCTGAATTTAATCTTTCCGATATTATTTCCAAAACATCAGCTAGTGATTAATCTCTTATGCTTACCTCAGTTGCAATTGGTGCATGCGAGATAAGAGAGCTCCTTACCAAAAATTTACATTTGAAGTGTAGTTTACTTGTTTGCAGACAAATATGATGGCCAATTTACACACAACAATGTTCCACAAATTTTATTCTGTTTGTTACTACATCTGCATTTATTTGACAGTGTAACAGTTTATTCTCTACATAGGAACTTTTTGATGCCCATTTAGATAAATATTGTCCTTATTTGGCAGGCACAGATTCTAGCTGGCATTTTAGCTAACCTTCTCTCTTACAGTTCAAGTTTTTAAAGAAACTTAATTTTAGTTAGGGTAGCACAATGATTACATGTACATTTATTGTACTGAGTCTCAACAGTAATTTCAACAAGTCATTTAGTGTATTAGTTAGTCAATACCAAGGAAGTGAACAGAGGATCCAACTTAGGTCTGATGCCTCCAGTTACCTTGCTGATGCTTGTTTTCTTGGCTCACATTTAAAAATGGCCAATTGAGTGATGTCCTAAAGGGCATTTGGCATCAGTTGAACTTTAATGTTTCTCAGAAATGGATTAATCATTTTGATGGAAAAAAGAGGGCCCCAGGTTGTAAAAATAGTTCAAAAAACATGCATTTTTTTTCAAAATCGGTGTGATTATTGGCTTGCATCTTGTAGTATTGTGGTCTTTGTTATCCAAAAATAATGAGGATATTAGTAATGTAAAAATAATAGATTAACAAATGACCAACTTTTAACCATTTGGAAATGGCATTTTCAGGTGAAAAACCATTTCAATGTGATGAATGTGACATGAGGTTCATACAGAAATATCATATGGAGAGGCATAAGCGCACTCACAGTGGAGAGAAACCATATCAATGTGAATATTGCCACCAGGTAAGAATTAACTTGAAGTACTTGTCGTCAAATATGTGATGCCCGGATTCATTATAGAATTTTACAGCACAGAACGTGGCCATTAAGCTATCGTACCTACACTGGTGCTCTGAGGCATCCATTATTTCCATCTCCCTGTTCTTATGGCCTCAGATTTTTTTCCCTAATTTCAAATATTTAGAAATTTCACTTCACTCTGCCTATTTCTGAAGGAATATCCCATGTACTTTAGGAACAACGTTGAAACTTAAGTTAGAGTACAGTCCAGATTGAATAAATAGCTTTTTATTAGCTTGCCTACCACTTAGAATGAAAAAATTGCTGAGTCATAGGAAGTACAGATATGGAAAAAAAACTTCAGTGGTGTGTGGGTGGGGGGGGTGCGGTGGGGAGTGGGGTGGTGCGAGAGAGAGAGAGAAAATGTGTGTGTGTGTGTCAGAGATTGTGTATGAGAGAGGATCTGTGTGTGAGAGGGAGTGTGTGTAAGTAAGTAATTGGAACTTTTTCATTGGATTCCACGATCTGCATTGTTTTAACGATAGAAATGTTTAAAAACTCAAAACTGGGTTGGGAAAATGGAAGCAGAAACAAAAGACAAGGAGTCTGAAATGAGGGACCATATTTAAAAAAAGAAAGTATGGGAATAGAGAACTTCGGAAACATCTCAAAATCAAGATGTGGGCAGTAGAATTGACTACCATGGTTACAGGTTAAGGTTAAAACTGCATCACCATTCAAATTAAGTTGGGTAAATGGGTCAGGAGAAATGGGAACAGGTAAATAAATGTTATTGGAACTATTAACCCAATTTAAGGAATAAATACCATCACAATCTGAAACAAAAACAGAAATTGCTGGAAAACCTCAGAAGGTCTGGCAGCATCTGTGAAGAGAAATCAGGGTTAACGTTTCGGGTTGAGTTACCCTTCCTCCGAACCCCTATCCGGTTGGGTCAAAGTGATAGCTTCCATAATAAGAAAGGTAAATTACTCCAGATGCTGGAAATCTGAAACAAACATAGAGAATGTTTGAGAAACCCAGCAAGTCTGACAGCATCTGTGAAAAAAGAAATAGAGTTAACATTTCAAGTCCAGTATAACTCATGTTCATTTTCAGTTTTTAGAACTTTTTTTTCAGTTCTATAAAAGAGTCATACTGGACTCAAAACATCTACTTATTTTCTTTCTCCACAAATACTGCCAGATCTGCTGAGCTTATCTGGCATTCTGTGTTCCTTGTGTGGCAGCTTTTAAGTTGTGGCAATTATGGATTTCTATGACCTAACGACTGTCTGCATTTGAAAAATCACGATTCTTCTAGTCTTTCTCCAAAATGCTAGGGCTCTTCTTAAATCTATCTTCCCTTTTACAATTTCCACTTGAAGCCAGATTACTTAACTTGACTTGTCCCTGAAAATTTGAATGCCTCTCTTGGGTTTCTTTGTAACATCAATCACTTTCATATTGTAAGCATCTCACTTTGTGTCTGCTCTTCATTAGGTAAGCTTTTCACCCTTGGTAAGTCTGTCTGAATCTCTCTCCCTTGCCCAAAGTATTGATATATTTTCCAAAGCAATGTGCCTAAAATGCTTTATGACAGGGGCTTAACCAATTTTTATTTACTTTAACATAATCCATTTCCTTTTCTATCCCATTCCTTTTTAAAATGTTGGATTCTGCAAACTTTAACAAGCTTTCATCAGTTTATCTTCCACTTTCAGGGTCTTTTATTGCCCCAAAATATTTAATGGATGATTTATGCTTTAAAGCACAGTATTACTATCTGGTTAGGGATTCTTAACATTGAAAGAAGAAATCTGAACAACAGCAAAAAAGTAACAGATCTACGATGCAAAGTTTCCCATTATTGCATTTGAAAAAGAAGTAAAATATGAATTATTATCTTAACACTATAATTTACAAAATCTTGTGCTAGAAAGTAGTCTACTTTCTATCTCCTTCAATAGTTCTTTTATCATAGAAAATCCTTAAGGCTCATTTACTTTTCTTGGCATCAACTCAAAAGCATATCACTGCTCTCCAGAATTTATTACTAGGTATCACTTTTCTGTGAGCCACAAATGTTCCATAATGTTTGCCCTTTTACTTAACAGTCTTGCTGCTAAACCCCTTTTCCGATCCACTCCAGTTAGCCCTGCTCTCATTTAAGTTTAGCCAAGTTGTTTCTGATCCAGGTTCGTACCTCTGAAACTGAATGCTAAATTCTACTATGTTATGGTCACTGTTTCCAAGGGTATAATTAACTCTGACATAATTCATTAAACGTGTTTCATTACACACTGCCACATGTGAAATAGCCTGATCCCTGGTTGGATCCACAGCATGTTGTTCTAGGAAGTTGTCCTGACATGTTCTGAATTATTCCTCGTGGTTACCTCTGCCAGTCTGACTATCCCAATCTATGTGAAAATTAAAGTCACCCATGATTCATATACTGCCATTTTTACATGCCATCATTGTCTCCTGATTTATTCTCTGTTCTACCATATTTCTAATGTTAGGGGGCTTGTAGACTACTCTTGCCAGTGACGTCTTCCCCTTTTAATTTCTTATCTTCACCCTCTTCTGCTTCAAGATTATGTCATACTATCATACTTATTCCATTCAGTGCTAACAATGCTACTCCACCACTTTTTCTTCCTGCCTGTCCTTTCAAAAAGTCACAAACCCCTGTGTATTTAGTTTCCAGCTTTCAACTCTTTGTAACCATATCTCTTTAATGGCTTTAAGATTATACCCATTAACCTGTATTTATGCCAATAATTCATTTATTTTGTTCTGAATACTACATGCAACCAAATGCGGAGCAACACTAATTTTGACTTTTCCTTTTTTTTCGCTTTGACCCTAAATGCTAATTTTTTTTATGTTTGTACACTATGTCCCTTCCTATCCCATTCTGGATATCATTATCCAAATAGTTGCCCTGAAACGTTGTCATATCTTCTTGTTTTGTCAGACTACATTTCTCCTGTCCGAAACCTTCACCCCATCAAATTAATTTAAAGATTTCTCTACAACCATAGTTATTCAATTCATCAGGACCCTGGTCTAGCACAGTTCAGAGATAAATTGAGTTGTTTCACCGCATTCCAACTTGTGATGGGGAAGATGTTAGACTCACTTAGGAAAAAAGTCAAGATAATAGGGAGGAGTCAGCATGATTCTGTGGAAAGGAAATCATGTTTAATCAATTTTGGAGTTCTTTGAAGGAGTAACATGTGCTATGCATAATATCCAGTAGCATTTGATAATGTCCACATTGAGTGAAATAGCTGAAAATAAAAGCTCATGTTGTAGGGGTAACTTATGACCATAGATAGAAAACTGGCTGGCTAGAAAGAAACAGAGTATGCATTATTGGGTCTTTGTCTGATTGGTAGGACCTGATAAGTTGAGTGTCTCAAGCGCCTATGCTGGAGCCTGAAGCTTTTACAGTTTATATCAACTTATATCAGTGATTCAGATCAGGGGTTGCTTAGAAAATCATTGATCAGGCAGAGACATTGTGAGAGGGAAATCATCTTTAACTATAAAGATATGAGAATACGGAGCATTCTTCAATAAGATCATGGCCATTTTGTTTATGTTTTGAATTCCACATTCCCATCCATCCCTTATAACCCTCAATTCCTTCACTGAACAAAAATCCATCTACCTCTGCCTTAAAGATATTCAGTGACTCCAGATCTGCTGCCTTCTGAGGCAGAGGGTTCCAAAGTTATAAAGTTCTCTGAAAGAAACAAGTTCTCATCGCTATCCTCTCATGAGGAAATGAGGATTTGAGTGTAGGAGTAGGGATGTCTTGCTGCAGTAATACAGTGCCTTCTAATTTTGAAACTGTGCCCCCTTGTTCTGGATTCATTGACAACATGAAATATCCTTTCCATGTCCAACTTGTCAGACCATTCAAGATCTTAAATAATCAAGTCACTCCTCATTCTTTTAAACTCCAGTGGAAATGAGCACAATCTTTCTAGCCTTTGCGTAAGACCATCTTCTCATCGAGATTTCAATCTAATAAATCTTCTCCGATCTATCTCCGGTTATTTACACACTTCTTTAAATAAAGAAACCAAAATTGTACACAGTATTCGAGATGCGGTCTTGTCAATGCCCTGTATAACTGAAGGATAGCATTCCTACTTTTATGATCAATTCCTCTCTGTAAAGAGTAACGTTCCATTAGTAGTCTTAAACACATCTAACCTTTTGTGACTCATACAGTAGTCTTGCCTACATCCCTTGGAGTTCTGCAGTTGTTCTCCATTTAAGAAATACACTGCTTTTTCCTTCTTACTGCCAAAGTGAGCAACTTCAAATTTTACCTCATTATACTGCCATTTGCCAGTTCTTTGCCCAATCAGGTAACTTACCTTTCTGTGTCTTCAACATCTTTACACCTACTTTACAACATAATTTCCTACTATCTTGAACTCATTTGCAAATTCAGCTCCCATGAATTTGTTCCCCTCCTCTCAGTAGTTGATATAAATCATAAAAAGCTGAGGCCCAGTACAAACCCATTCAAGATTCCACTTGTCACATTCTGCCAATCAGAAAAAAACACTTTATGCTTGCTGTCTGATTTGTGCTGGCAAGCCAGCCCTCAGACCATGCTAACATGTTGCCACAACACCATGAGCTCCTATTTTGCGCAATAAGCTTTCACGTGGCACCTTGTCGAATGCCTTGTGAAAATCTAAGCACATTATGTCTGCAGACTTCCCTCTGTCCAAAGTGCATGTTACTCCTTCAAAGAATTCCATGATACTGGTCAAATAGGATTTTCCCCATTAAAAGCCATGTTGGTTCTTCCTGATAGCATTCAGTTTTGCTAAGTGCCCAGCTATACCTCTTTAATGACCACTCCTAACACCCTCCCCATGACAGATGTCAAGTTAACTGGCCTATAGTTTCTTGTTTTCTCTCTCACCCCTTTTTCAAATAGAGCAATTATATTTGCTGCTTTCAAGTCATGGAACCTTCTCAGAATCTAGGGAATTTTGGAAATTTAACAACAATGCATCTACTGTTTCATTACCAACATTTTTTAAGATCCTAGGATGAAGTCCATCAGGACTCAGAGCTCCATCAATTTGCTCAGTGCTGCTTTCCTGAGAATTGTAATTTTACCAATTTCCTCTCTTGTGAGGAAATGAGGATTTAAGTATAGGAGTAGGGATGTCTTGCTGCAGTTATATAGGGCCTTGGTGAGACCATACCTTGAATATTGTGTGCAGTTTGGTCTGTTAGTGGTGCTCAGTGCACGGTGGCTCAGTGGTTAGCACTGCTGCCTCACAGCGCCAGGGTCCTGAGTTCGATTCCACCTCGGGCAAATATCTGTGTGGAGTTTGCACATACTCCCTGTGTCTGTGTGGGTTTCCTCCGGGTGCTCCGGTTTCCTCCCACAATCCAAAGATGTGCAGGCTAGGTGGATTGGCCATGCTAAATTGCCCATAGCATTCAGGGATGTGTAGATTAGGGGGATGGGTCTGGGTGGGATGCTCTGAGTTTCAGTGTGGACTTGTTGGGCCGAAGGGCCTGTTTCCACACTGTAGGGATTCTATGATGATAGTCTGAGGAAGGACATTCTTGCTATTGAGGGAGTCCAGCGAAGGTTCACCAGACTGATTCCTGGGATGGCAGGACTGACATATGGAGAAAGACTAGATCGACTGGGCTTGTACTTGCTGGAATTTAGAAGAATGAGGAGGGATCTCATAAAAACATAAAATCCTGATTGGACTGGACAGACAAGATGTGGGAAGAATGTTCCTGATGTTGATGAAATCCAGAACGAGGAGTCACAGTCTAAGAGTAAGGGGTAAGCCATTCAGGACTGAGATGAGGAATGATTTCTTCACTGAGAGTTGCGAACCTGTGGAAATCTCTACCACAGAAAACTGTTGGGGCGAGTTCGTTAGATATATTCAAGAAGGAGCTGGACTTAGCCCTTGCGGCTAAAGGGATCAATGAGTATGGAGGGAAAGCAGGAATGGGATACCGAAATTGCATAATCAGCCATGATCATATGGAATGGCCTACTCTTGCACCTGTTTTCTATGTTTCTATGATCATCATCAAGAGATGGCACGGTGACTCAGTGGTTAGCACTGGTGCCTCACAATGGGTTTGATTCCGTTCTCGGGTGACTGTCTGTGTGGAGTTTGCACGTTCTCCATGTGTCTGCATAGATTTCCTCCAGATGCTCCGGTTTCCTCCCACAGTCCAGAGATGTGCAGGTTAGGTGGATTGGTCTGGGTGTGATGCTTTTTGGAGGGTTCGTGTGGCCTTGATGGGCCGAATGGCCTGCTTCCACACTCTGGGGTTCTATGATTCTCCCTTGCACCACCTGATTTACAGCTATGCTGAAATGCTTTTTACATCTTCTCTAGTGAAGACAGGAGAAAATATTTGTTCCATTCATCCACCATCCTGACAATCTGCTGCTGACTTCCCCATCTCACTCTCTAGAGGGTGAGCGCTCGCTTTACTCCTTTTTTCTGTTTAAGTACCTGTGTAAACTATTACTATGTGCTTTTACATTTCTAGCTAACTTCCTCTCAACTAACTTTTCACTAATTTGTAGAATTTTTTTTCGGAAGTGAGAAATGTGGTGGGTAAAAGGGAACTTGTGCATGTGGTGTGCCTGAATTTCTAAAAGGCACTTGATAATGTGCCACCAAAAAAGGTCACTTCATAAAATAAGAGTTCCCGGTATAAGGAGTAACACTTAGTATGGTTAGCTAACCAGAAACAGAGAGTAAGGCTGAATGGGCCTTTTTCAGGTCGACATGCTTAACTAGTGGGGTTTCACAGCGATCAGTACTGGAACCTCAACTACTTACAATCTATATCAGTGGCTGGATGTGCAAATGGAATATATGTTGTCCAATTTGTTGTTGTTGAAAGGATTCAGAAAAGATTTACAAGGATGTTGCCGGAGTTGGAGGGTTTGAGCTATGGGGAGACGCTGAATAAGCTGGGGCTATTTTCCCTGGAGCGTCAGGGACTGACGGGTGATGTTACAGTGGTGTGTAAAATCATGAGGGTGAATAGACAAGTATTTTTTTCTGGGGTAGGGAAATCCAAAACTAGAGGGTATAAGTTTAAGGTGAAAGGGGAAAGATTCAAAAGGGACCTAAGGGACAACATTTTCGTGCAGAGGATGGTGTGTGTATGGAATGAGCTACCAGAGGAAGTGGTGGAGGTGGATACAATGACAACATTTTAAAAGGCATCAGGATGTGTATATGAATAGGATAGGTTTAGAGAGATATGGACCAAATGCTGGCAAATGGGACTAGGTCAGATTGGGATGTCTGTTCGGCGTGGATAAATTTGACTAAAGAGGCTGTTTCTGTGCTGTACAACTCTATGACGTCAAGACAGATGAGAAAGTAAGTTGTCAACAGGAAGTAGAGAGTCTGCAAAGGAATATAGCTAGGTTAAGTGGCTGGCTAGAATTTGGCAGATGGAATATAAAGTGGAAACATGTGAACTTGTCTACTTTGGCAGGATGAATAGAAAAGCAGTGTACTATTAAATAGAGAGAAATTGCAGAACTCTTGAGGTGCCTAGTACAAGAATCACAAAATATTCATTTGCAGGTACAACAAGCGACGAAAAGGCAAATTGAATGTTAAATTTGATAGCAAAGGTATGGATAAGAGGAGTAAGAAATTTTACTGCCCCCGTAGGTAGGAACATAGGAATTAGGAGTGGATTAGGCAATTCAGCCCTTTTGAGCCCACTCCACCATTCAACATGATCAAGGCTGAGCTTATCCTGGTCTCAACTCCACTTTTCTGCCTGCTCCCTGTAGCCCTTTATCCTACTTTTCATCATAAACATATCTGTTTCTTTCTTGAATATGTTGATTGATTCTGCCTCCTGTGCTGTCTGGGGTAGTGAGTTCCACAAATGGCCTTGGTGAAACCACATCTGGAATACTGTGTGGGTTTTGGTTTCCTTAGTTGCAAAGTACTATAATTGGTTTGGCAGCAGTTCAAAGAAGGTTCACTTGACTCGTTCCTGGGATAAAGAGTTTATCTATTTTAAAAAAGGGGGAACTATTCCTGCCTTTACCTGTTGAATGAGAGGTGATTTTATTGACACATATAGGATTTTGAGGGGACTTAACAGGATGGATTTGGAGAGGAGAAACAAGAACTTGATACAATGTAAGAATTAGAATCCTTGCTTTTAAGATGATGAGGGTAAATCTTTCCACCCAGAGTCTGGAATTTTTTTCCACAGAAACGTTGGAGGTTGAGTCATTAAAGTTTTTTTCAGGCAGGGTTAGATTTTGGAAAGACCAGTGAGTCAAGGGTTACAGGCAAATAGAAAAGTAAAGTTGTGACCATAGCTATGTCAGTTGTGACCTTATTGGGTGATAGCACTAATTTGAAGGACTGAATGGCCTGTTTCTGGTCCTAAGTCCTATATTTGGCTTTATCCCTCAATGTCCAAACAGATACAAGCTATAAATAACCCAAAGCTGACAGAGCCTCTTAGTTTCCAAGCATTAACCAATTGTGCCCGTTGGATATATCCTATTTAAATTTATAGAGGTAACTGAAAACAAATAATCTCAAGAAGCTCTACCCAACTCTATAGCAGTATGACACACACTACCTGAACCCCGGTTGGAATACAAAGTAGCTACCTTTAATTTCCAGAACTTTCCGTAATTCTGCAAAACCAGATGAATAACTTGACTCTTACTGGAATAACGACAGATGTCAAATCTCCTGCTCTTTAGCTAGGTAAGACCAACTACCAGGGTTCAGCCTTGTACTCCAACTCTGTCCAGTAAACACAGTCCATTTTTGAATTGTAATTATTTTGATCTATGTGATTTGCCATTGTCTACAGTTTACCAGAAGTTTACTGCTACTGACCCTACACTTAAAATTCAGTTTCCAAAATTAAAAAGCTATGCTTCTAACACAGATGAACTGTGACATTGGGCATATGTAAGGGTAATTACATACAGTGGTTTTGAAGGTTTTCTTGAGTTGGAAGAATGTGAACATTACTATAAAAGCAGGTTTGGCAGCATTTGAAAGAGCGAAACAGTTAATGTTTTGAGTACATTGTGACTTTTCTACAGAACATTGGTGTCTTGAGGAGTCAACTTTAGGATCATTGTTCCTCCATTAACTACAGTTCTTGTTTTCTATCCTTTGGTTCAATCTACCAGGTTCCTTTTATTTGTGTTTTAACTTTAGTAACAAGCTGCCTATGTAGCATGTTGACAAATGCATTTTGAGAAATCATGTGTCATTGATCTTTCAAAGTCTGTTTATAAGGTGCAAAACATTCAACAATTTGAATTAAGCATTTCAAATTAATGTGAAATAAACACAGAAAAAATTTGCTGCTGTAACTGTCAGATCATTTGAATTGAGCAAATTCAAGTTAATGTAAACTTCACGAAACAAGGGGTTCCCAAACTCTGTGTTGTGATACCTAGCGGGGTTACAGTTAGAGTTTGGGAATTTGAGCTCTGAGGAAACAATGGTAGCATGGAACTTGGACTGAATTTTGCCCACCATGAGGCCCATTTAAATGTTTTTTTTCTGTGAATGCGTGTGGCATAATTGGCTGCTCTAAGGCCGGATTGCTGCTGCAATCAGCCTGTAGAGGGGTGCATTTTTGATCTTTTTGAAGGCAAGCCTGTCAGTTTCCAGCCATCCATGTGTGTGTGCACGCGTGCTTATGTGCGCGTATACGTTTTACTCCAAAGTTGCATGAGATCTGGATTAAAATGGGATCATATTGGGAAGATGTTTGGGAAGCACATCACATTATTCCTTTTTTCTAACTTTCATCGTTACTTCGAAAAGATTTATTTTCATCTGTCCATAGGATGTGGGCATCACTGTCTAGGCCAGCTTTTGTTACCCATCCTTAATTGCCCTTGAGAAGCTGGTGTGAGCTGCTTTCTTGAACTGTTGCGGTCCTTGAAGTATAGATTGAAAGATTGTGGATTGATACCTTATATCTTCCCTTCTCTGCGTTCTGAATTGTTTATTATCAGGATTTGGTGGTATTCCAATTTTCTGCAGTTTTCTGTAGAATTGTTTCATCAGTTCTTTATGCCCTTTCATTTCCATGTCCTCTCTAAATTGTCAATGTATGCATATGACAGACAGGAAAAAAAATGTAATGATCATTCTGATGATTCATGCAGAGGTTTGGTCCATTAGGCATTCCCGTGTGCAAATCCATAGATCCCTGAAGGTAGCAATGCAGCCAATTAAGGTGGTTAAGAAGGTCTCTCCATGTTATAGGAAGAATGTGGAAAGCGAGGAAAGAATATACAGGTGGATTTTGTTTTCCTTGGAGCAGCAAGATAGGTCTTGATAGAGGTTAAGTGATATTGAGGCATATGAATGGGATGGATAGGAAAGCATATTTGCATTCATTAAGGGGTCAGTAATTGGGGGCATAGATTTGAGCTAAGAGGTAGAAGGTAAAGATGAGGGTTGGGGAGAAATCTTTTTACGCAGAGGGTGGTGAGAGTCTGGAACTCTCTGCCTGAAAGGATGGTTGAATGTAAAAATTTTGTAACATTTAAAGTATTTACTTAGGTTGCCATAGGCTCCAGGGCTGTGGGCTAAAAGTTGCAAAATAGAATTTGTGATTAGTGTAGTCAGATCTTTGCTGACCATCACAGATTGTATGGTCTCTTCATGTGTTGTAAGTATCAGTGAATTAACTGAGATCAATCCAGTTTCTTAGGAGTCACCTGGAAAAGCATCAAAAATCCACGCCACAAGAAATAGGGAGAACGAGAAATTCCTCTCCTAGCCACGTAAATGATTAAAACTTTTGAGGTGTTAACATTGATCCTGATTTACATTTGACTGCCTACCTTGTCTAGCCAGAGCAAGGTCCAAGTCTTGATTGCACCAAATACAGCAAATATTATTCATCATTTCAGCTGTCAGCTAGTTCCGCAGGTCCATTGTTCTCTGGGGGAAAAAAAGGTCCACTTAATATCCATTTTAGTCTATAACCCTGCATAACTTGTAAGCGTGATTTCCGGTGTACCCTAGTCTAGTCAGTTGAAATAAATGATGCACACATACATTATATTCTCTTAAAAAATAGGGACCCAGGCCCTTTACCTGGATTTGTAACAAAGGTGTTCTAAACCAGACATTCATCTTGTAGAGATAGTAGGAACTGCAGATGCTGGAGAATCCGAGACAACAAGGTGCAGAGCTGGATGAACACAGCAGGCCAAGCAGCATCATAGGAGCAGAAAGGCTGACGTTTCGGGCCTAGACCCTTCATCATCTTGTAGACTTGCTCAACACCCTTAACAAAGCCTCACTATTTCCTATCGTATGAGGAGATGTGGTTTTCCAACTGAAATCTAACCGAGTTCTCTTCTAAGAACAAAATTGGATGACAAAAGCAAAGTACTGCAAATGCTACAAATCAGAAATGTGAACAGAAACTGCTGGAAATATTCAGCAGGTCAGGCAACATCTGTAAGGAGAGAAATGGAGTCAGACCAATGTCCTTCATTGAGAGGGAGGCAATGGCCCAGTGGTATTATCACTGGACTGTTAATCTCGAGACCGGATAACATGCTGGGGATCCAGGTTCAAATCCCATCACAGCAGATGGTGGAATTTGAATCCAATAAAATATCTGGAATTAAGAATCTAATGTTGACCATGAATCCATTGTCGATTGTTGGAAAAACCCATCTGGTTCACTAATGTCCTTTAGGGAAGGAAACTGCCATCCTTACCTGGTCTGGCCTACATGTGACTCCAGACCCACAGCAATGTGGTTGACTCTTGACTGCCCTCTGGGCAATTAGGGATGGGCAGTAAATGCTGCCTGGTCAGCGATGTCCTCATTCCATAAATGAATAAAGGAAAAAAAAAATTAAGAGGAATGGCAATATAAATGCAGAATAAAACAGTTGTCTATTTCCTGTACCTAAGTCTTCATGGTATTGGTCTTGAATATTTGGTTATTGATTTGCTAAAATATTTACCACTGGCCTGACTGCATTTCTGTACAGGGATCAGGCATAGTTTTAGAGGTTGTGGGTTCAGACCTTACACCAGATGCTAGAGCACTTTAGTGAAGTACTGAGACAGTGCTCACTGTTAAAAATGCTGTCTTTTTGGTGTGAAGGATCAGGGGAAATTATGCTTGACAAATTTATTAGAGTTCTAAACTTCAATAAGTATAAGTGGGATAGATAAAGGGGAACCAATAGATGTAATGTATTTGGATTTCCAAAAAGCAAGCAAGAAGCTACTGCACCAAAGGCAACTTCATATATGAAACCCCGTGGTTTTGGGAATGGTATGTTATTGGGATGGGTAGAGGATTGGCTGCCTAATATAAGCCAGGAAGTTATGTTGAAGGTGTCATTTTTCAGGATGGCAATGTGTAACTAATGGAGTATCACAGGGATCAGTGCTGGTCCCACAGTTATTTATGTACTATCACCAAGTTTATAGAAGACTCAAAAATGGTGAGAAGGCAAATGTGCGGATAACACAGTCTGCAGTGTAACATAGACAGCTTGAGTGGGCAAAAAACCTGCCAGATTGAATCTAATGTGGGCAAATGTGGTTATGTAGTTTGGCAGGAAGAATAGAAGAGCTTAACATTTAAATGGGAAAGCACAGAGATGCAGGAGTTCTCATGCATGAAATACAAGTTCAGCAAGTGATGGGAAGGCAAATGAAAAACTGGCCTTTTTTCCAAAGGGCATGAAGTATAAAATAGAGAGGTCTCACTAAAACTATACAGGGCACTAGTCAGACCACTCAGAAATAGTAAGAGCTGTAGATGCTGGAGTCAAAGATAACACAGTGTGGAGCTGGAGGAACACAGCAGGCCAGGCAGCATCAGAGGAGCAGGAAAGTTGACATTTCAAGTCGGGAGGGGAAAGGGAGTTCAGAAATAAATAAAGAGAGGAGGGGTGGGGCTGGGGAAGGTAGGTGGGATGGTGATATGTGAGTGGTGGGGGTTGGTCAGTGAGGTGGGAGGGGTGGATAGATGGGCGAGAAGATGGACAGGTTGTGTCAGGTCACGGAGGCCGGGATGAGAGGGAGGGTTGGTCATGGGATGAGGCCGGGGGTGGGAGATTTTGAAATTGGTAAAATCGACATTTAGGCCATTGGGCTGTAGGCTTCCAAGGTGGAATATGAGGTGCTGCTCCTCTAGTTTGCGGGTGGCGTCATTGTGAAACTGGAGGAGGCCCAGGATGGACATGTCACCCACACAGTGGGAGGGGGAGTTAAAATGGTTTGCGACCGGAAGATACGCAGATGCTCTACAAAATGCTCTCTGAGCCTCCGCTTGGTCTCACCGATGCAGAGGAGGCCACGTCGGGAGCAGTGGATGCAGTAGACCACATTGACAGATATGCAGGTGAAACCCTGTCTAATGTGGAAGGTTTGTTTTGTGCCTTGAATGGAGGTGAGGGGGGAGGTGTAAGGGCAGGTGTAGCACTTCCTGTGGTTGCAGGGAAAGGTGCCGGAGGTGGTGGGGTTAGTGGGGACTGTGGAGCAGACGAGGGAGTTGCAGAGAGAACGGTCCCTATGAACGGCAGATAGGGCTGGGGAGGGAAATGTATCTTTGGTTGTGGGATCAGATTGTAGGTGGTGGAAGTGGCGGAGAATGATAAGTTGGATATGGAGTTAGTGAGGTGATATGTGAGAACAAGGGGGATTCTGTCCTTATTTTTGTTGGGGGGGGAGGGGATGTGAGGGCAGAGGTGCAGGTAACGCAAGAGATGTGGTTGAGGGCATTTTCGATCACCGGAGGGGGTAAGTTGCGGTCATTGAAATAGGAGGACATCTGGGATGTGCAGGAGTGGAACGCCCCATCTTGGGAGCAGATGCAGCGATGGTGGAGGAATTGGGAGTAGGGGATCGCATTCTTGCAGGATGGTGGGTCAGAGGAGGTGTAGTCTTGGTAGCTGTGGGAGTCGGTGGGCTTGAAATAGATGTTGGTTTTGAGGCAGTTACCAGAGTTGGAGACAGAGAGGTCCAGAAAGGAGAGAGGTATCAGAGACGGTCCGGGTGAACTTGAGGTTGGGGTGAAAGGTGATAGTAAAGTTGATGAACTGTTCAAGCTCCTCATGGGAGTACAAAGCAGCGCCAATACAGTCATAATGTAGCGGAGGAAGAGGTAGGGGATAGTGCCAGTGTAGCAACGGAAAAGGGACAGTTCCACATATCCAGTGAAGAGGCAGGCATAGCTTGGGCCCATGGCCACCCCCTTAGTCTGTAGGAAGTGGGAGCAGTTAAAGGAGAAGTTGTTTAGGGTAAGGATAAGTTCAGTTAAGTGGATGAGGGTGTCGGTGGAGGGGGACTGGTTGGGCCTGCGGGACAGGAAGAAGGGGAGGGCTTTTAGGCCATGCGCGTGGGGGATACAAGTGTACACGGATTGTCCATAGTGAAGATGAGGTGTTGGGGGCCAGGGAATTGGAAGTCTTGGAGGAGGTGCAGGGCAACCAATAGACGTAATTTATTTGGATTTCCAAAAAGCAAGCAAGGAGCTACTGCACCAAAGGCAACTTCATAAATGAGACCCCATGGTTTTGGGAATGGTATGTTATTGGGATGGATAGAGGATTGGCTATCTAACAGAAGACAGGAAGTTATGATGGGGGCGGGAGCGTGGAGAGAGAACAGAGTCAAGGTAAGCGGAGATAAGTTCAGTGGGTCAGGAGCAGGCAGAGACAATGGGTCAGCTGGGGCAGTCAGGTTTGTGGATTTTGGGAAGGAGATAGAAGCGGGTGGTGCGGAGTTGGGGAACAATGAGGTTGGAGGCTGTGGATGGGAGGTCACCTGAAATGATGAGATTGTGAACGGTTTGGGAGATGATGTTTTGGTGGTCAGGGGTGGGGTAATGATTGAGGAGGGCGGTAGGAACAGGTGTTGGAGAGTTGGTGCCTGGCCTTGGCTATGTAAAGGTCAGTGCGCCATACCACTACAGTGCTCCCCTTATTGGCGGGTTTGATGGTGAAGTTAGAGTTAGAGCAGAGAGCTGCATGTTCCGTGGGGGAGAAGTTGGAGGGAGTGAGAGTGCTGGAGTGGTTGAGGTGATCGATCTCGCGACAGCAGGTGGAGATGAAGAGGTCGAGGAAGGGTAAGAGGCCGTGGGGTGGTGTCCAGGAGGAGTGGGTGTGTTGGAGGCGGGAGAAAGGGTCTGTAGAGGGTGGGTTAGACTCATGGTTAAATAAATAGGTGCGGAGGCGGCAGAAAAAGTATTCGATATCCAAACGTTCAAATCCATTCAAGGCACAAAACAAAGCTTCCACATTAGACAGGGGTTCACGTGTACATCTGTCAACTTGGTCTACTGCCTCCGCTGCTCTCGATGTGGCCTCCACTACGTCGACGAGACCAAGCGGAGGCTTGGAGACCATTTTGTAGAGCGTCTGCACTCTGTTTGTGATGAATGACAACACCTTCTGGTCGTGAACCATTTTAACTCCCGCACCCCTCCCACTCCCTGAATGACATGTCCATCCTGGGCCTCCTCCAGTGTCACAATGATGCCACCTGCAAACTGGAGGAGCAGCACCTCATATTCTGCCTCGGGAGCCTCCAGCTTCAAAATCTGGATTTCAGCAGCTTCAAAATCTCCCCACCCCTGGCCTCATCCCATGTCCAACCCTCCCTCTCATCCCCGCCTGTTTGACCTAACACAACCTGTCTGTCTTCTGTCCCACCTATCTGCCCCGCCTATCCCACTGACCAATCCCCCCCACTCCCGACCTGCACTCACCTATCACCATCCCACCTACCTTCCCCAGCCCCACCCTTCTATTTATTTCAGAGCTCCCTTCCCCCTCCCCATTTCTGAAGAAGGGTCCCGACCCGAAATATCAGCTTTCCTGCTCCTCTGATGCTGCCTGGCTGGCTGTGTTCCTCCAGCTCCACACTAGTCCGATCATATCTGGAATACTGTGAACAATTTTGATCTCCTTATCTAAGGAAAGATTGGAGGCAGTCCAGAGATGGATCACGTGGTTGATTCTGGATATGGAGGATCTGTCTTGTAAGGAGAGGTTGAGTGGACTGTGTTTGTACTTATTGGAGTTTAGAAGAATGAGAGGTGTCTTTATTGAAACATAAGATTTGTAGGGACTTGACAGGAAAGATGGAGAGATGTTTCCCTGTGTCGCAGAGACTAAGACCTGAGAGCGTAATCTGAGTAATGGGGGTCGTGCAGTTAAAATAGAGATGAGGAGGAACCTTTTCTGTCTGAGGATAGTGAATTTACAGAGTGCTAAAGTGGCTGGGTTGTTAAATATATTCAAGACTGAGATAAACAGAATTTAATCAGTAAGGGAATTGAGAGTTGTGGGGAAAAGTCAGGCAAGTGGAATTAGCGATGTTCAGATCAGCCATGATTTCAGTGAATGGTAGCAGACTCACTGAGCTCAAATGCTGCTCAGCTGCCACGTTTTATGGTCACATCTGAGGAAACTTTGAATGGACTCTTCCTTGCTGTCCTACGCCCTCACAACCCTCACAAAAAAAACGATTGATGTAATTTGGAGAAGAGCAAAGAAAATCAGTCCCTGCCCAACAACTACCCATAACCAACACGAATAATAAAGAGATTATCTGGTCTAGTCTCCAATTGGCGTTTGTGGAATCCTGTATGTAAATCTGTTACTCCCTTTCCTTACATTGCTGTGCAGGAACTGCGCTGCTAGTTATGTTTCATGGTACTTCAGTTCCAAAGACATCCAAAAGACGCAAAAGGCACATTATGATTGATAGTCTTTTTGTTGCAAATTATAGCAGTAGCCAGAATAGATTAATGAATAATTGTCATGCTTAAGCTCTATCAAAGTGTAAATTGTGTTGCTTTATTTGCCACTATGACTAGCAACAACCTGTTTAATCACAGTTGGCAATTTGTACAGTGTTCACTTCGGTGGCCATGATTACATGTTTTCATTTCAAAGATATCTGAATTTGTGTAGCTTGATATCAGTTTGCAAAATACTAATTTAGTCAGATTTCCTAGGTAATTTTTATATCCCAGTTTAGCTGCTACAATTGCACAATGCTATAAAAGCTTGTTGCATGTTATTTTTTCTATAGAAATGCGGGAACCTTTATTTGTCAGATTGTGTTCTTCACTGACTTCTGTAATATTTAAGCACACGAACAGATCCTGCTGCTGCTTCGTGCTAACCATGGTTCAACCACTGAGCACCCCTGCTCATGCTGCATAAGTTGATGTTCCCTTTCCAGGTTTAATTTCTTGCATGTCAGTCCTGATGAGTGCAAGATGAATAGCTTTGACTTGATGCCTCTTTTCAACAATGTTCAAGTGCTATCAGTTACTAATACTGATATGTAAGCTTAGCGTTAGCTCAGTAAATATGTTTCCTCGTGCTTCAACATAATTTCTTTCTCACTCAGGTTGTTGCATTGAATATTTTATTGTAACAAATGAAATGTTACTTTCAGGAAATATTTTAAAACCAATACTTTTAGTTCAATCTTGGCATAACCAAGCTATCTAATTTATATCCGGTGTAGATGTTTCTTCCTGGTCGTCCTCTTTTGTCTACAGTGTGACTGATTTTACATGCAACAATCCACAATCAAACTAGTTATCATTGTATATCTGTAAACTGTGGTCTGTGACAATTTTTATATACAAGTAATTTTTGTGAGCTTTGTTTTTCCATAGCTGTTGGTGCCTGATGCTGAAAAAAATGAAACATGTAGAAAATGTACTTTTTTATGCATTTATAGAATTTAATGTTAATCAATGGATTTGATTCTAACATTGTGATTATTTCAGTATTTCTCCAGAACTGATCGTGTATTAAAACATAAACGCATGTGCCATGAAAATAGAGATAAAAAACTGAAGTGTGCATTGAAGATGGACGAATTGGGAGGAGAGGAGGAAGATCCAAGCATTTCCTTGCAACATAAAGATAATCCAGTACCACGGAAAAAGAAGCAAAAAGCAGCAGAAAAATCCAGGTCTTCTGTTCCTCTTGCTGATAAGGAGTGCACTGTAGAAAAATTAGACCAGAAAAAAGATGAAACTGAGAATGATTACTCATCACTGTATAACATTGCTTCAAAAGTGAAGGATGAATATATGGTGACTGAATATTCTGTTGAAATACCACATTCATCCAACAGTGGTGACCCTTTAGAAAGTACAGCTGGAGATATCCATCCACCAAAGTTGGTCATCAAGAAAGTCAGCAGTAAAAGAAGTCAGAAACTAGAGCTGGAACCAAGCCAGGCAATGTCTGCATTATCCACATATGAAGAAAATAAAGTTACTAAATATACGTATGAACTTATTGATAAACCAGGTCTGCTGGATTCTGAGGGAAACCATGACATTGATCAAGTAGATTCCTTACAGGAAGTTCCTAGTAAACCTGTGCATAGCAGTAACAATTATGATGATGCAATGCAGTTTCTAAAGAAGAAGCGCTATTTGCAAGCGGCAAGTAACAATAGTAGAGAGTATGCCCTGAATGTAGGCCAGATAGCATCACAGCCATCTGTGACTCAGGCTGCTGTGGCTAGTGTCATTGATGAAAGTACAGCAGCATCTATGTTGGACTCTCAATCATTAACTGTTGAAATAAAGAATAGTCATGACAAAAGTGGAATTCCTGATGAGGTACTGCAGACTCTGTTAGACCATTACACTCATAAGGCAAATGGACAGCATGAAATGACTTTTAGTGTGGCTGATACAGAGGTGGCATCGAGCATGTCAATAAACACTTCAGATGTTGCTGAGGTTGCCCAGACTGAGAGAGCCAGTGCAAGTTCCCAATCAACATCTTCAGACAAAGCCAGTATGCTCCATGAATATTCAAAGTTTCTCCAGCAAGCTTTGGAAAGAACAAGTCAGAATGATGCCTATTTACCCAATCAGACCCTTACTTTTGGCACTGACAGTCCTACCCTTGCAAGT
>NC_063338.1:61126946-61132237 GCF_021869965.1 Rhincodon typus | reverse complement strand
CTATAACATGACCTGCCAACTCTTGTACTCAATACTCCGTCAAATTAAAATAACAGGCGGCTAGAAGCTCAGGGCCATGTTTGCAGAGTGAATGGAGGCATACTGCAAAGTGGTTATCTGATTTTGTGTTTGGCTTCCTACAGTGGGGAAAGCATTGTCGTAGGCAGTGAATACAGTGTACTAAATTGAGAGAAGCACAAATAAGTGGCAGTTCCACCTTGAAGGAGTGTTTGGATCATTTAGGAAGGGAGAACGTAAAAAGACAAGTGCACATGCACTGAAAGGCTGTTTGGAAGGGAGGGGTGTTGGGATGATTGAAGGCTGTCATGTAAGGAAAACTCCATCTGAATCCTCCAAGAACCATGATGGTGTTTGCCTTGTGCACACCTTCCAACCCCAAGGAGTACACATTCAACAATCACACTGCTAGCACTAGCATGATCTTGATCGAGCTTACCGCAATGCTTTACTTCACCCTCCGCCAGCTCCCACTGGAGTGGAGCTCATCTATAGACAAACAGGAATCTATTCAATTTTGATTGTCTGCAGGCTAGGTCCAAGTTTGGCTCCTCTTCTGTCATTGGACTACAGTACACAAGCAGTGCTTGTGTCTGCACAGACTTGGAGGCCAAGTCATCATCAGCACTTTCACTGAGGCATGCAGCAGCATGGGTTTTATACTAGAAATTTCCTAAACAAAGGATCTCTATCAGTCTGCCACTTTTACACTACTGCATTGCATCCTACGCCCTTTCCCCAACTTCCACCCATTAATAAAATTTATGATGAGACTGGCAAACATCAGTTGCGAGGTTCCATGCCTTTGGTTGCCTGGGGAACAGTGTGTTTAGTGAGCAGGATCTCACTGTTGTTGTTGTTCAGACCAGCATCCCAACATTGAAGCATTTACCACATTCATCAGCAACTCTGACCTAGCCACATTATTTGCTTGCCTGACATGAGACTCCTGAAATAAGCGTCTATTCAAAGCTTCAAAAAAAAAAGGAAACCTGGAAACCAGGAGCGGGAGTAGGCCATTTGGCCCTTTTGAGTCTGCTGCTTCATTCACTATGATCCTGTATCCTAATGCCATATTCATGCTTTTCACACCACACTCCTTAATGCTTTTAACATCGAAATAAAGATAATTTTTTCTTGAAAATGCTTAGTGACCTGGTCTCCACAATCTTTTGTGGTAGCAAATTCCAGAGGTTAGCCACCCTTTGAGTGAAGAAATCATGATCCAAAATTGTATACCTTTGTATCTTGAGACTGTGCTCCCTATTTCTAGACTTCCCAACGAAGGCAAACATCCTCCCTGCATCTCGTCTGTCCAGCCCTGTTAGAATGTTAGACATCTCAATCAACTACCCTTCCATTCCCCTAAACTCCAATTAACCCAGACTCCATCGAACCAATGTCTCCACATATGACAGTCCTGCCATTCCTAGTATCAACCTATTGAACCTTCAGTACACTCCTCCATGGCATGTACATCCTTCCTTAGGAGAGCTCTTGTAGTGCAGCAGTAGTGTGCCTACCTCTGGGCCTTCTGGCCTGTGTTCAAGTCTCACCAGGTCCAGAGCTATGTCATAGAAGTATCTATCCTGTCTTGGGTAGAGAGACCAAAAGTATACACACAACTCCAGGCATGGTTTTACTAAGGTCCTGATAATTGCAGTAGGACATTCCTACTTCTGAACTCCAATCCCCTCCAACATTCTATGTGCCTTCCTAATTAATGCATGTTTATTTTCATTTAATGATTTTCAGACCAAAGTGTATAGCATCGCATTTATCCAAATTATCCTGCATCTGCCATATGTTTGTCCAGACACTCAACTTGTCTAAATTACCCTGAAGCCTCCTTGCGTCCCCCTCACAACTCTCAATCCCACCTAGTTTTGAGTCATCAGCAGACTTGTCAGCCTTTAATTCCATTAATTTCTCTCGCACCTTTTATTTTGCTAGTTTTGATTTTCTTCAATTCCTCCTGCGAACTAGACCCTTGGTTCCCTAACATTTCTAGGAAGTGATTTGTGTCCTGTTTTGTGAAGACTGGATGCTGATTGTGGTGCTATGTGATAAAATGAGCAAACCCCAGATGCACAAGAAATGCTTCAAGGATACTCTCAAAGCATCCTTGAAAAGTGCAAAATTCCATTGACACCTGGAAAACCCTGGCTGAAGTCTGCTGGATGTGGATGGAAGCATCTGGAAAGGTTTTGTACACCTTGAGTCTCATTGTTAACAAGATGAAGTCAAGCATTGCCAGAAATAAAAGCAAATAGTATCCCATCTTCCCACCTGTGACATAGACTGTAGGTCACTCATTAGACTCTTCAGTCACTTAAGGACTTTGTTTTAATGTGAAAGCAAGTCTCCCTTGAAAACTAGGGACAGCCTAAGAGAAGAGATGATGTGGACGAGCTGGTGTTGTACTGGGGTGGACAAAGTCAGAAATTACATGACACCAGGTTATAGTACAACAGGTTTATTTGGAAACACAAGAGAGATACTACCACCAAACAAATCTTCCCATCCCATTCCCTTTCTGCATTCTGGTGGTTCATTCCAACCTCTTCCGTCCTTCAGTTGATCTGAACAGCACCTCCCTTCTCTGACATTTTTCTGTGTGAGCGCAGAAGATATAACACTTGTCCTTTTAGCTTCTTCTTTATCATTGTACAGGGTTCTAAGTGATCCTCCTGGGTGAAATAGTGGTTTATTTCTGATCGTTTGAATTAATATGTGGTGTTCAGTGTTTATGACGGGACTTCCTTTATATTAGAGACACCAAACACATTAACTTGGATGTTTCCATTAGGGGGCCCTGCATTCAGTCTACAAGTGTGCCTTTAGCATTCAGTTATCTGCCTTTTAATTCTCTGCCCTGCTTCTATTTCTTTTCTTGGTCTCCGACAATGTTTCAGTAAAGTTCAACATCCGTTTCAGGTGCAGCCCCTCATCTTCTGGTTAAGTATGTTCCAGCTTTCTAGACTCAATATTCAGTTCAGTCCATAACCATCACTGCCATTTTTTGTTTGCATAGTTGTTGTTGTGAATGATTCTGCAGTTGCCATTTATTCTCATTCTAGATCAAGGTTTGTTTCTTTACTTCTCCCATTATTATTATCTTTTGACTTGCACCATTATCACTTTTGGCAATTAATCTCTCATATGCCCACACTCCCTGAGATCTTTCCTGCCCTTGCTCCTTTTCTTCCATCACTTGCTTAAAATAAATCTTTAGATGAGTACCTGTTAACATCAGTACAGCATGGTGCTGTCAGATATTGGACTGTATTTTTGATGCTGGGTTGGCAACAGAAAGTCAAGTCATTTCCTGGCTTTCCAAATCTGGCCCAGCAGAAAAGTAGGAGGCGGAATTTTTGTTCCAAGGTATTGGGGCTCCCCAGGAGCCAGGCTGGACAACACTGACATGTCCAAAATTTGAAAGCGAAGCATAAGACATCCTACAACAGTCAATCCCCCTTCAAAACATATTGTCCATGCCACCTCATGATCCTATATCCACCATAATCCTTGTGGCGTCCATACTATTATGACACACCAACCTGCTGTCTTGTATTTCATATCATACATGCCAAACAATATCTCTCTGCATACCCCATGCTAAGTGTAAACTCACACCGACACCTACCACTCTTTTTGCTCTTAGACTTACCACGCCAATTCACCCAGTATCCACTAGGGGCAGACCGCAGGAGCCCTGGCTAAGGAAATTAATGTGATGTGTCTACTGCAAACTTTTTTTTTAACAAGCGAGACATTTTTTCAAAGATTTGAAGGGCTGAATTTTGGAATGTCTTGATGCATTTGACCCTTTGTTTTGACAGATCTTTGACAGTTCAAAGAGCTTAACAGTTAATGAGTTTTTTCATGTTTTATGCACATTCATGCCACATTGTGTCAGTTATAAAGGGGTACTTTACTTTTCTGAAAGTTACCCTAGCTATCCAAATGAACGCATAAAGTTAAGACCCCCTCCTACAAATCTGTGCACTTCGTATTTCAGTCACCCAGATCACAAATCTAACCAGAATGGAGGCAGATGTTGATTCCTATGAGCGGCTGCTTCCGCAAATGCACGTGCAAAGAAAAAAGTGACCAGACCCCATTCCTACACCCTCATCCTGTGAAAATGTTAGGGGGTGGGACTTCCAATTTCTGGGCTCATCCACTACTTTTGTGAAGATCCAGAAAATCTTGAGTATCTGTTGGTGCTTCAACAGATGTTTGGAAACAGCCCAATGATTTGAACCCTCGTCAGTGTGGAAATCATATGGATTGACTGTAAAGAATGCTAGTAAATAAGTTACAAAATCGGGAAGGGGCAATTGAGAGCAATACTTGACCATTCAATAGAATCCGAATGTTACAACTCCAAATCATGCTCAGCAATACATTTAGAATCCAGCTGAGGTCTCTGTCGTTCAGATTACCCATTTCGTGACTAATTTTTTTGAGCTTTGTTATGTCTGCAGAAAAATAAACCTAATCAGCATCAAGCTTATCTACTGCAACCAAGCACCAAAAAGAAATTGTATCACTTACTTTTTACAAAACACATATTTTTATTTGATGCTACATAAATTATTCCAAGCCTCAAAGTGCCTCTCTCAAAGACTGGAAGTTTCTTTTTAACTTGATTTTGTATGTTTGTACAACTTTATTGGGGAACTCAGCTTACAGGAAGTGCTGATGAAGAGACTGTTGCTGCTGATTTTAAGATTCTTTGCTGTTAAAGAAATGCTCTTCTGCAGGAGATTTTCAATTTACCTTTCGTCCTAAAACAACTATTGTTTTCAAGCATTAGTATTATTTTCCTCTGCTTACTTTTTAGTTTGCTTTTCACTGAAGGAAAAGTGACTGCTTCAGCTAGTATATAGTTAGGAAGGATATGGCTGTCAGACAATGATGAGTTGCTGACCCTGAGGGTGCCTACCCTGCCCTGTTCTTTCTGAGTTGGTTTCCTTGTTTAAAGTACATAGAGAAACTGATATTTCTGATATATTTCATTCTGAGTACCAAGACAAACATGAAGTTTAGTAATTGCACAGTTAAAGTAAGTGGTTATTCAATGAAACTGACAAAGTAGTTTTGAGTGCAATTTCAGTTATAAAGTCATAGAGCAACACAGCATGGAAGTAGATGACAACAAGGTGCAGGGCTGGATGAACGCAGCAGGCCAAGCAGCAGCATAGGAGCAGAGAGGCTGACGTTTCGGGCCTAGACCCTTCATCAGAAAAGGGGGAGGGGAAGGGGGT
>NC_063338.1:61109496-61126546 GCF_021869965.1 Rhincodon typus | reverse complement strand
GGTCTGACCCGAAACGTCAGCTTTCCTGCTCCTCTGATGCTGCCTGGCCTGCTGTGTTCCTCCAGCTCCACACCTTGTTATCTCAGACTCCAGAAGCAGCAGTTCCTACTATCTCTGGTTCACTAGTGTCCTTTAAAGAAGGAAACTGCCATCCTTACCCAGTCTGGCCTACATGTGTCTCCAGACCACAGCACTGTGGTTCACGCTTAAGTGCCCTCTGGGCAATTAGGGATGGGCAATAAATGCTGACTGGCCAGCAACACCTTCATACCATTAATGAATAAAGAAAAAAAATGACTATAAGACATAGGAGCCAAAATTAGGCCATTTCACCCATCGAGCCTGCTCTGCCATTCAATGATGGCTGATAAGTTTCTCGACCCTATTCTCCTGCCTTCTTCCTTGACCTTTGATCCCTTTAACAATGAAGAACCTATCTATCTCTGTCTTAAATATACTCAATGACCTTGCCTCCTCAGCCTTCTGCGGCAAGGAGTTTTTTCTTCACTCTTGGGTCGTGGGCCCTGCTGGCTGGGTCAGCATTTATTACCCATGCTTATTTGCCCTTGAGTTGGTGGTGAGCTGCCACTTTGTCATTTGTTACAAGTACTGATCTTTCGTCCTTTAAACTTGGTTTCACTCTCAATTGTGTGACTGCCCACTTCGCATCCTCCTGGAGTCACCAATAGAATGCTCTGAACTGTTCAGTATGTAGCATTTTGGAATGATTAGAGCATGGAAGGATATCTTTTGTCATTTGACCCGACATGATCATAACACTTTCATTGAGTTCCAACCCTAATTGTCAAGCAAATTTCTTTCCTTCACGTCAAATTGAATTTCTTTCGAAAGCCACATTTTTAATCTGCTTCCTTCAGAAGTTAGTGCACTCCAACCCCTAACCACCCTTCATAAAAATCTTTTATTTTATATTGTCATTGATCCTCTGGTTGTCCATCCTTTGTCAATGAGAATAGTTTCTTTGCACCTTCCTTATCTAGTCTCTCATGATTTTGAGCATCTCTATTCAATCTCCACCCCACGCTTTCTCTAAGGGGATCAATCCTACTTTCTCTCTTTTAATGAGCTAGCTGAAATGTCTCATCCTTGGAACTTTTCTTGGAAATGTTTTTCTGCGCCCTATCTAAGATGTTACCTCCCTTTTAAAATGTGGTATCCAGAATTGGACACAATCAATGTGAACCATTCAGCTGTGAAGGTTCATCATAAGTTCCTTGCTTTTGTACTCTATGCTGCTAAGAAACCAAGGATCCCAAATGACTTTTATAGTGGCTTTCTCAATCTGCCATTCCCCTTTCAATGTATATGTATCTATAACCAAAGTTCTCTTTGTTCCCGCGCTCAATCTAGAATTACATCCTTAATCTCATATTGTTGCTCCTTGTTCTTCCTACAAAATGTGTTACCTTCATACTTTCTGCATTTAATTCCACCTGCCATACACCTATATATTTAGCCAGCCTGTTTTTGTCCTCTTGAATTGTATCAAAGTATTTCTCACAATTTACAACACTTCTAAGTTTTCGCCCAGGTATAGATCATTGACTAGCCAATAAAAAAAAATGATAAATTGATTGAATGACCCGCAAGGTTTACTCGATTACTACCATGGATGAGAGATGTCAGGTATCTGAATGAACTGAAAAGCCAGTCACCTGCTGTCTTTAGAACAAAGAAAACTAAGGAGATTTGATTGTATTGTTTAAAATATTGAAGTTGTTCAATAGCAAAGACAAAGTGAAAACATTGTGAATGCTGAAAGATCAGTAACTATGGGACATAAATTTCAGGTGACTGGGAACAAAACCGAGAACAACATGGTTTTTATTACGATTCAATAATAGCTTTCAAAATGGAATCTGATATATTTTTGAAAAAGGGGGAATATGTGAAAAGAGCTGAGAAGTGGTACTAACCAGGTTGGGAAAAAAAGGAGCATAGGAATTGAGAGCAGAAGTAGGCAATTCAGCCCTTTGAGCTCACTCTGCCATTTAACATGATCATGGCTGATCTTATCCTGGTCTCAACTCCACTTTCCTACCTGTTCCCCATATCGCTTCATTCTGCTTTTCATCAGAAATGTATCTATTTCTTTCTTGAATCTGTTGTTTGATTCTACCTCTACCGCACTCTGGGGCAGTGAGTTCCACAGATTCAAAACTGTCTGAGAGAAGTCGTTTCTCCTCATCTCAGTTTAGAAGTAAAAAGGCAAGGAAATATTATTGCAACTATACAAGGCATTGTTGAGACTGCACCTGGCATATTGTGTACAATTTTTGTCCCCTTAATTGAGGAAAGATGTAGTGATGTTGGAAGCAGTTCAGAGTAGGTTCACTAGATTGATCCCAGAAATGAGGGGTTTGTCGTATGAAGAGAAATTGAACAGTTTAGGCCTATATTCTCTGGAATTTAGAAGAATGGGGAGAGATCAAATTGAGGTATTCCAGATGATAACAGGTATAGATAAATTTGATGGGGAGCTGATTATTTCTCTTGTGGGGCATTCTAGGACGAGACGTCATAGTCTCAGGATAATGAGTAGCAAATTTAAAACCGAGTTGAGGACAAACTACTACTCCCAAAGGGTTGTGAATCTGTGGAATTTGCTACCCCAAATTGCAGTGGATGCTGGGACAGTGAGTAAATTTAAGGAGGACTTGGACAGATTTTTAATTGGTAATGGGATGAAGGGTATTGGGAGAAGGCAGGAAAATGGGGGTGAGGAGCATATCGGCCATGATCGAATGGCAGAGCAGCCTTTGATGAGCCAAATGGTCTAATTCTGTCCCTATAGCTTATGAACTTATAAGTTCTATATCTATGATCTGTCGTTTAAGGGGGATCATCTGTTCAAATCTTCCTTATTAATTCCTGTTAGTATTTTATATACCTCAATCTGATCTCTGCCCTCCGCCCCTATTTTTCTGACTCTGACAATTATAAGCTATTCAAACGCTCCTTGTATGACAGCTCTTTCATCCATGGAACCACCTTGTAACTGCCTCCAGTGCCACCACGTCCTTCCTCAGGTAAGGAGCCAAAACTGGATATAATATTCCAGGTGTGGTGTCAGCAACATCTTGTATAATTGTAACAACACTTTACTTGTATAATCCATTCCTTTTACAATAAATGCCAGGATTCCATTTGCCTTTCTGATTATATGCTACCCAATTTCTGCGATTCGTGCAAAGATGCCCAGATCCCTCTGCACTGACGTACTTTGAATCTGCTCCCATTTAAATAACAATTTGCCATTTTACTTTTCCAGCCAAAATGAACAGCTTCACACTTATCCACATTTGAAATTGTTTTGAAGTTTGAGTTAGTTCAGACTCATTGGGCTGAATGGCCTGCTTCCATTTTGTGCTATCTATGATTCGGTGATTTGATTGGCCAACAGGAGGTAACTATGTGGGTCCATGTGATGTATAGAGTGTATGATCTGTGACTATTCAGCAGAAAGTGGATACATGAGGTGATCTAAGATAAAATGTGCTGAATTGGTAAATAAAACATGCCTCCCTCCTTATAGGTGAATCATTTCACTGTAATTAACAACCTAATAAAAATAGAATATGCCCAGTTGGTTGAGACAAAAAGGTTGGAGTGACAGGAAACCGGAGGTCGGAAGGAATAAATGGTCTGCACTTGCTCCCCTTCATTGATTGACAGATACTTCACTTTGAAATGTGGAAATAGATATCTGGTCTGTAGTGGAACAAAATCTTTGGTTAAGACAGCTGTTTTATTATAAATGCTTGGCTGGATTTCAAAATATTAAGCTTAGTAGGTGGCATGGCAGCATGTGAGGGGCCAAAGGAAAATGTAAGTTGGCATAGTGTGTTATGGGATGGATGGGGTTGAGGTGTAGGTTGTTAGCAACTCGGCTGCTAAGTTGAAGAACTGTGAGTGTGTAGAGACAGGCCTGTACCTATTTAACTTGTGTACTCTGTTGTGAGGTGGAAAATACCCTGTGAACCTGAATCCACTGTGAAAAGACAAATATACAGACACACATTGATCAAGTTTGCGTTTTGAAATGCCTTGTACAGACACCCATTGATCAGGTGTGCATTTTGTAAGCCTCACAGATAATACGGGGTTTTTAGAGCTCAGATGAAAATTCAATCTTGGGCGTTGTATTGTATTTTCTTTATTCATTCATGGCGTCACTGGCTACGCAGCATTTATTGCCCATCCCTAATTGCCCAGAGGGCAGCTAAGAATCAACCACAGTGCTTTGGGTCTGGGGTCACATGTAGGCCAGAACAGGTAAGGATGGCAGTTTCCTTCCCTAAAGGACATTAGTCAACGAGATGGGTTTTTCTGACAATTGACAACAGATTCATTGGTCATTAGATTCATAATTCCAGATATTTATTTAATTCAAATTCCATTATCTGCTATGGCAGAAGTCAAATTTGGGTCTGAGACATTTTCTGGGTCTCTGGATTAACAGTCCAGCGATTATACCACTAGGCCGTCACCTCCCATGTATGCTCACAGGAATACTGAATGGGTCACTGATTTACCTTGATCGCATTTAGCCTCTACAATGCTGCTGGGGCTGCAATCATCCAAGCAAATGGAGAATATGCCATCCCACTCCTGACTTGTGCTTTATAAATTTTGGACAAGCATAATTTCCAGTTTCTGACCTCTTGTAGCCATTAATGTGGCTAAATCAGCTAAGTTTTTCTAGACAATGGAAACTCCCTGGAAGTTGGTAAAGAACTCAAGATAATCCATGTGTCGAGGGGAGATAGTTGGATTCACATTTTTGAAGAGAGTCATTGCTTGGCATAAACATTTATCATCCAATTTCTCATTGACTAGTTGATGTTGCAGCCCTTGATTCACTATAATGCAGATTGAATACAAAATACAAATTTTTTTTATCATTTAGCGAGGAGATTTTTGTCAGTTTGAAGATAAGTTAATAATATTTCTAACATTAATGTAGAAAGTACACATTTAAATCAAGCCTCCAACCTCATCGTTTCCCAACCCCACACTGCCCATTTCTATCTCCTTCCCAAAATCCACAAACCTGACTGCCCTGGCCGACCCATTGTCTCTGCCTGCTCCTGCCCCACGGAACTTATCTCCGCTTATTTCGACTCTGTTTTCTCCCCCAGGTCTAGGAACTCCTCACCTACGTCCGGGACACCACCCACGCCCTCCACCTCCTCCAAAACATCTGATTCCGTGGCCCCCAACACCTCATCTTCACTAGACTAAGGGGGTGGCCATGGGTACCCGCAAGCTATTCCTGCCTCTTTGTAGGATACATGGAACAATCCATCTTCTGCAGCTACACTGGCACTATACCCCACCCCTTCCTCTGCTACATCGATGACTGTATCGGCGCCGCCTCATGCTCCAATGAGGAGCTCAAACAGTTCATCAACTTTACTAACACCTTCCACCCCAACCTCCAGTTCACCTGGACCATCTCTGATACCTCTCCCTCCTTCCTGGACCTCTCTGTCTTCATCTCTAGTGACCACCTCAAAACTGATATCTATTTCAAGCCGACCGAATCCCACAGCTACCTAGACTACACCTCCTCTCACCCACCTTCCTGCAAGAATGCGATCCCCTACTCCCAATTCCTCCGCCTCCGCCGCATCTGCTCCCAAGATGAGGCATTCCACTTCCGAACATTCCAGATGTCCTCGTATTTCAAGGAGTGCAACTCCCCACAACCACCACTCCCCCCCACCCACCGACCCCTTCAGTGGTCAAAAACGCCCTTGACCGCATCTCTTGTGTTTCCCACACCTCAGCCACCATACCCTATCCCTGCAATAAAAACAAAGACAGAATTCCCCTTGTCCTCACGTATCACCCCATTAATCTCCGGATTCAACAAATCATTCTCTGCCACTTCCGCCACCTGCAATCTGACCCCACTACGAAGGATATATTTCCCTCCCCACCCTTATCTGCCTTCCAGAGGGACCGCCCTCTCCGCGACTCCCTCATCCGCTTCACACTCCCCACTAGACCCATCACCCCCGGCACCTTTCCCTGCAACCGCAGGAGGTGCTACACCTGCCCCTACGCCCCCATCCCAGGCCACAAAAATAACCTTCCACATCAGACAGATATTCACCTGCACCTCCACTAATGGTCTATAGTATCCGCTGTTCCCGATGTGGCCTCCTCTGCATCATTGAGACCAAGTGGAGGCTCGGAGACTGCTTTGTAGAGCACCTCCCACTCTCTGGATGACATGTCCATCCTGGGCTTCCTCCAGTGTCACAACGATGCCACCCGGAAACTGGAGGAACAGCACCTCATATTTCGCCTTGGAAGGCTACAACCCAATGGTCTCCATATGGACTTGACTAGCTTCAAAATCTCCCCACCCCCGACAGCATCGCAAGCCCAGACCCCGCCCCCCCATCCCCGCCTCATTGACCTGTCCGTCTTCTCTCCCACCTATCCGCTCCTCCTACCTCACTGACCAATCCCCACTACTACCTACCTGCTATCACCGCCACCGCGCCTCCCCTCCCCAATTTATTTCAGAGCCTCCTTCCCTTCCCCTATTTCTGAAGAAGGGTCCCGACCTGAAACGTCAGCTTTCCTGCTCCTCTGATGCCGCCTGGCCTGCTGTGTTCCTCCAGCTCCACAGTGTGTTATCTCATTTAAATCATTGTTGTTTATAAAATAGCTGAAGCTTCCCAAAATTTCAACTTTAGGGTGGAATTGTTATTAATATTAGAAATGTTTTTCAGAGACCATTGTTGAAAAGGAAGCCAAACCCAAATGATAAACATTGAGGAAGCATCTGCACATTATTTAATTTGTTGCGTGTTCAAACCAGCTCTGTAATGGTGATTATGCCTTGCATCCAAACAAAGTATAATCTGCTTAAAGTTTTTACAGTGATTTGTCTTCACATTTGAGGCAGCATTTGACTCCGTGTGGTATCAAAAAGCCCAAGCAAAAGTAGAATTGATGAGAATCAAGGTGAAAATTCTCCACTGCCTGGAGTTACACCCCAGTGCAAAGAAAGATGGTGAATTGCTAGTTTGACTCAAATATTTCTCACGATTTAACTGTGTCAAGTATCACAGAAGACCATATTTTGGTGCACATGTACTCTTTTTTTCCCCACCTACATGTTTTGACATTAACTGGCTTGAACTGCAGTATTGTTCTAGCCAATATATTATTTCTTCAATCAGCATCACTTAAGCAGATTAGTTGATCAGTATTTTGTTTGGTATTTGTGGGACCTTGTGAACATTGCTATGGACAAATTGGCGCATTGTTTCCTGTGTTACAACAGAGACATACTAAAAGAATTTAATTAACTGTAAATCACATTTAGTTGGGATCATATAGGATATGTGGCACAGAAACAAAGCAATCAGCCTGAGCAGCCCATGCCAGTATATATGTTCGATTTGAGCCTATTCCCATCTTTCGTCATCCAAAACTAAGATTGTAACACTTTGTCTTTTTCTGCCTCAAATGCTTGTCTAATTCCCACTTAAATGCATCGATGGTTTTCACTTGTGATGCAATTTCCATATTCTTCCCACTGTTTCTTAAAGAAGTTGCCTGTTTGGAATGTTGAGATTGTGAAAGGAGCAAGTTCTCTCTCCTTTCTATGTGCAATATGATAGTTTGATTTGAGTACAATTAATCCATTTCCCATCTGAGAGAAGAGTATAATTATTACTTAGCTCCCTTGAAACTAAAATGAATTATTATTTTTTCTCTTTTTTTTCTTGTAAATGTAGCAGCAACACCCAAAATAATTAGATTCAAACTGAGCCAAATTTGGGTAATAGAAAATAAATCTAAATATGTTCACTTGCAGATCGCTCTAATTTATTCGTATCCTTTGTGTGTAGGAGTGCGTCCTAACATCTCTCCTGGATGGTCCAGCTCTAATTCTCAAATTTTGCCCCCTATTCTAGAATCCCCAGCCGGTGAAATATTTACCTTTATCCACCCTATCTTTTCCTGTTGATATCTTGAAGACTTTGATCAGATCATGCTTTAACCTCCTAAAGTTTTAGAGAAAACAGACCTAATTTGTATAATCTCTCATCATAACTTAATTCCTGAAGTACAGGTATCATTCTTTCAAACCTGTGGTGTACTCACTCCAAGGTCAATATATCCTTCCTAAGGTGTAGTACCCAGATGTGCTCTCAGTACTCCAAGTGGGGTCTAACTAAGGTTTTATATAACTGGAGCCTAACTTTTGCATCCTTGTACTGCAGTCCTCTAAATATAAAGGCTAATATTCCATTAGCTGCCTTTATATATTCCTTTATTCCTTATATATGCCTTTATGTTTGTGACATAAAACATTCAACGATCGGTGCACCTGATCCCCCAAGTCTCTTTGGACATCTACTATATTTAACTCCATACTATGTAGAAAGTACACTGAAGAATCCTTTCTCGGTCCAAAATTGATAAACTCACACTTGCTCACATTGAACTCCATCAGCCACGGTTTTGGCTATTCACCTAGTCTATCAATATCCCTTTATAATTTTCTGTTATCACCTACACTGCCTACAATGCTGCCTAAATTTGTGTCTTCAGCAAATTTGGATATATGACTTTCTGTGCCATTATCCAAATTGTTAATGAATAATGTGAATAATTGAGGCCCTTAAAAAGATCCTTGTGGGACACCTCTGGAAACATCCTGCAAGTTTGAGTGTCTACTCATTATCTGTACCTTCTGTTACCCGCCATTCTTCAATTTCCCTGCCTTGTCAGTAATCTGCCCTTACTTCCAGGAGCTTCTACCTTAGTTAACAGTCTCTTATGTGGAATTTTATCAAATGCCTTCTGGAAGTCCATTTAAATAACATCCATTGATACTCTGCTGTGCATTACCTTAGTCACTTCTTCAAAAAGTCAATGAGGTTTGTCAAGCATATCCTCTCTGTAATGGATTCATGCTGGCTCTCCCTGATTACCTTAAAATTTTCAAGATGTTCAGTTACACCATCCTTCATTATAGACACCAACAATGTCCACAATACAGCTATTAGGCTGGAATTAGGTTTATAATTCCATGACTTTCCTTTTTCACTCTTCTCAAAATATGGAATGATGTGCAATTTTCCAATCCAGAGCAATGAATCTGCCATGTAGGCACTCTGAAAGATTATAGTTAAGCATCTACCATGTGCCCCCCTACTTCCTTTAACACACTCAGGTGATAACAGTAAGGTCCTGGGGGGTTTGTTGCTCTTTAGTTCCATTAATTTCCTCATTATTGATGTCTTATTTATGTTAATTTCATAACTAAAGTTGGTACGTGTATAAAAAGGTATTATGCTACAAGTGTATAACCTGGTTTGACCAATTCTGGAGTAATATGTACAATTCTGGGAACCACACCACAGTAAAGAGATATAGGCATCAGAAGAAGTACAGTTTGTATTAACTAGAATGCTTAAAACAGGTAGATTATGAAGGGAAATTGCATAAACTAGGTTTGTATTTCCTGGATTATAGAATGTTAAGAAATATTAGATTTTTATAATGATTTTTGGAAAGAGAAACTTCATGTACGGATGAAGGAATCTGGGACAAAGGCTCATAATCTCAACATTATTATTAAAATTAAAGTTCCAGTTGGAAGCTGACCACTTGTAAAATTAAAATTCTGCTTGACTGTTGAGTTTGCTAACATTGTTAGCAGGTTGGTCATACTCCCATAGCAGCATAATGATATGTCTGGGAGGTGGAAGTCTCCTGTCCACATTGTATCAATGTTCAGTCCTGAAGTTTTTTTTTGTGGTTTTATACAAGACGTTGAGGAAAGTATTTGGCAGAAGAATAACTTTGATACAATGCAGTTATTGAAACACGTGAACATTATTGTTGGGTGTAATGCTGCTGCAGGAAATGGGTTTTGTGAAGAGAGATTGCAAAATGCTAGGAGGAGGAAATCTAATCTTGATACATTATTCAATAAAATTACCTGTTAACCACTTCCTGTAATACCTTCTGATGAGATGAGACTCCAAAACAAAATTGAATGAGTATGTGCAGAGTAGAAGAAAGTGTTTCATAACTTTTAGTTGGTATACAAATATGTAAGGTTTGTTGTGGAAAATGTTATTAAATAAGGTTCAATATTTTAAACTTTTTTTCAATGCTATTCCAGATGCATTTGATTCACTTTTGGAAAATATAATCACACGCTACATTTCCACATTACAACAGTGACTTCACTTAAAAAAAAAAAATGACTGTAAAGAGCTTTGAGATGTTCAGTGGTCATGACAGGCTATATACCAATAAATCTGTCTTTTTCATTTGGTACGCAAATAAGAATCCTCCTGAATCCCGCACTTCTCTTCTTTAGTTTGACTTTCTCTCATGTTGATGAATTTTCAGATGTTGGAGGTATGAATAGTGTGGTTAAAAAATAAAAGGCACCGAAAAATGTGTATACAATATATGTACTCTTCCAGTTGAAGGATAAATGGGTCGACATTCTTTACAGTTAGGAGAAGAGTTTACTAACTACAATAATCCTTTAATGGATCATTGAATTATCACAACTTACACTCTGCCATACCAAGGAGCCCGTGACCTTGGACAGTTTGAGCAGCAAGTGGTACAAGTCTCATTTTGCCTTTTAACATTACAGTTTCATTTGAAATAACTTTTGGGTAAACTGATTCAAAGGATCTCAAAACATCGTTTTCCAGTATAAGTATTATGAAGTTTTTCAATATCTCTCATTTCCAGTCCTTCGTCAGTTTGCTGCTTCATTTTTCTCAGTCTTTTCTTTTATAGTCACTTGTAGGATGTGGGCCTTGCTGGCTGAAAGCATTTATTTCCTGTCCATAGTTGCCATTGAGAAGCTGTTGGTGGTGGTGGTGAGCTGTTTTCTTGAACCGCTGCAGTCCTCGTGCTGTAGGTTCACCCACAAGTCCTTGGGGAGGGAATTGCAGGATTTAACCCAGCGCCAGTAAAGGAATGGCAATTTATTTCCAAGTCAGGATAGTGAGTGTCTTGGAGGGGAGCTTGAAGGTGGTGGTGTTCCCATGTGTCTGCTGCTCTTCTCCTTCTCGATGGAAGTAATCATCAGTTTAAAAGGTGCTGTCTAAGGGTCTTTGGTGAATTTCTGCAGTGCATCTTGTAATTAGTACACACGGCTGCTACTGGTGGACAGAGTGAATGCTTCTGGTTGTGGCACCAATCAAGTGGGCTGCTTTGTCCTGTATGTGGTCAAGCTGCTTGAGTGTTGTAAGAGCTGCACCCATCCAGGCAAGTGAGGAGTATTCCATCACATTCCTGACTTGTGCCTTATAGATAATAGACAGGCTTTGGGGAGCTGGAGGTGAGTTATTCACCCTATTATTCCTAGCCTCTGACCTGCTCCCCACTGTATATGTGGGGAGTCCAGTTGACTCTCTAGTTAATGGTAACCCCAATGATGTTGATGGTGGGGAATTCAGTCATGGTAACACCATTGAATGAATTCAAAGACAAATTACTCTTGAACTGATGAACAAATGGAAAATTGAAAGATTCAGATTATTTGGTGAGATTTCCTTTAACAGGTGAAAAGAATCAATGTCTGTCCCCAGAGACGCTATGTTTTTGGCCAGATGGGAGATGTGTTGCTAACTCAGCGTTTAAATATGTCTTGAACGGGACTCATTTTCCATTGGAAGCTACAGTCTATTTTGTGTGCAAACATTAGTGGATATTTTGCTCAATCTTTAGTTGATCTCTTTATGTTGTCCTGCAAAATGCATGCATGTGTGTATACACTGTGTTTATGATTTAAGTTGACAGGCCGGCCGTTCCAAAACTGCTACGAGTTTCAGTTTAAAACCTAAAGTTGACTTTCAGACATCGTACACAGGTGTTATCCCTTAAAGACTCTTTGCAATTTCCTTCCAGGATTTTCTTTTTATTACCCCCCTCTCCCTTTAAGGCTGTGGCTAATTTAAGAAGCTCATAGTTTTGAAGATATACACGTGGCTTTTTGTCCTGTAATTCTGAGGCATTTCCTCTTGCAACTCCATTATATTGTGTCACTGCGTTCCCTCATATTATGACACATTTGTTTCAAACTAAAGCTTTTAAAAAAGTAAATGTACTGCATTCAGTATTTCAGATTCATTGGGGGGAGAAAGGTCTTTCATTGCAGATGAAACCATAACTTAAGCCTAAATTGGTTAAGTTGATATAATTAAGACATGTTTGAGTTTTACCTAAAATAAAAACTCTCTGGTCTAACTAACAGAAAATGAATGCATTGCAATCAATTAAAATAAGTAAATCAGATATTTTTTCTGAAATGTCTTGTCTTTTGTAGTTATTCACCCAGTCAGACGGATAGTCCATTACATGGATGACCAGCATGCTTAACCTCCAGAAAAAGGAATTGAAGTGACAATTCTAAACTGGCCCTCGTCAAAATAGGATAAGACATAGGACAAAACCAAGAATGATTCGACTTGAATTGATGCTTACCACTATGGGTAGCCATTACATCTATAAGAAACAAAAAAAAAACAAACAGAACCAATAGCAGGAAGCCAATCTGGGAGCTGGCTATCAACTGAGACCAGTCAGTATCTGAACACAGTTGCAGCTAAGGAACAAACAGATGGTGTTTGAGAAGGGTGGTGACTTCCTTTTGGATAAATACGTCATTTATCTGGGAGTGCAAGCATTTTTCCAAATAGTGATAAAGTTGCTGGGAACTGCTTTGTTCTACCCTATTTTTCAAATTCTCTTTCTCAAATTCTCTTTTGAAAAATAATACTTGATTGCAGAAATCAGCATCTTATGGGTGACGACTACTTAGCAATGAGCTGCAGTTTTTATAACACTGAATTACAACAATACTTGTGAAAATATTGGCGTTGTGGCAACATTTCCTTAAGCTTGCAAACAGGAGTAATGAATTTAGCAAAATATTTTGCAAGCTGTAGTCTGCATGCGAATATTTTCCAGCCTTTTGTATATATACAATGACTGACCCCTCATAACCATGCTCTGTCCTGAGCCCAGCAATTACTCTTAGACGTCTGCTGAAATAAATATTTTGAGATGCTGTTATAACTCCTGTTGTAGTAATGGATTCCTGTATTTTTGAAAATTGAACTTAATGCTGATACATTATTGGTTTGACTTGATGAATATGTGCATGAAGTAATGGTTTACATTCATTGTCTTTGTTATCCTTATTACACAGGGGATCAGTCTGGTCAAGTCTCATGACCCAGTATGAAATTAATCTTTTGAGCTTCATATTTGGTCCACGAAGGGTGATATTAGCGGGCCGTTCAAGCTGAGGTTAAATTTTCCATTAATTTAACAGGACTTTTGTATTGCCCCAAATGTTTAGTTAATCTGGCAACTGATGTTCTGGTTTACAGAGGATGCTATACCCTTGAGATAGACAGTTTATATATTTAATATATAAATATGCTTAGCCATGAGGTTTCAAGGTCAACTGCATTTTTGCAAAGAAAAATAAGAATGGCTTGAATCAGTGATTCCACTGACTCATCCCAATTACCATTTACCATGAAGACACTAGCAGGAAGAGACTGTTAGGTTCTGTAACTTCCAACAAAAAAGCCTTGGAAAATCAGTTGCTTAATTTGTTCCTTGTGGAAAACTTTCGAAAATGCTCCTAGTCTGTGTATTTTTAGACTGAACAATTTATGGCAGTGAAAGAAAATCTGAAACAGTTCATGGTGTATATGTGCACCTGTACAGTACTTTGTCAAGCACCAATTATACCCAATCTACTGATCTGAAATTGATAACCGTAACCTGCAAAGAATGACCAGAAGAGCCATTGTAGAACATGTCAACAGCAGACTTTCTGGTTCTGATGCACATGCAGAGCGCTGTTAATCTGTCAGCCACCTTTTATTATTAACCAACCTCAGGCAGCTACTATTACGCAGATGTGTATTGGGCACAATATGCATGATTGTGTATTAAGGATCTGGGGCCTGCTGCATGCCCAGTGCATGTTAGAGTTCCCACATGTCATTGACACTGAAAATCTTCATACATAGTATGCAATCAATTTAAAAAAGCTTATAATATCAAAGTTACTTATGGGACCCATTATATAGTCAGTGCCTGAACAGCACTGCAACCTCCCAGTGTTCTGGAAGGTAGGGACGCAAGTAGGTTGAATCTGTTCCCTAATTCAGTTAGATCATGATTGTTCTGCAATTGAATTCTATATGCCTGTTTTCTCCCCATAGCACTTAGATGATAGACTTTCATTATCTGAGGTTATCTTGGCTTTACGTTAATTGATCTGGTATCAGTTTCCATATGCATAAGAGAGTTCCAAATTTCAATCGTAGTTTGTGTGTTAAAGTGTTTCCTAATTTCACTATGATCCCTTGTCAAGACTTTGCAACCAGCATAAGTGGTTTATTTTTGTACACCAATCTATTCTACTTTATAGCTTGAAAATTACATCAAGTTGTCATATAAACCTTTAAAGTTAAGGGAGTACAACCTTTAGTTTGTGCAGTTTCTCCTCACAATTTAGCCTTTGAAGTTCAGGTACCATTTTGGTTAGCTTAGTTGGCTGGACAGCTGGTTTGCAGTGCTCAGTGATACCAACGGTGTGGATTCATTTCTGCACCAGATGAGGTTACCATGAAGGACTGTCTTTCTCAACATCTCCCCTTGCCTGAGGCATGATGACCTTCAGGTTAAATCACCAACGGTCATCTCTGTCTAACAATCAGAGAGCAGCCCTATGGTCTGGTAAGACTATGGCAACTTTACCTTTTGCTTTTTACATTGTGTTCCCGCCGAGGTAGGGAGGGAGCAGTAGCTCCGCAGTAATGTTATTAGACTGGTAACTCAGATACCTGGACTAGTGCTCCAGTGACATGAGTCACGATCCCATCATAACATCAGAGGGAATTTAAGTTAAATGAGTAACAAATCTGAAATAAAAATCTTGTCTCAGTAATGACAACAGGGAACTATTGGATTGATCACTTGATTCATTAATTTTCATTACAAATCTGTTAACCATACCCTGTCCAGCATACATGTGATACCAGACCCGTGGTAATGTGGTTGACTCTTAATTGCACTCTGAAATGACACTAGCAAACCAGTTACTTGTGTCAAAGCTACCACAAAAAAATCAAATCCGAAAAATAAAAGCAAAATAATGCTATGCTGGAGATCTGTAATAAAAATCAAAAATGTTGGAGAAACTCAGTAGGTCTGGCTCCATTTGTGCAGAGAGAAAATCAAAGCCTGATTTCCACTCCCCTGACATCCACCCTTTTGTGTTATAGTCATCTATGTATAAAATCCAGCATTCCATTTGCTTTTATAGTTTTCTTTACCTGTTCATGACATTTTGTACATGGACCCTGTTACAACCAAGTCCAGAAGCTTGAATAACTTCCTCTCTTTCATTCTAGAGATTGGCTACAGCAGTGTTTGAGCTTTTAAAACAATTTGCACTTTTCTATTTGCTATGTACTTGACCATATGTAAACCTATGAAAAGGCAGGTTAGCCAGATAGAATTAGAATATTAAAAAAAAGTTTGTTTCATTGTTTTATAAGAAAAATACAGAATTATAAATATTATTAAAAGGTCAAACGCACACTGAAACTCATGACAGGTACAAGCATGCAAGGAAGCAGAACAAGTTAGTTCTTGGTGGGGATGGGGGGTGATGGAATTCAAAGACAAAAAAAATTGTTCTGGTGTTCCTTTAGTTATCTGGAAGTCCAGCCATGTTACGACTGATGTAAAATTGTTGTTTTTCTGGAGCTAGCCTATTTTTAAGTGCAATCAACCCTTTTCCTGGAATGGATGCTGTAGTTTTTGAAGTTTTTGTTTTTAAATTTTCTGTATCTGTGATGTTTTTCAACCTGTAACAGAGACAGGAACAGAGGCTGACAAAACTGTGAAGAGTGAGCTTCTGTAGTGTTATTCTATCTTGCAAGTTGCCTTGATGTTATTCCCCTGAATATACAGTACAGAACAGGCCTTTTGACTCATTGAGACTGTAGCACTTAAAACATACTACTACCTACACTAGTCCCACTTTCCTGCACTAGGCCCTTAACCTAAATAGTATTTAAAGGTTGAGAGGTTTCCTGTCTCAACTCTCTCTTCCCACCCACTCCAAATTTCCCCCACCCCCAGCCACACACAGTGCATTCCAGATGCCTGCCAACTTCTGCGTGAAAATATTTTTCCTCAACTCCCCTCTAAACTTCCTGTCCTTCACTTTAAAATTATGCTAGTTATTGACCCTCTGTAGCCATCAGATCAGCTTGAAATTATTTCTTCTCGGGCGAGGTTTCAATCATAAACAGTTAGCAATTGGTATAGAGCAAAGGCAATCCATATTAATGAAGAACTTTCGATCTCCCATTGTCGACACTGTCGAGGGGTAATTGAAGCAGAAATGGAGGGTTAATCAGCCCATCTTTTTATAATTTTCAGTAGACTGTCTCTGGCCATTCATGTTGATGAGAGATCTGTTGAGCCTGACAGTAAGCAACAATCTAAGCGGTTGTTATGGTGCAGTAGTGATATCCCTAACCTCTGAGCCCGGACGCCCAGGTTCAAGTCTCATCTGCCCTGGATGTGCGTCTTAAGCTGTCTGAATAGTTTAATTAAATTAACTATACAGAAACTTGGTTAGATCACACTTAGATTCTGTGAACTATCTTAATGCACATCAGTTCCTTAACATTGTTGTTTAGGTATCAAAATCCCCATGCAGCTTGGGGGCTAGGTGGCAACTGTTGTATTTGCTGCTACCAGCTTTTAAATATATTTTCCTCCTGGGTCCATCTGGTCTAGTGTGGATGAGGTGAGCCAGCTTCTGGTCTAAGTAGAAAAGTCTCTTGCAGTAAACAAAACATTGTTTATTGTATGAGATAACAAGGTGTAGAGCTGGATGAACACAGCAGGCCAAACAGCATCAGAGGAGCAGGAAGGCTGACGTTTCGGGCCTAGACCCTTCTTCAGAAACCAGATT
>NC_063338.1:61057237-61109096 GCF_021869965.1 Rhincodon typus | reverse complement strand
AATCTGGTTTCTGAAGAAGGGTCTAGGCCCGAAACGTCAGCCTTCCTGCTCCTCTGATGCTGTTTGGCCTGCTGTGTTCATCCAGCTCTACACCTTGTTATCTCAGATTCTCCAGAATCTGCATCTGCATCTGCAGTTCCTACTATCTCTGAAACAATTGTTTATTGTATATTTGCAACTGTTTGCATATCATTATAGAGTCAATTAGGAGGTTCTGATCTTAGGTTTGAGTCCTTCAACAACCTTCATCATATTTCCCAGCAGTCTTTGTGACATCAAGGCAGTGGATGGTGCTGTAAACACAGGCTGTAAAAACCCTTTCAGACACTTTTCTGTGCAAACATTTTGAAAGACAGTGGGCTGAATGTTGCAACGAATTGGCTACGTGTGAACTTTGACAAGCTTTGTGGAGGGTTTCTGTATGAGCCATAGCAAGTTTTCTCTTGCTATCTTTCTAAGCTTACCTCATTTCCTGTGCAGCATGCCTCTGTGGCACCATACTCATTGTGTCCTCCTTTGTGACAGTGAGAAGTCCTGCCCACTACTGGGACATCCTGGGATTCTGGTGCCATTTATGAAGCCCTGTCATGCGCGGAATTAATCACTGGCAACCAGGTGCTGCCCTGTACAGCTCCTGTCAATTGCTTTATACATAACAGACAGAGGGAAATTGGCACCTTTCATTTCTGACAGGAACCTCATTTCACCAGTTAATGCTTGTTTGGCAAATGGTACATTCTGCTGTCAAGGTCAGGAATCTTTTTTTCTTTGAACTTATGCAATTCTCCCAACTTATTGCCAATACCCAATGTTCAGTGGCTGGGAAGCTTCCTCCCAGTGTGTTTCCTTATTAAGAAAGATGTTATATTTCAAACACAATCCAAGTCCAAGGTAAAGGAAAAACACAGAATGTAATATATTTGGACTTTCAGAGGCATTCAATAAGGTACCGCATATTAGGCTACTTCATAAGCTAAGAGCCCATCGTGTTGGAGATGGTATATTAGTGTGGTTAGAGGATTGAATAATCATTGGAAGATAGAGTTGGGATAGAAGTGGGGCGGGGTGGTTGGTGTGGGTACTTCCAAGCATGGCAGCCTGTGACTAGTGGAGTGCCACTGGGATCAATGATGGGTCCCCAATAATGTGTAAAGACTTGGATGAGGAAAGTGCCAAGTTAGCAGATAACACAAATGCAAATGGGAAGGAAAGTACTGAGGTCAACATAAAGAGTCTACAGAGGAGGATCATTTAGTTGATTCCTGGTATGCGCGGACTGTTTTTTGGGCCTGGTGGCTTTCAGAAGAATAAAGATGATCTTATTGGAGCATAAAAGGTTCTTAGGGGCCTTGATAGGGTAATTGCAGAGAGATCGTTTCCCCGTGTGAGGGAGTCTAGGACCAGATGGCATAATCACAGCAAGAGGTTTCCCAGTTAAGATAAACATAATGAGGAATTTCTTCTGAAGGTAGTGAATCTGTAGAATTCTTAACAGCCCAGCCACTATAGTCCTCTGGTAAGCATATTTAAGGTTGAGATAGAGAGATTTTTGATCAGTAGAATCAAGGGTTATGGGGATAAGGCTGAACAATAGAGTTAAGGATTATCAAATCAGCCATGATTTCATCGAATAGCAGAGCAAATTTGATTGGTTAAATGGCCTATTTCTGTGCCTATGTCTTAGAGTATTCAATCAGTTATTGGAATTATAGATTAATAGTGTGAGTATGTACATACATACACAAACTTAATGACACTCCCAGGCTTAATGTTTTCTAATTTTACAGCATTTAGAAAATATCTTCTAGTGAAAGTACAAAACCTCATTTGTGAACCTACATTCATTTATCACAACTTTGTCATTCACTTAATCTATTAAAAACTTTGCAATTTTATGCTTTAACTACACAGATTATACTGGTGCCTATCTGTGTCATGGGCAAAATTGGATATGTCACTTTCTATCCTGTCAATTATGTTGGAATAAATATGATGAGGTGAAATAGATTTTGGAAGGAATTGACTATTTCCTACAATGTGAGTACTTGCTCATTATCCCTTCTCTGACTCCTGCTGCCCAATTTATTTCTTAACCAAGTCAACAATTTGCCTTCAATTCCACGAGCTTCAGCTTCAGCCAACACTCTCACATGAGGGGCTTATTCAAATACCTTTTGGAAGTCACTGTAAATAACTTCCATGTAAGAACAATATATTGCAGATCCTTGAAATCTGAAATAAATAAACGAAAAATGCTGGAACTACTTAGCAGGTCTGGCAGTATTTATGGAGATTTTTTCCATTTTGTACTTAAAGTATGGCATCCAGCATGTTTGCTGGAGCCATATCTGGTAATGGCCAGGGAGAGTTATCTTACATGATCATGCGGTTCTCAGCTCAGTATCTATGTAGGCATGGAGGGCATATCCGTTGTTGCCTAGCAACAATCCTTGGATCTGCCAAGGGCCTTTGAAGAGGTTTTTCACCTGTGAGAGATCCAGGGTGAATGTGTCATGCCAGCTTCCTCTATCTAGCTCAGACCAAGCTTAGCTGGTTGTTGTTGTCACAAATGATTTGCACATCAAGGGAGTGGAAACCTTTGTTGTTCATGAAAAATGCGGGTCGAAGACAGGGCACTTTGATTGCCGAGTGCTGAGAGGTTGTGTCCTTGCCACCAATCTCACAGGAGCTTGGAGACGCGTACTACATCAGGACCTTCTTCAAACTGGACTAAACCCCCTCCCATACACATTTGTTATCCTGGCCTCTCAAGAAATCAAACTGAAACTAACCTCTAAACCCCACAGGACCCTTCTCCAAGCATCTTCGCCTTGGGTGTGGCAGCTGTATTGTAATGGCTTATTGCCCTAGAGACTGTGTCAAAGGGGAAAGTGAGGTATTGAGTCTCGATCACAAGATGCCAATCAGAGGGCAATGTAATCTCCGTCAGCCCTTCATAAGATGAAGTCAGAATTGGAAGATATGAAAAATGTTGACATTCTGCTTAACTGTGAATTGAAGGCAGATGTATAGTATTGTGTAATAGCTGGACACATTACTGGAATAGCCCTTTAGGAGGCCTCCCTTTTTAATGCTGAACTTCACCCCTTTTACAAAAAAAAATTATTTCTCCCACTTTGGGTGATGCTTTGTCAATATCAAGAGTTAATTTTCAGACTTGCAGGCTCTGCCTATGACCAGCTGAATACCCTCTTGTTCATTTACTTTGTTTAACATTCCTGATGCCCCAATGGCTCTTCACCTTCTCATATCATTTGACCATTCATGTCTCCATTTTACCCATGACTATTGGGATGCCACTGCTCTTGCTGCATCCTCCCCCAAACAAGGCAATGTGGGCTGTTCAAGTTTGGAGATAGTAGGAACTGCAGATGCTGGAGAATCCAAGACAACATGGTGCAGAGCTGGATGAACACAGCAAGCCAAGCAGCATCATAGGAGCAGAAAGGCTGACGTTTCGGGCCTAGACCCTTCTTCAGAAATGGGGGAGGGGAAGGGGGTTCTGAAATAAATAGGGAGAGAGTGGGAGGCAGATAGAAGATGGATAGAGGAGAAGATAGGTGGAGAGGAAACAGACAGGTCGAAGAGGCAGGGATGGAGCCAGTAAACGTGAGTGTAGGTGGGGAGTTGTGGAGGGGATAGGTCAGTCCAGGGAGGACGGACAGGTCAAGGGGGCGGGATGAGGTTAGTAGGTAGGAGATGGGGGTACGGCTTGAGGTGGGAGGAGGGGATAGGTGGGAGGAAGAACAGGTTAGGGAGGCAGGGACGAGCTGGACTGGTTTTGGGATGCGGTAGGGGGAGGGGAGATTTTGAAGCTTGTGAAATCCACATTGATACCATTGGGCTGCAGGGTTCCCAAGCGGAATATGAGTTGCTGTTCCTGCAACCTTCGAGTGGCATCGTTGTGGCACTGCAGGAGGGCCCAGGATGGACATGTCGTCTGAGGAATGGGAGGGGGAGTTGAAATGGTTCGAGTTTGGAGATTGGCCTGGTGTTGTTTGATGGCTGAGGCAATAGTCACACTCACAGGTGGCGTCTAGATTGTATAGTCCCCTCGCCTATCCTACAGTGCAATCTTGAGGGTGCGGGGATCGAGGAAAGTCAACGTAGTTCTTGGCCTTGTTGTCACAAATGACATTGGTGGCGAGGACACAACCTCTCAGCACTCGGCAATCAAAGTGCCCTGTCTTCAACCCGCATTTTTCATGAACAACAAAGGTTTCCACTCCCTTGATGTGCAAATCATTTGTGACAACAACAAGGCCACAACTACCTTTACTTTCCTCGATCCCCGCACCCTCAAGATTGCACTGTAGGATAGGCGAGGGGACTGTACAATCTAGATGCCACCTGTGAGTGTGACTATTGCCTCAGCCATCAAACAACACCAGGCCAATCTCCAAACTTGAACAGCCCACATTCTCAACAATGCCACAGACTGATCCTGAAACCAAGCCTTTCTTCTGTGGGAATGTGCCTTCTGTGTCAGCTAAATACCACGTAAAAAGTGATGCCATGGACACCGGTGTATTGGCATTACTTGGTAGGATAGAATGATGGTCCAGGAACACATCCTGCCTTAGCCAGCATGGAGAGACTGACTATGATTGACATGTTTCCAGCGAAAGGAAGGGAAGGAATATTGTAAAGGTAACGTTAGCGACAATGAAAGTTGTGTCCTACCTGGCCTGGAGGAAGAGAAGCTAAGTTTGGTTAGCTAGTTGTCCTATTGGATCAAAGTTGTGGTGTTGATTTTTTTTTACACTGAATGAGAACTATTAGCACTGTTGTTCAGACCAGGATCACTTTGTGGGATCACCATTAACTAGGATCAGTGTCCAGTGATGCTCCACTGAAAGCTGCTGTCATGATGGCTGCAGTGAAGTACAGGCCAGTTAGAAAATGTTAAATGATCAACACCTGTAACAGATTGTTGCAGCAGTGCTGTACGGTCCCAGGTTGTTGCCTCAGATATTCCAACACTTTCTTAAATCTTTCTCCATGGTCATCTGAAAGAGAATTCAAGGATGCTCCACTTCCTTCAAAAATTGATTGAAAGATATCCTCAATTGGAGAAGCAAACAACGCGCTCCTTCCCCACATTCCTGCACTTCAATAATTTTGAAATTGTTCAATTTGCACTTCCCTAAACCATTCCTGCATTTGGCCCTGTTCAACGTGCAGTATAATATAGGTAATGCTGTACTAAGAAATTGATGCGAAGAAAATTCTTTTTAAAAATCAGGGAAACATAGTAGCTAAGTATTCATTGGCCTAAGCAATGTACAGACTCAAAGCAGTCGGTTTTGCGTATCACAACTCCCTTCTGGAAAACTCCAGTAAAGCCCTGTACTCCTGTATCAAAACAGTTTTTGCTTTCCCTTTATTTACAGGATTATCGTATCCAAATTTTAATTCGCCTAATCAATGATCTTTTGGTTTATCACACTTCACATCGGTATCGTGCTGGAGCTTTCCACACAAAAAAAAAACCAGCCTGCCTTGCTCACACGCACACAAATATATTTTACACAACTTGTCTATTTAGAGTATATGCAGGCAAGCTTCTGAAGGTTGAACAGCTCGATTGGGGTTATTTGGGAAGGGTAAGTTAATACTAGAGTGTAAGGTAATCAGTGAGATGCAAATGCGTACATAGGTCCTTGCCTAAACATGACAAAATGATCTTGCTTTCTGAGGAAAGAGGACTGAATTCTGAAAGTTTAATTTGACAATGAGAATCTGATTTTTGGACCCTTGCCCGATTAAATCATTATGCTTGACAGCATTCTCAGTACTGTAGGGTGAGAGGTAGTTCCACCCAGTGTTTCAGTTCAATGGCCTTGATCATAAGACCATAAGATATAGAAACAGAATTAGGCCATTCAGCCCATCGACTCTGCTCCACCATTTGATATGCTTCTCAACCCCATACTCCTGCCTTCTCCCCCTAACCCTTGATCCCCTTACTAATAAAGAACCTATCTACCTCTGTCTTCAATACATTCAATGCCTTGGCCTCCACAACCCTCTGCAAGAGTGAATTCCACAGATTACCCACCTTTTGGCTGAAGATCCTTCCTTCGATAAGAAGCCCAAAACTGCTGTCAATATTCCAAATGCGGTCTGACCAAAGCCTTTTACAGCCTTAGCAGTACATTTTTGCTTTTGTATTTCAGCCTTCTTGAAATGAATGATAACATTTGCCTTTCTAACTGTCAACTGAACCTGCATGTTAACCTTAAGAGAATCCTGAATGACCACTCCCAGATTCCCGTGTGCTATGGATTTCCAAAGCCTTACCCAGTTTAGAAACTAGTCTGTGCTTCTATTCTTCTGACCAAAATGCATAACTTTACTTTCATAAAGTGTATTCCGTCTGCCACGTTTTTGACCACTCGTCTAGCCTGTCCAAGTCCTTCTGCAGATTCCCCGCTTCCTCAACTCTACCATGTTCTCCATGTATCATCTGCAAACTTAGCAACGTTGCTTTCAGTTTCTTTGTCCAACCCATTAATGTGTAACATGGATAGTTGTGGCCCCAACACTGACCCCTCCTAAGCTTTACTGGTCACCAGCTACGATCCAGAAGAAGAAACCTTGATCCATACTCTCTGACAGCCAGCCAATCCAAGCAGCCTCTTGTGCGACACCTTTTCAAAGGCCTTCTGGAAATCGAAATAGATCGTGTCCACTAGCTGTCCTTTGTCATGTTTGCTCATTACGTCAATGAATTCTAACAGATTTGTCAGGCATGACCTCCCCTCGGCGAAGCTATGCTGACTCTGCCCTATTTTACCATACACTTCCAAATACTCTGCAATCTCAACCTTAATAATGGACTCTAAAATCTTACCAATGACCGATGTTAGGCTAACTATGCTACAATTTCTGGTCTTCTGTCTCCCTCCCTTCTTAAACAGGAGTTTTACATTAACTATTTTCCAGTTCTCTGGGACCCTCCCTGGCTCCATTGATTCCTGAAATATAAGCACCAATGCCTCTACAATCTCTTCAGCTATCTCTTTCAGAACCCTGGGGTGTGGTCTATCTAGTCAAAAATGATTTATCCACTTTGAGACCTTTGAGCTTCCCCAGCACCTCTTTAATGAAATGCGCTGCAGTCACCTCTGCCCCCGACTCTTGAAGTTCTATTATGCTGCTGATTTCTTCTACTGAAAACTGCTGTAAAGTACCTATAATGTTTCTCCTTTATTTGTTTCCCCATTACTACTTCTCCAGCCTCATTTTCCAGTGGTCCAATGTCCACTTGGCCTCTTACCATTTAGATATCTAAAAAATACACTTGTAATCTTGTTTTATATTATTAACTAGCTTCCTCTCCTACTTTATCTCCCCCCACTTTGCTTTTCTTTTACTTATTGTGTGCTGATTTTAAAAGGTTTCCAAATAATCTGGCGCCCACCAATCTTCACCACACTATATGCTTTTTCTTTTGCTTTTATGCTATCCCTGACTTCCCTTGTCAGCTTTGGATGCCTCATTCTCCTCCTAGTATGTTTCTTTATCTTTGGGATAAATATCCGTTGTGCGTCCTGAATTACCTCCAGAAACACCTCCCATTGCTGCTCCAGCATCTTGCCTGCTCGGCTCCCCTTCCAATCAACTCTGGCCAGCGCCTCCCTCATGTCTTTGTAGTTACCTTTACACAGTTGTACTGGCCAGCGCCTCCCTCATGTCTTTGTAGTTACCCTTACACAGTTGTAAATTTTTTTAAAAATCTGATTCAAGCTTCTCTGTCTCAAAAATGCAAGAGGAAAGTCTATAATAGTGTGGGCTGTACCTCCCAGTGTTTCTTTCACCTTAACATCCCTAATCAAGTCTGCTTTGTTACACATCACCAAATCCAGAATTGCCTGTTCCCTAGTGGTTTCCAACACAAACTCCTTGAGAACCACTATCAACATGATTTTCCCAATCCACCTGCATACTGAAGTCCCCCATGATTATTCTAATAGTGCCTTTCATATATGCCTTTTCAATTTCCTGATTTATTTTCTTCCGCACATCTTGACTACTACTAAGAGGCCTAAACTCAAGTCGTATCACAGTGATTTTCCCTGTGCGGTTACTCAACTCTACCCACACAGATTCTGCACCTTCTGACTCTATATCACTTCTTGCTATCAATTTGATTTGATTTCTTACTAACGAGGCAATCCCATTCTATCTGTCCGTTCTTTTGATAGGATGTGTATCCTTGGGTATTTTGTTCCCGGCCCTGATCCTCTTGTAGCCATGTCTTTGTGATATCCACAACATTGAAATTGGCAGGTACAATCTATGCTACAAGCTCATTTACCTTGATTTATATACAGTGTGCATTAAAGTACAATACCCTCAGTCCTGCATTGACTACTCCCCATCTCAGTTATCTCCTTATCTGCTGTGCCTGATGTTAGTTTCTTGACCCTTTCCATACTGTGTCCTATTAATTGTTCTGGAAACTTTAACTTCTGGTGAGCCCTTCCCCCTTTAAATTTTGCCACAATTTTCCATGCAACTGATAACCGCACACATGATTCAAATGGAGCTCATTTAATCAGAACAGCTCTTTCCTTTTCCAGTATTGGTGCCAATGTTCCATGAAGTCTAACCCATTTCTCTCACACCAATCTTTGAGCCACCCATTTACCTCTTTTAATCTTGTTGACCTGTGCCAATTAACTCATGGCGCAGGTAGTAATCAAGAGATTAACACTTTTTTCATGAAGCTAAGCCCCTAGTTGCTCATATTCCCTCAACAGAACGTCTTTTCTCTGTCTATCTATATCAGTGATATCTACGTGGACCATAACAACTGGATCTTTTCCCCTTCCACTCCAAATTCCTCTGCAGACCAAATGAGGTATCTTGCACCCAGGCACCAGGCAGGCAACACAGCCTTTGGTACTCTCGATCCTAGCCACAGAGAACCATATCTATTCCCCTGACTATACTGTCCCCATTTACAACTACACTTCTGTTTTCTCCTCCCTCTTGAATGGATCCCTGTGCTACAGTGCATTGTCAGTTTGCTGAACCTTCTTACAGCCCCCACTCTGATCCACACACAAAGCAAGAATCTCAAACATGTTTGACAAGCTCAAGGGCTCCTTCAGCTGTATCTCCTGGATTGCCTGCCTCCTTCATAGTCAAACCTCCTGTCCCTGCCCACTGACCAAATGTGAGGTAGTTAACCTAAGGAATGTGATTGCCAACTGAAACACAGCATCCAGGTAACTCTTATCCCTGCATGATTTTTCACAGTTTTTGAAGCTCAGACTCCAGCTCATAAAGTCTGAGCTGGAATTCCTCAAACAAACCAATACTTGATACAGATGTTTTCACTATGAACCACAATGAGGTCCACCAGCTCCCACATCGTGGAGTTACAACACAATACCTGGTCCATCATCTCCATTTTAATTACTTAGTTCTTAATTTCATTTTTAAAAATTTCATACTGATTCTTTCGTTTGTAGACTGTAAATATTTCCTCTATTTACCTTCAATCCATGATTGATAGTCAAATTAGTAGCTATCATCAACCAATGAACCTGTGGTTGACCTCTGATGTCACTCTTCTACTGGGCCCCTGATCATGGGCTTCAATTTATCCTGTTTAAAAAAAACCTTACAAACTATAAGCCAAAAAACACAAGCAAAAATCCCCATTTCCCCTCTGCACCAACTTACCACGTTGCCTCCAAATTCCCTGAATTGTACACTCACTTGGGCTATGTCTCACACCAGCTGTGCTCTCTCTTTCCTGACCACGTAAAGCTTACTGACCATGTATTTTCAACAGGCCCTTTCTTAAATAGAGCTGAGGTGAGCTGAGATGATTCTCTCTGGTTAAGCCTCAGTGTAATCAACAGGTATTTAAGCTGTATTAAAGCTTTTGGTGATTGACTGATAACTGCCCCTCAGTCAGCTGAGCTGCCCACCCTATTAAACTTTTCACTAGACTACAACTTTTAAAATGGAGGAAAAAAACTATTTACTAGTTCTGTTCCCACGTACCTCCAAATTCCTTGAACTGTACACTCAGTTGGGCCATGTCTCACTCTGGATGTGATCTCTCCTTTCTTAAATCAGAACTGGCTTTGTTACTGCTTCTTTACAATGACTGGACCTGGTCTGTGTTAAATCTATTACACTGAGGTATCTTTCAACCTCTTCTTAAACTAATATATCATCTGTTTTACATGTGAGAATTTTCAGTTTCATGTGGTGAATTTCATATGACATAGTTTCACCCATTTGCAAATGCTGTGCTGATCCATTGTAATCCTTAACAGTTATCAGTTTTGAATTAATGGTTTCATATAATTTATCAATTTAATCAGAGTTCATTGAATTTTTCAATCCAGATCACTTTCATAGTTCACTGTTGCATTTGTTCCTCCAGACTTGCTTATTCCATCTTCACTATCTTCCACTTCACATAAACGTGAGCATATCCAAAACTCTGCTGCCCCCTATCCTAAGCAAGTATTTTCATTCTTGTGGTTACTGATTTTCATTAGCTTGCACTCCAGTTTTAAAATTTTCAACCATGTTTCAAGGGCCTTGCCACTTCCTACTCTTTTCCAAACCTAAAGATCCTCACATTTTTTTTTCAGTTCTTGCCTCTTGCATACATGGTGTTGTTAGCTCCATTATTTGGCAATGATGCTGTCATCTAAACTGGACATAAGCTCTAAAGAATCTTCCCTAAAATATTGCCTGACAATGTCTGTCTCCTTTAATACATTGCTTCAAACTTAATTGTTTCTCCAGTATCCTTGTCTGGCACAGTGTCAAAATTTTCATTGATAATCTTTCTGTACTGTAAAGATATTTTTAAATCACATTAAATGTGCTGCAGAAATGCAAGTTATTTTTCAGACTTCAGCTTTGGTGTTCTCCACTCAGTTTATCAACCCAATATAGCTCTGTGTCTGCACTTGTAAATGGTGTCTCCCACAGTGGCCACTTTCTTACCCATTTCCAAGTTTTTTTCCGAGCATATCCAAACCAGATTGTGTATGCATTATGCATTCTTGGCTGAAAGCCCAGTTAGCCATTAGAACTTGAAACAGCTGAGTTCAAGAGAAAGCATTGCTTGATGGACAGCTCTCACTGTCTGATCTCTGCTGCCAATTTTATGCCTATTGACATAGATAGAGATGACAAGTGATTGCAGTTCATGTTATTGATACTTTAGAGAGTCTGGATATTTGACACATTTGTTAGCCTGTAGTGAAAGATTTATTTTTTCCTTTAAAGAAACTAGCAAGTTAGGACTGAAAATCTTTAAAAGGATTTTTAACACATCCTATTGCCACAGTTTATTGATTCTATAGAGAGTATTTGAATGGATAAGGAAGTGTTATATTTGGCATGGAGGGTATGGGGAGCCTTGGAGGTTGGTGAGTAGGCATAGCTTGGCTCCAGGGCCACAGTTGTGATTGGAGGGGTATAGCTTGGCAGAGGGGGCATGAGCCCTTGAAGAGTATAGAGAAATTAGGAAGGAACTTCAAGGCAGAATTAGTAAGGCTAAAAGGAGCCATGAAATGTCTTTAGCAAACAGGGTGAAGGAGAAACCCAAGGCTTTTAATACATATATTAGAAGAAAGAGGGTAGCAAGGGAACGAGTAGACCCACTCAAGGACAAAGGAGGGAGGTTATGTGTGGAGCCACAAGAAGTGGGAGAGATCCTTAATGAATACTTTGTATCAGTATTCAACAAGGAGAAGGACATGACTGATGTTGAGGTCAGTGATGAGTGTGTGAATACTCTAAAGAATGTCAGTATATTGAAGGAGGAAGTTTTGGGTATCCTAAATTGCATTAAAGTCGATAAGTCCCCAGGACCAGATGGAATGTATCCCAGCTTACTACGAGAGGGAAGGGAAGAAATAGCTGGGGCATTAGCAGATATCTTCACATCCTCTTTGACCACAGGTGAGGTTTTAGGGGACTGGAGATTAGTCAATGTTGTTCCCTTATTTAAGAAAGGAAGCAAGGATAATCCAGGAAATTATAGGCCGGTGAGCCTGATGTCTGTGGTGGGCAAGCTTTTGGATAAGATACTGAGGGGCAAGATATATGCACATTTGGAAGAAAATGGACTAGTTAGTGATAGGCAGCATGGTCTTTTCATGGGGAAGGGCATGTCTCACAACCTGATAGTCACCTCTTCAAAAAATTCAAAGATAATTAATGAGAGAAGGGCTGTGGATGTAGTTTATCTGGACTTTAGTAAGGCATTTGATAAAGCCCCACATGGCAGATTGGTACAAAAACTAAAATCACATGGGATTTGGGGTGGGCTGGCTAGATGGATACAAAACTGGCTTCGTCACAGAAGACAGAAGGTAGTGGTGGAAGGGTGTTTTTCAGAATGGAGACTGGTAACGAATGGTGCTCCATAGGTCGTCTGTTGTTTGTAGTCAACCTCTCCATCCCTCTTACCCACTCCAACCTCTCCCCCGCAGAACGTGCAGCCCTCCGCTCCCTCCGCTCCAATCCCAACCTCACCATAAAACCCGCGGACAAGGGAGGCGCAGTTGTAGTATGACGGACTGACCTCTACGTCGCCGAGGCCAGACGCCAACTCTCCAACACCTCCTCCTACCGCCCCCTTGATCATGACCCCACCCCTGAGCACCAAACCATCATCTCCCAAACCATCCACAACCTCATCACCTCAGGTGACCTCCCACCCACAGCCTCCAACCTCATCGTTCCCCAACCCCGCACTGCCCACTTCTATCTCCTTCCCAAAATCCACAAACCTGAATGCCCTGGTCGACCCATTGTCTCCGCCTGCTCCTGCCCCACCGAACTGATCTCCAACTATCTGGACTCCATTTTCTCCCCCTTGGTCCAGGAACTCCCTACCTATGTCCGTGACACCACCCACGCCCTCCACCTCCTCCAGAACTTCCAATTCCCTGGTCCCCAACATCTCATCTTTACCATGGACGTCCAGTCCCTCTACACCTGCATTCCCCATACAGATGGCCTAAAGGCCCTCCGCTTCTTCCTGTCCCGCAGGCCCGACCAGTCCCCCTCCACTGACACCCTCATCCGCTTAGCTGAACTCATCCTCGCCCTCAACAACTTCTCTTTCAATTCCTCCCACTTCCTACAGACAAAGGGGGTGGCCATGGGTACCCGCATGGGCCCAAGCTACGCCTGCCTCTTTGTAGGTTCCGTGGAACAATCCCTCTTCCGTACCTACACCGGCCCTAAACTCCACCTCTTCCTCCGTTACATTGATGACTGTATCGGCGCCGCCTCGTGCTCCCACGAGGAGCTCGAACAGTTCATCCACTTCACCAACACCTTCCACCCCAACCTTAAGTTTACCTGGACCATCTCTAATACCTCTCTCCCCTTCCTGGACCCCTCTGTCTCCATATCGGGCAACCACCTAGAAACCGATATTCATTTCAAACCCGCCGACTCCCACAGCTACCTAGAATACTCCTCCTCCCACCCACCTTCCTGCAAAAATGCGATCCCCTATTCCCAATTCCTTTGCCTCCGCCGCATCTGCTCCCAGGATGAGGCATTCCACTCCCGTACATCTCAGTTGTCCTCGTTTTTCAAGGACCGTAACTTCCCCTCCTCGGTGGTCGAGAACGCCCTCAACCGTGTCTCCCACATCTCCCGCACCTCATCCCTCACACCCCGTCCACGCAATAAAAACCAAAAAAGAATCCCCCTCGTCCTCACGTACCACCCCACCAACCTCCGGATCCAACGCATCATCCTCCGACACTTCCGCCATCTGCAATCCGACCCCACCACCAAAGACATCTTTCCCTCCCCACCCTTATCTGCTTTCCAGAGGGACCACTCTCTCCGTGACTCCCTTGTCCGCTCCACACTCCCCTCCAGCCCCACCACACCCGGCACTTTTCCCTGCAACCGCAGGAAGTGCTACACCTGCCCCCATACCTCCTCCCTCACCCCCATCCCAGGCCCCAAGAAGACTTTCCACATCAAGTAGATGTTCATCTGCCAATGTGGTATACTGCATCCGCTGTACCCGGTGTGGCTTCCTCTACATCGGGGACCGCTTTGCAGAACACCTACGCTCAGTTCGCAATAAACAACTGCACGTCCCAGTCGCGAACCATTTCAACTCCCCCTCCCATTCCTCAGACGACATGTCCATCCTGGGCCTCCTGCAGTGCCACAACGATGCCACCCGAAGGTTGCAGGAACAGCAACTCCTATTCCGCTTGGGAACCCTGCAGCCCAATGGTATCAATGTGGATTTCACAAGTTTCAAAATCTCCCCTCCCTCTACCGCATCCCAAAACCAGTCCAGCTCGTCCCTGCCTCCCTAACCTGTTCTTCCTCCCACCTATCCCCTCCTCCCACCTCAAGCCGCACCTCCATCTCCTACCGACCAACCTCATCCCGCCCCCTTGACCTGTCCGTCCTCCCTGGACTGACCTATCCCCTTCCTAACTTCCTACCTACACTCACCTTTACTGGCTCCATCCCCGCCTCTTTGACCTGTTTGTTTCCTCTCCTCTATCCCTCTTCTATCCGCCTCCCACTCTCTCCCTATTTATTTCGGGACCCCCTTCCCCTCCCCCTTTTCTGATGAAGGGTCTAGGCCCGAAACGTCAGCCTGTCTGCTCCTATGATGCTGCTTGGCCTGCTTGTTCATCTAGCCCTGCACCTTGTTGTCTCGGATTCTCCAGCATCTGCAGTTCCTACTATCTCTGGAGCAAAATGTGTGTGGTCTGATTAGTAAGTTTGCAGATGACACAAAGATTAGTAGAGTTGCTGATAGTGCTGACGATTGTGAAGGGGTACAACAAGATATAGACAGATTGGCAACTTGGGCACAGAAATGGCAGATGAAGTTTAATGCAGACAAATGCGACGTGATGCATTTTGGAGTATCAAATTTAGCCGTGAATTATACTGTAAATGGCAGAACCCTTAGGAACATTAACGTACAGATGGATCTGGGCATGCAGTTCCATAGTTCCCTAAAAGTGGCAACACAGGTGACCGGGTGATTAAGAAGGCATATGGCATGCTTGCCTTAATCAGCTCAAGCATGGAGTGCCAGAGTCGGCAAACCATGTTGCAGCTATATAAAACCCTTGTTAGGCCGCATTTGGAGTATTGTGTGCAGTTTTGGTCGCCACATTACCAGAAGGACATGGAAGCTTTGGCGAGAGTGCAGAGAAGGGTCACCAGGATGTCTCAAGGGCATTGACTATGAGGAAAGGGTAAAAAGACTAGGATTGTTTTTACTGGAAACATGGTGGCTGAGAGGAGACCTGATAGAGGTCTACAAAATTATGAGAGATAGGTTGGATAGTCAGAGGCTTTTTCCCCAGGGTTGAAGTTTCAATTACAAGGGGGCACAGGTTCAAGGTGAGATTGGGAAAGTTTAAGGGAGATGTGCAAGGGAAGTTTTTCATGCAGAGTGTGGTAGGAGCCAGAAGAGATGGTGGAAGCGGGCACATTGGTGACATTTAAGAGGCATCTGGATGGTTACATGAATAGGGAGGGAATAGAGGTATATGGACCTGAATAAGAGCGCAAGGTTTGTTTTTTAGTTTAGTTAGCGCATGATGATCGGCGCAGGCTTGGAGGACTGAAGGGCCTGTTCCTGTGCTGTACTTCTCTTTTGTTCTTTTTGTTTGAGTAAAACCTTTTGAACTTACCATTTAAAATGTTGCTTCATGCAGATTATCATCCATCACAACTCTGAGGTGCAGTGAACCGCAATATTTAAAAAGCTTGTTTGTTTTCATGACAATCAATCCCCTCAATGTAGCCAGCCAAGTCGGGAGAGTAGAATGTGGGCTGTGACCTTAACTAGCTGCACGCATAAATGGCAGTGATGAAACGTAGAAATACTGGGAATGGGGATAAGAATCCTGAAATAAAGTAGAAAATGCTGGACAAATTTAGCATGTCTGGCAGCAGCTGTGGAGAGAACAACAGTTGATGTTTCTTCTGTCTGACTGTTCTTCAAAACAGTTCCGAAGAAGAGTCATATCAGATTTGAAACATTTGTTTCTCTGTCAATAGATGATGCCACTCATGAGTTTCTCATGCATTTTTTGCTTTTATGTCAGATTTCCAGCATCCACAGTATTTTGCTTTAGTTTGGGAATCCTGGAATCTGGTCCTGGCTGCCATTTTCAACCTTCCACAGAGCATGTCCGACTTCCTGAGAATCCAGCCTATCAACTTTGTTTCTCTCTTCACAGAAAGTGCCAGGCCTGTTGAGCATTTCCACCGTCTGTGTTTATGTAAACTGATATGTTCTCTAATATGACTAATTTACTAATCATAGGAATGTAATTTTTTTCACGCACCCCACTAACTCTTCGCTTTCAATCCAATGGGTAGATTCCATTCATCTGATTCTTAGGATGCTCTAGTAGCTTTTCTCAATTTGGAATGTCTTGGCAGGCTGTTTTGAGAGCTATAGAAGAAGAAAAAAAGACCTGGGCCGACTGTCAGCAAGATCTAAAACTTGAATTCTTTTCTGTATCTAATTCATGAAGCATTTTAAAGGGCTGGCGTATGTTAGATTGATGTTATGGTATATCTGGTCATGTAAAGTTTAAAGCTATCTTCTGATCTGGAGATTGAATTCAAACTTTGCCTGCAATCTTTATCAATGACAATACATCTGTCTTCATCTCATCCCCTTTTAAAAGATAATACTATTTACAACTTGCAAGTGTGATTACAAACCTGTGCTAGGGAAGAGAATCCCTTTTCCATATTTGTTATGTAATGTTCCAATGAAACAGTGCCAGCTCATTTACAAAGTACTACTCCAGCTCAAATTTTATCTCAACCTCTAAGAAAGAGCTTGAATGTAATGTATCCCGTGTCTTTTCCCCATCCCACAGCACCATACAATCAATTTGAGCCAGACAGCTAGAAAGAATCAAACATGGAAAGCAATTTGCACTCTTCTTTGAATCTTAAGGTAAATTTGACAGACACTGATGGGCCTCATGTATTTTGTGAAAACTGTCTGTTTCATAGTTAAGCTTTGGTGGTGGAATATTAAGCCTTTTCCTGCTCTCGTGCCAGGTAGACAAGTACATTTTCCACAAGAAATAATTGAATAGCAATTGAGAACATAAAAGCCAAGCTGCTTTATTGCCTTCCTTTCTAATCCAGAGCAATTGCAATAAGTTGTTAAGCTCTCATTTCTTCCTAGTGAAGATTATTTAACAGAACAAGTCATCAATTGGATCTGGAATCCTTTTACCATAATTACTAGATCAAACAGTGCACTTACGAAGAGCTAGGAAAAGCTACATGCTGAATATGGATATCGTAGTATTAGTTTAACATTTCCTACAAGTAAGGTTTATTTTCATAAGAACATGAGATAGGAGCCATTGTAGACTGTAATACTTGAAGTGCTGCTCTGCTATCCAATGCAATCATGACTAATCTTGGGCTTCAACTCCATCTTATCCTCCCTCTGTTCTCATATCCCTTTTTTTCCTGAGAGACACCAAAAGTTGCCTATCTCAATCTTAGATGTTGTTGAACACTTCCATTCAGGCCAATTGCATTTTGTACTAAGATTTTCAGAGCTGCATTGTAATCAACAGTAAACTGTACAAATTCATGTGATGGAACTGCCCTATTTTTAATGCTGATGCTGCTGTATAAACAATGTACAATGTTACAGTTGTGACGGGTGCTCACATGATAGGTGCAGCTGTAATATGCAGGAGGCTTGTCAGCAACCAGAATAGGACAGTTTGTGTGATCTTTTCCCTGATTGACTCTATCCTTTCTTGATTAGCATATTATTGCTGCATTGTTAGCAGTTTGCAGGCTACAACTTGCGGAAGTTATTTTTGATTGTATCTCCCGCCCTTACAACCTACACCATCAGTTAGATGAGACAACAAAATTGCTTGAGCAGCATCACCTCAGACTTGCTTTCCAAGTTATGCAATATCCTAACTCAAATGTATTTCTCTTTAATTATCATTAGGTCAATTTATTGAAATTTCCTAGTTTAAAACCACTTTGAGAACTCCTTCACCACAAAGACAGCTTAAGCAGACACCCCACCATTAGCTTTTTTAAAATTTAGTTTGTTCATGGGATATTGATATCACTGGCCAAACCAGCATCTATTGCTCATCCTTTGTTATCTAGAGGGCAGTTAAGAGTCCACTGCATTGTGGGTCTGGAGTCTAATGCAGACCACACCAGGTAAGGGTAGCAGATTTCCTTTCCCAAAGGATATAAGTGAATTAGATGGATTTTTGCAGCAATTGACAATGGTTATATGGTTGTCATTAGGCTAGCTTTTTGTGCCAGATTTTTACTGAATTCAAGTTTTACTATCTGCCATCAGCCCATGTGATCTGGATGGGTACATGCATAGGAAGGATTTAGAGGGATATGGGCCAAATGCTGGCAGATAGGATTAGATTTATTTAGGATATCTGGTTGGCATGGACAAGTTGGACTCAAGGGTCTGTTTCCATGCTGTACATCTCTATGAATTTGCATCCTCAGACATTGGCCTTGGGTTCTGAATTGCTAGTCCAGGAGATTACCACTGCTCCACCACCTCCCCATTTTATGGCAATTAATGTGGTCTTGCCAGACTAGTCACCATCCCCAAAGGATTTTTTTAAAAATTGAGATGGTAAATGCAAGTCTTTAGGTGTATGTGTTTGAATATGTGATTGCTTTAGCTAATAATCCCAGAAAAATATAGATTTTTAGCATTATGGACATCCCCGATAGCTATAAGATCTTAACAAAAACAAAGTTGCTGGAAAAGCTCAGCAGGTCTGGCAGCATCTGTGAAGGAGAAAAAGAGAGTTAATGTTTCGCGTCTGGTGACCCTGCCTCAGAACTGAGGTAAGATAACTGAGATAAGATCTTGTTCTGGAATCTTCCAGACGTTACTTCTAACAAATCGATAATCTTGTCATTGACATTACTATTTCAAAATGCCAGAAAAATTATTCCCAATCCCCTAGAAAATGGATTTTTATCTGATCATTGAACACTGTTGAGATGTTGCCTTCTAATTGATAGGGTATCTAATTACTTTGGTGTATGTTGCAAAAGTTCAGTTTTGTGGAGTTCCTTTTAAGTCATACGGCAATGCCGTTGGTGATGACTGATGTCAACTGAGGATGAGGGAAGGTCAGCAAGTAGAAACTGCAAAGTTAAGGATTTTCAGGTTAGCCTCTTAACCTTGGATCTGTCATATTTGTTTCCTATTTGTAAATCCTCTTCCCTAGGCTGGATTTACCAATGAGATGTGATGAATGAGTTTTGGATATCAGTGTTGAAATAGCTGATATCACGTAGTACTTGAGCATTAACTTATAAAGTTCAACAAAGCTGTTTTGATGGATACCTGGCTACAGTCAATAGCACCAGTAATGTTGACAAAGGCAGCAATTGCTTTATTGTCCCTAACACTATGATGTTTGTATCATTAAGTGCATAACAGAACAGCGCAGCATCAATGGAAGAAATGGCTTTGTGGTCTGATGACTGCAACCCAGGGCAGAATCTTCTATCTTCGTTGGGTGTTTCACTTGCTTACTACCAAAGCTGGTCAGACATCTGCACTGACTCCTCAGAACAAGGCCCGTTATATCTTCCTCTGATCAGGCAGTTTGGTAGATTGCCGTAGACATGTCTTTGCAATCAAAAACCCAGTGGAGGAAGAACGCTAAATGTGAGAGCTGTTGGCCTCTGGTTGGCTGGCAGCTGTCACATTTGGCAGCACCATTGAGAAGGGTGTGGCTGCTGCTGGAAGGGTTACCAATATTGTGAAAACTGAAATGTCAGGCTGGGGTTTTACAGGGTGGAGTTTAGGGGCTGAGGGTAATGGTGAGGTGCTGGCAGGAGTTGCCTTCAAGAATCCAATGCTCCAAAAGACAGGTAGTCTACACTGATTTACTAAATGTGTGGGATTTTTCTTGTTTGTCACTTCTGAAGCTATGAAAATTATAACCTTGATGGAAATAGTTACTTAATTGGTCCTTAAATGACTGTTAATGTGGAGACAGGATAGGAAAGATTGCACACACTGTTCCCACCCAGAACTTACTCAGGCAGGAAGACTTCAAGTGACTCCAGATAAACAGCAATGTGGTTGACTCTTAACTCCCCTCCGGGTAATTAGGAATAATTTTTTAAAAAGTCACCAAGTGTTTAAAGACACAATCAATCTACTAGCATCTAATAAAACATTGGTGTCAGAAGACAATTTCTGGTTCCATACCATTCTTCTATTGCAGGATGTCCATCTAGCCATCTAACGCTTCGGTGTACTTCAAATAAAATGGGATTTTATTTTTGAAGGGCAACTTTCCATAATTTCTTCTTTAAACCAGTAATCTATTTTGCATATTTGCCGCTATTTGTTTTAAACAATTCCTGCACCATTTCCTGTTTCCTTTTGTTGGTCTTCATTTTTAAATCTATGCCTTGTGCCTAAATTTTGTATAGGGCAGAAAAGCTTTTGTGCATTCAATTTCTTTAATCTTCAGGAAAATTTCTATCACATTCCCTCTGAGCTCTCTCTTTTCAGTGGAATTCTTTTTTTACCCATCACCCCTTAATCTGGGATCTGTTATATCATCCTTTTTTCAAGTGCTGTCCTAAAATTATATTTTTTTGGAATAGAAACATCAAAATTACATATAGTAATTCAAGTGTATTCTCACCAGGGCTAAATGCAGTTTTAAAATGATATTTCTCTGAATTTTTCAGTTGCTCATTTCACCACAAACAAGTTGGGAACATTGTGTCAATGGTTTAGAGATATATCCAGTAAAATTTCAAAGTCTTCCTCCTGCTCAAGTATGTTCCCAGCCATTAATCCAGATCAACCTCACCGTGCATTTCCTGATATTAAATTGCATCTACCAGTTCTCCAATCATTAATCAAACCTACCAATCCAAAATTGAATGTATGCATTGATGTTCATTGTTTTCTCACTGCTCCTGTATTGATTTTGACATAATTTGGACGTTGTGAACACAAAAGCTCTTTCACTTTCATCTTAAAAATGAGAAATAAGAGCGGCCCTAAAAGATATCTCCTGGTATTCTACTTTTAAATGGTTGCCAACTAGATATTTGCCCATAAACTAGTTTTAGTCAAACTGTGACCATTTGACAATCCATTTTATTGTATTCCCATTTCTTCCACACAATTGTACCCGATGTAATAGCTGATTTTGAGGGCCGTTATCTGCACTTCTATATGACTGATGTTTAGAAACCTTTTAAGTGACCATTTGGTTTGAGTGACATCATCACTTGAAATTAAAAGAAATAAATGCTTCTGTTTATTTAGTGATTTTCACAACCTCTGGATGTTACTGAGCTATTTTTGAAGTATAGTAACTGTTTTAAGAAATGTGGCAAATTATATATGTATACCAAGCTACCACAACAGCATTGTGCTAATGATTAAATTACTTACTTTTAATGATTCTGATTGAAGAATAAAAATAGGCCATAATCACCTTCACATTGTCTTCCTTAACAAATCATGTGTGAAGTTACAATGACAGCCCCCTCATTTTTCAGAATTGGAGAGCAGGGCATGTAAGCAGATTGCAGGATTATAAGCAATACACGGATGTCTCACCTAAGGGTTCTGAATGTGTCAGTCTCTCACCCACAGCCTTTTCTGTAGTTACTGAAATTAAAAAATAGAAATAAAAGTGCCAACAAGTTAAAGCAAACAGTAGGGGAATTTTGTGGTGATGATATATGTGGGAGTTGCATTGTTATTTTAACAGAAATTGTGATGTTTCCATTGCAATTAAGGAAAGTATTTATCAGAAGTTATAAATAGACTGCCAGAATCTTTACAGAATATATAAATACACTAAATAGTTTTTTTTGGACATTCTTCACCCTAAACCAAATCAGCTATGAATTAAAGCCAGCAGTAGAATCAAGTGCAGTTAGGGTGCTGACCACTATTTTTCTGATTTTGGCAGTGTGAGATTTGGTTGTCAACTGCCTGCCTGAAACAAAAAAGAAATCTTTGTTTTTTTTATTCATTCATGGGATATGGGTGTCACTGAAGAGGCTGGTATTTATTTCCCTTTGCTAATTGCCCTGGAACTAAATGGCTTTCTTGGCCATTTCAAAGGGCAATTAAGAGTCAGGCACATGGCTGTGGGTCTGAAATCCCATGAAGGTCAAATCTGGTAAGGCCAGCAGATTTTCTTTCCTAAAAGACATTAGTGAACTATGTGAGTTTTGTTACATGGTTGGCATTAGGTTAACTTTTAATTAGTTATATCGAATTCAAATGGCAGACCAGGTTTAAAATGCCGAAAGCACATCTGCTGTTATGTCTTACGTTTCAATGCAAGTCATATTTTTTCAGTTACTTACCTTGAGAGGGAAGATTTCAATCAATTGGAGATTCTTCAGTTTAGTCAGAATCTGAGTTAATAATTTATACAACAAATAGGTTTAGTTCTCAACATAGTGTAAGTAAGATAGCTAATGAAAATTATTCTAATTGAATTACATTGTGATACCATTTGCTCATGTGCATAAGACTTGAGGACTCTTGATTCAAAACTTGGATCAAACAATGTCTTGTAATTCAAATAAATTGATATATATATATATTAATATAGGTTAAGAATTTATGAAACTATTGCTTTCATGCAACTGGCCATGGTTTGTTTATGTTTTGTCATTATTCACAACTACCCACTCCCTCTTCTCTCTTGAAGATGTTGAATTGCTGGACCATGGTTCTTGAGGGACCAATTTTCCCTGGAACTTTGTCCAGGGTGCCAGTAATTCTGGTGTGATCCTTGACAATGACATTGATTTTTTTTTGTTCACTTGTGCGATGTGGGCATCACTGGCTGGCCAGCATTATTGTCTGTCTCCAGTTGCCCCTGAAAAGGCAGCAGTGAGCCACCCTCTGAACTGTTACAGTCCGTATGCTTTAGTTAGACCCACAATGCCATTAGGGAGGGAATTCAATTACAATCAATTGCCCATTTCCAGTGGAAAGAATAAAAAAAAAAATTGCTGTGTTGAAACACGTGAAATATGTTCAGAGTAAACTATTCAGCCCTTCAGAACTGCTGTGCCATTTGATACGATCATGGCTGATCATCCAACTCAATGGCTTTATTCCCACTTTCTCCCCATATCTTTTGATCCTTTAAGCCACAAGAACCATAACTCCTCCTTGGAAGCATTCGATATTTTGGCCTCAAGTACTTTCTGTGGCAGAGAATTCCACAAGCTCATCACTCTGTGGTTGAAGATGTTTCTCCTCATCTCATCCTAAACAGCCTACCCAATATCCTTAGCCTGTGACTCTGGTTCTAGACTCCCTGATCATTGGGAACATTCTTCCTACATTTACCCTGTCTAGTCCTGTTAGAATTTTATAGCGTTCTATGAGACTCCATTGCCATATTATCCTTCCTCGGAGAAGGAGACCATAATTGTGCACAATACTGTAGGTGTGGCCTCACCAAGGCCCTGTGCAACTGCAGCAAGGCAATCCTGCTCCCGTTCTTGAATCCTCTTGCAATGAAGACCAACATGCCATTTGTCTTCCAAACCACCTGCTTCACCTATCTGCTTACTTTCAGTGGCTGATATAAGAAGACACTCAGGTCTTATATCTTCCACTTTCCCAATCTATCACTGTTCAGATAATAATCTGCCATCCTGTTTTTGCTACCAAATAGATATCCTCAGATTTATCCACATTATATTTCATCTGCCTTGCATTTGCCACTCAACTTGTCCAAGTCACACTGAAGCACATCTAATCCTTCTCACAGTTCACCCTCCCACCGTGCTTTGTCATCTGCAAATTTTAGAGATATGACATTTAATTCCCTCATCTAAATCATTAACATAGATTGTGAACAGCCAGGTTTCAAGCACCGATCTATGCAGAACCCCACTGGTCGCTGGCTGCCACTCAGAAAATGAAATGTTTATTCCTACTCTTTGTTTCCTGTCTGCCAACCAGTTATCTATCCATGTCAGCACACTACCCCAAATCCCATGCACTTCAATTTTTGCATGCTAATTTCATACGTGGGAGCTTATCAAATGCCTTCTGAAAGTCCAAGTAAACCATATCAACTGACAGAGATAGTAGGAACTGCAGATGCTGGAGAATCTGAGATAACAAGGTGTAGATCTGGATGAACACAGCAGGCCGAGCAGGAAGGAGCAGGATTTTTTCTGAAGAAGGGTCTAGGCCCGAAACGTCAGCCTTCTTGCTCCTCTGATGCTGCTTGGCCTGCTGTGTTCATCCAGCTCTACACCTTGTTATCTCATATCAACTGACTCCCACTTATCGACTCTACTGGTTACATCCTCAAATTCCAGTAGATTTATCAAGCATAATTTCCCCTGCATCAATCTATGCTGACTCTGTCCAATTTTGTCACCTTTGGAAAGTCATTGCACTGTGCAGTTATAAGCACTATATCTGGATCTTTTGTCATCCAGTATCCAAACTCAGCAGAGAAAATAACCATACCCCAGAAGTTACTTTCCTTCTCACTCAGGAGATATGGTCAATCTAGCACCCTAATGAAGTAGCTGAAATATACCATCAAAGTGTTGAACCTAGAGCCTTTCTGTCATGCGTGACTTGGCCAGCTAAGACTATGAGGGAGTTGTGACTCTGCTTTTCTTGTTTCTTCAAGTTACAGAATGTTTCTTTAAAACATGAAATCTGTAAGCATTGTCTTGTATTGCATCAATAAAGCTGCTAAAGATTCAGGACTTGTTTTTAATTTTATAGTTTTCAGAAAATATTAAATAAAAGTGCATTTCTGTTATTGTCCCTTAGATTTTGGATTTGTGGGGTATAGTGAAGAACTGCTCAGGAACAACACATTCCCAGACTATAGTCCGGAAGAAAATTTCTTCACAGTTTTTGGTGTCTTCTTTCCTACTGCTACTGGTAAGATGATATATGTGATTATTCATTTTTGAATGTTGTTTGTTTGTATTTACCATAATTTTAGACTGGATTTCTCAATGTAATTTATTATATGTACCATATAATTTATTATATGTTGAGCCTCTCCCTTACTTTAACTAGTTGTGTTATTGGAGGAAACTTAACTAAGGCCCCCTGTAAGGTAGACAAGCCCAACAATGAAGATTGGACAATAGAGTCCCTCCTGCATGCAGCCAGGTGAACAGATGTACCTGTAAATTGGAGTCGAGTGACATATTGTCCCTAAAAGTCCAATAATAAGGGAGGAAGGGTCACCGGACCTGAAATGTTAACTCTGTTTTCTCCTCCACAGATGCTGCCAGACCTGCTGAGCTTTTCCAGCAACTTTGTTTTTGTTCCAATAATAAGGGGTTGACCTATCAATGAATGGTTAATACCTAGCTCCCTATGAAAAGAGTTAAATCACAGATTACCATCTGGAAGAGAATCCAATAAGAGGTTGCCCACTAAAAGTGAATTTGGTACTAAATTTCTCTCTATGTTAGATTGTAATAATAAGCTGCCTTCTGCCTAAATTACACCGGGTTTCTTGTGTATTATTAAATCAAAATAGGTTTGACAAGTTCCTGGAGATGCAAGATTTATCCCTGAATGATTTACAACAATTTACTAAGGCTAGGCTATAAGCATTGGTAGACAAGGCAAAGTTTAAAAAAAAATGAAAGCAGGGACTAGGAAAGCAGACTTACCTTGAAGTAACAGCGCAACATTTGAAGTTGGGAAAAAAAGGTAATTCAGATGGTAATGGTGAGCGGCAAACAGATGGCAGATGCAGTACAACATGGCTTAAATGTGAAGTGATACACTCAAGTATGGTGGACAGAATTGAGTATTATATAAACGGTGATATTTTGGGGATTCTGGATGTGCAAAGGCATCTGAGTTTCCTTGTACATCAGTCGATGAAAGTAGACAGACAAATGCTACAAGCATTAGGAGGGCAAATGGTATACTGGTCTCCATTGTAAAAGGATTTGTGTTCAGAAGTGGGGATGCCTTAGTGCAGTTATGCAAGGCCTTGATGCAGTTTTGGTCTCCCTACCTAAGAAAAGATATACCTGCCATTGAAGGAGCGCAGTGGAGTTTCACTTAACTGATACCAGGGATGGCAGAACTGTCCTGTGATGTGAGATTGGTTTGGCTGGGCCTGTATCCACTAGAGTTGAGAAGAATGAGAGGGGATCTGATTGAAATCTATACAATTCTAATGGTGTTGGATAGATGAGTTGCAGGGAGGATGTATTCTCTGATGGGGGGGATTCTAGAACCAGGGACACAATCTCGGAACATGGATAGATCATTTAGGGCTGAGTTGTCAAAACATTTCTTAACCCAAAAGGGTGGTCAATGTCAACCTATAGAATTCTCTACCACAGAGGGTGTGGAGGCAAAGTCACTGAATATGTTTAAGAAAGAGATAGATAACTTCCTTAGATTTTAAAGGCATCAAGGAGTATGGAGAGAAAGCTGGATTGTGGCATTAAGATAAAGAATCAACTATGATCGAATTAAGGGGTAGAGCAGGCTCAGAGAGCTGAATGGCCTACTCCTGCACCTAGTTAACTGTTTTTCTTGACCTGTCCAGTTTTTCATATTCACGCAATCAAACATGTTTGCAATGAACAATATGAGTGTATTTTTTTCATTCTTTGCACTACAGGCTGAATGGTTTCTCTTTGTAGACCTACCATTCTGTGATTCTATAATTTCCTCCTCTGCTAGGCTCTCTTTCTCCATGCATTAACTTTGGGGACATCAAGCTTTTTACAGGAAGTCATTGTGTTGGCAGAGATGTTAACAGGAATTGATAATATGAGGCAGATTAATAGGCCCTGTATTTCTGTTTCAGCTTGCATGTAGTGCAGGAGAAAAATGCAGCCAGTTTCCATTCTAATAGGCAGAAAAAACAATGAGCTTGCTGTTTGGATCATTGCTCAGATTCTCTACCTCCTACCCTGCATTTACCTATTTTCTGTCCACGTTCAACCAAATTTCCAAAATATAGCAAAGAGAATTCTAGCCCTTGTGTGTTTGTAATAAGTTTGTTTGCAGCTTTTGCAAGGATGTTTGTGGACTTCAGATTTGCATGTGAAAGGATTCTTCATCAATGAAATCAAGGGCATATTGCCAAAGCCTCAACTAATTGTTCACTGTTAAACCTTGCTAATCCAGCTATATGCCTAATTATGAAGCTCTGCATGTCTTTTCAATTTCTATGCCAGTCTTCACCTCTTTCAGGCTTTTAGATTAGTTTAGAAGCTTTTACTTTTGTTTTTTGGGTATGGTATAAAGTGGCTGCTGATGTGCTTTGAGCCAATTTTCTGCCACTGTTGAAATTCAGTTTCAAAACTTAAGTAGATGCATTAATGTGTAACGGATGTTACTTAGCTGCTATTTGGATTGGGATGAAACGTTGTTTACAGAACTACAGATTTACATCCAATAGTTAAAGCAGTAAAAATCAATTATTGCAACTTAATTGTAATCATGTATTATTTTTCATAGTTAATCAAAATTGCCTGTTAACAAAAATGTTTGTGTTCTCAAAGGTAATGAATAAACAGAGAATGTCAAGTGGAGTGTTTTACTGAATTAAGACCAGTGAGAAATTTCTCTTCAAGCAACCTAGAGTAAAGTTCTTATTGTCTTGTGACTGATAGAACAAAATAATCTGTTGCATCGTAGTATTTTGTCCAAAAAATGTGGAAGGAATTTTTCTTTATCAGAGAATGAAAATTTGCCTTGAATTCCTGGTTGCCATAACAATGCATTTTACCTACTCATAGCAGATAATTCTCAAGGCCTTCATATTTGTGGTGTACTTCAGATAGGTCGTGTTCATTTTCATTTGAGGGGTACTTCCATTAATCATCTTCATATTTTTCACGTGTAAATTTATATTCTGTGTGCTGCAGAATTCACTTTAAAACTCAGGTGTTCAATCTATTAGTAGTTAGGTAGAAAGGCCATGGGAACTACCTAGCATTATACATGTGTGTTAGCGTGTGTTGGTTCAGCGTAGGTGAATACTAGAGTTGATTGTAATTGTGTGTGTGTGTGTGTGTGGCTCAGAGAAAGAGAAAATGAATTTAAGGAGAAGTTGCTTTCCAGGACATGCTTGCTGCAAGCAACTTTTTAGCTCATTTTAAACAAACGAACAAGGCCACAAAATTTAACTTTGCTTTGAACAAAATAAAATTTATTGTTTATAAAGTAAGTGAATAAAGCCAGCATTATTAATTTAACAATATGGTTTTTGCTTCTTATTATGTGCATATTTTAATGTGAAGATACTGTAACTTTAAGAGGTGTATTTTTTTCTGTTTTTCTTACAAAGAAACATTGATACAGAGGTTTGGAGTGGTCTGGTCAAAGCCAAAAAAGTAAACCGCTTGTGAGGCCTTGTTTTTTTTTAAAAGTTGGAACAATAGAAGCAACCTGAATGTATGGGTCAAGCTCCCTGAGAACCAGGACTTTTAGTTTTAGCTTTCTGCAGTTGTTGGGGTATTGAAGCTGGATGTGGAAGCACTGTTTCCTCTGTCTGTTTCAGCTAAAAAGTGGGGTTCTGTACCTGCTGCTAGAATTGTATGTGGGAGAATCTATTTTCCTGAATTTGCCTTTGCTAAGGGTGTGTTTAAGGGATGTTACTACATTTGAACAGTTAATTAGTAGTATTTAATATATATTCTATTTTATTAAGCGTTTCGATAGAGTTACAGTTAAGCCAGTTCTTTTCTTTCAGTTTTATTTTACCTGTGTTTAATTGTAGTGTAAAAATAAAGTGTGTTTTGCTTAAAGTCGAGTCATTTGAGCAATCAAATCGCATCTGGAACACAATTCTTTACACTTACCTTTAAAATAAGAAAAAGATAAAGTCTAGGCTATCTTCTTAATATACTTTGAAAGGGTTTGGTCTGGTCTGTAACATTATGCAATCAGGTTCACTTCTTACTTTCCTCAAGGGTTCTCTTAAAAGACATATCAATCTTTAACGTTATTTACTTTTGTAGGGACTTCTTAAAAATATGCCAGAGTCGTCTGGAAATATTGCACATCTCTGGTTATTCTAAGGGATAAAATTGTAATTTATCATCTCTTGACTGTGAATGCAAAATCCATAGTTTGTTGGTACTCATCCAATACTTCCAAGATTTTCTATTGATTACCTTCTTTTGAAGTAAGGCACTATGTGGCTGATTGTAGATTCTCCCACTAGCTTCAAATACAGCAATCTCGCAGCTTCTGTTCCTCACAGGATTCAAACTGAGATTAAGCCTCTTCTCCTATCCTGATGGTCATTGATGAAGTTAGTGTTTACTCTGCTTATAGCCTAATTCTGACTATCATTTGTTTTAGTTAACTTCTCTCAGTAAGCTGCAAAACACAAGACGCTCACTCTGCAACTGAGGAGTGGGCTGTAAAGGCTGAGTATGTTCAAGGTTGAGATTGACATATTTTTAATAAATAAGGGAATGAAGGGTTGTGGAAAAAGGCAGGAAAGTGGAGTTGCGAATTATCAATTCAGGCATGATCTCATTGAGTGGCAGAGCAGACTTGATGGGCCAAGTAGACTATTTTTGCTCTTGCGTCTGATGGTCTTTCCTAACAAAGACCAAGATAAATTGAAACCAAGGAACCATCCTAAATTCCACCCACCTCAGTGATGACCGAGCTGACAAACAGGAGGTGGGAAGACTACAGCAATCCAGGAGAAGTCCATGTTTTTGGGTATTACCCTTCGTCACCTTAATACCCGAAATGTTGACTCCTCCTTTCCTCCAGATGCTGCCTGGCTTGCTGTGTTCTTCCATCTTCCTGTTTGTCTACCTTGGATTCCACCTCTGCAGTTTTTTTTTGTCTAAGCGACGACCTCGCTTGCTTTGGGCTATTCTCAAACTGACATTAACTAATTATTCATAATTTAAAATGTCTCCAGCAAAACCCACATATCTCCATATCTCCTTTACTGACTATTCAACAGACATAGATATTCACAATTATATTATTTATATGAGGCAGAAAGGTACAGACTCTGTAGTAGTTTTATTAACAATCCCCAATGGATTGCTAGATAAGGTTAGTGGCACACACAATGTTTGTGATTTTACTTTATTAACATTGATTTCTGTTATCTTCAGGTGTGATGGCAGGATTTAACATGAGTGGAGACCTTCAGAAACCTGCATCCAATATCCCTTTTGGGTCACTAGCAGCTCTGGGCGTTTCGTAAGTTCTAGTGTCTTATAGTTTATTTACAAATTATAGACCCTGTCACAAACACTTCTGCCATGTCCTTGCATTTGAATAATCTGTTTTAAATTCAAAATTAGCATTTGTGGCCATGCTTTGTGAATGAAATAAATGTCTGGTAATTGTTTTTCAAAGATACAGCATTGTTTGATTATGATGGCAGTCTTCATACTTGTAACATGATGGTTTGCACTGTCGTGGTTATTTCTTTGTTAGCATTGCCTCGTGGCTCGAGATCTCCACTCTGACATGTGATTTTTTTGTTGTGAGCTGAGATGATGCATCATTTGCAGCTTTCTCTTTTCTTTGGGCCCTCTTCTCAACCAATTGATCTTTTCTATTCACTCCTTTCAAAGCTTTTTTTAGTCAGTATTGAAAGAACAGCTGTTGGTGACGTCTCCCAGTTGTCAGTGTTAATGTTGACCATCATCTTATTTTGTTTGCAAGTGTCCTTGTTGCAGATACATAGGAGATTGTGACTCAATTGCCTGTTTACTCTTTAGAAGCTCTTTAGGTACACACTGCCAACCATCCAATGAACTTGATTGAGCCAGCAAAGATGTGTTGACTTTGTGAATATTGATGGAATTAGCATGCTCCAATATCTGAGTTTGTGACCATGACCTGTCGAGAGATACTATGGATATTTCTGCACCAACAAAGTTAGAAACTATTCACCAGATTTAGTGCTCTTTATCTGGGAACATAGTGTTATAGGAGCAGATGTAGCCCATTCAGGAACTTGAGCATTTTCTGCCATCATTTTTAAAAAAATCATTAAAAGTTTGTAGGCATCACTGGCTAGGCAAGCTTGCACATCCTTATTGCTCATGTTGATCATATCTGATCTTCTACCTCAATGCAGTATTCCCAAATTAATCACACACCCCTTCTCCAGAGAATACAGGCTCAGTTTCCTCACTCACCCATTATAGGATAATCACATCATCAGTCTGGTAAACTTCTGCAGCACATTTTCTTTGGCAAGTATCTCCTTCCTCAGGCAAGGAGACCAAAACTGAACACAGTGTAATCCCATCGGTGTTCCATACAATTGAAGCAAGACGACTTTGTTCCTGTTCTCAAATCATCTTGCTGTAAAGGCTAACAGGCAGGAAGAATAAATCGGAAGAATTTAACTAAACGTTGAGAAATTGCAAAGTTCTGAGATGTTGAGGGATCTGTGGGTCCTTGTGTGAGAATCACAAAATGTTAGTGTGTAGGTCTAGCTAATAATTAAGAAAGCTAATAAAATGTAGTTTGATTCAATAACCAGTGGGAAGGTTGTGCTTCACTCATAGTGCATTTTTGAGATCATATCTGAGTATAGTGTTCATAGAGTAGTCCAACTTCATGCTGACCAGATATCCTAAATTATTGGCCCATATCCTTCTTAAATCCTCCTATCCATGTACCAATCCAGATGCCTTTTAATTGTTCTAATTGTACCCGCCTCTATCACTTCCTCTGGCAGCTTGTTCCATACACGCATCCCCTTTATGTGAAAAAGTTGTCTCTTAGGTCCCTTTTAAAGCTTTCTCCTATCACCTTAAACCTATGCCCTCTAGTTTTGGACTCCCCTACCCTTGGGGAAACGACCTGGGCTATTCACTCTATCCATGCCGCTCATGGTTTTATAAACTTCTACAATGTCACCCCCTCAGTCTCCGATGCTCCGGGGAACATAGCCTAAGCTTATTCAAACTCTCCCTTTAGCACAAACCCTCCAACCTGGCAACATCCTTGTAAATATTTTCTGCACCCTTTCAAGTTTCACAACATTCTTCCTATAGCAGGGAGACCAGGATTGCATGCAGTATTCCAAAAGTCTAACTAATGTCCTGTACAGTCACAACATGACCTCCCAACAACTATGATCAATGCACTGACCAATAAAGGCAAGCATATCAAATGCCTTCTTCACTATCCTATCAGAGGAGTAGGAAAGCTGATGTTTTGGGCCTAGACCCTTCTTCAGAAAATTTTTCTGAAGCTGACGTTTTGGGCCTAGATCCTTCTTCAGAAAATTTTTTTCAGCTTTTCTGCTCCTCTGATGCTGCTTGGCCTGCTGTGTTCATCCAGCTCTACACCGTGTTATCTCAGATTTTCCAGCATCTGCAGTTCCTACTATCTCTGACTTAACCTCTTCTCTTGTTTCAAAATATAAAACAGATATTTTTGTAGCTGGGGATATTTCCTGCACATCTGCTATCTAGGCAAAGTGACCACGAGTTCCCACATGACACAGGATGGATTTCCACATAACCAAGCTGTCCTGCCATGCCTTAATCTTACTTTTAAACAGTTTACTTTAAACTGGAGACTAAAAAGCGGGAAGGTGATGGCCTAGTGGTATTATCGCCAGTCTATTAATCCAAAGACCCAGATAATATTCTGGAGACACAGGTTCCCACCAGGGCAGATGGTGGAATTTGAATTCAATATATAAAAAATATCTGGAATTAAGAACCTACTGATGACCATGAAACCATTGCCAATTGTCCGAAAAAGCCATCTGTTTGACATGAGTCCATCGCCATCCTTACCTGGTCTGGCCTACATGTGACTCCAGACCCACAGCAATGTGGTTGACTCTCATTTGCCCTCTAAAATGACCTAGCAAGCCATTTAGCTGTACCAATCGCTACAAAGTCTCAAAGAAATGAAACCAGACGATCACCAGGCATTGACAAAGGCACCAGAAAAAAACAACGGCAGAAACAGCCCTGTTGATCCTGCAAAGTCCTCCTCACTAATATCTGGGAGTTAGTGCCAAAATTGAGAGAGCTGTCTCACCAACTAGTCAAGCAACATAAAAACCAAAAGAATTGCGGTTGCTGTAAATCCGGAACAAAAACAAATGTTGCTGGAAAAGCTCAGCAGGTCTGGCAGCATCAGTGAAGGAAAAAACAGAGTTAACATTTCAGGTCTTGTTCTGAGGAAGGGTCACTGAAACTGAAACGTTAACTCTCATTTCTCTTCACAGATTCTGCCAGACCTCTGAGCTTTGCCAGCAACTTCTGTTTTTGTTCCTAGTCAAGCAACAGCCTGACATACTCATACTCATGGAATCATACCTTACTGACAATATCCCAGACATCACCATCACCATCACCATCCCTGGATATGCCCTGTCCCACTGGCAGGGCAGACCCAGCAGAGGTGGCAGAACAATTGTATACAGTCGAGAGGGAGTTGCTCTGGTAGTCCTCAACATTGACTCTGGATCGCGTGAAATCTTGTGGCTTCAGGTTAAACATGGGCAAGGAAAACCTCCTGCTGATTACCATGTACCATCTTCCCTCAACTAATGAATAAGTACTCCTCCGTGTTGAACAACAGTTGGAGGACGCACTGAGGATGGCAAGGGCACAAAATGTACTCTGGGTGGTGGATTTCAATCTCCACCACCAAGAGTGGTTCAGCAACAGTACTACTGATCGAGCTGGTTGGGTCCTAAAGGACATAGTCTGTGACAGGTGCTGAGGGAACCAACAAGAGGGAAAAACATACTTGACCACACCCTTACTAATCTGCCAGCTGCAGATGCATCTGTCCATGACAGTTTTGGTAAGAGCGACCACCGCACAGTCTTTGTGGAGATGAAGTCCCACCTTCACACTGAGAATAACCTCTATTGTGTTGTGTGGCACTATCACCATCTAAATGGGACAGACTTTGAACAGATCTACCAACACAAGGCTGGGCATCCATGAGGTGCTGGGGACCATCAGCAGCAGCGGAACTGTACTCCAGCACAATCTGTAACCTCATGGCCTGGCGTATCCCCCACTCAACCATTGCTATCAAGCCAGGGGATCAACCCTGGTTCATTGGAGAGGGCAGGAGGGCATGCCAGGAGCAACACCAGGCATACCTAAAGATGATGTGTCAACCTGGTGGAGACACTAGACAGGACTACTTGCATACCAAACAACATAAGTAGCAAATGATAGTAGCAAAATGATAGACAGAGCTAAGCGATCCGATAACCAATGGATCAGATCTAAGCTCTGCAGTCCTGCCACATCCAGTTGTGAATGGTGGTGGACAATGAAACAGCTCACGGGAGAAGGAGACTCCACAAATATCCCCATCCCCAATGATGGAAGAGCCCAGCACGTCAGTGCAAAAGGTAAAGTCAGAGATCTCGCAGCAATCTTCAGCCAGGAGTGCCGAGTGGATGACCTTCTTGGCCTCCTCCAGTAGTCCCCAGCATTGCAGATGCCAATTCAAATCAGTCCATGTGACCACTTCCAACCAGAAGGACAAGGCCAGCAGATACATGGGAACACCACCACCTTCAAGTCCCCCCAAGCCAATCACCATCCTGACTTGGAAATCTATTGCTGTTCTTTCACTGTCGTCGGGTCAAAATCCTGGAATTCCTTCCCTAATAGCATTGTGGGTCAACCCACAGCAGGTGGACTGCAGTGGTTCAAGAAGGTAGCTCACTACCACCTTATCAAGGGCAACAAGGGATGGGCAATAAATGTTGGTCAGCCAGCGATGCCCACATCCCACAAAATGAATAAATAAATAAAAAGCATAAAGTACATTTCCTCAGCTGTCAGCTCCAATGAATCTAGCTCTTTGCAAACAGTTTCACTGGGTACTCACCAACTAGCTAGCGTTAGACTTTGTGGGATGTTGCTCATTGTTTTTCAAACTGTGCAATACTTATTCCTAGCAGCTGCCTGTGTGTGAAAGAGAGCAAGAGCTCTGATTTACATTTAAATAAAGGCCTTAAGCCTCACTCCCTAATTGTAACCTTCTGTTCCGGCCTGTTCCCAGATAGGCCTGCTGCCTCTCTGACTGTTGGGCGAGGCAACATGGCTGATGTTGATATTAGAGTTATGTTGTTTCTATTTTGAATGAAACAGTTTCAAGGCTATATCCTCATCCTGGTACATAGCAGGGATTGATCTGTATCACAGCCAGTGCTGTGATAGCTTTGTGCAGTGAGAATGCTTTTTGGAGTGATATTTGACAATGATGCGATCCCGCTGATGCTGGGAACTGCCTGATTTGAAGTGACCGGTGACCAGTGCAACATTCCCACCACCAGAGATAGCCCTGGCATCTGTTCTCCATGTCAGTAGAGATTGACATATCACTTGTAGCTTTCTCCCCTGTTGTCTTACACCCTGCAGTGAAATTGGAGCTTCCTATCCATGACATATCCGTGATATCCTGAGCAAAATTTATAGACACCATGGGCTACTCAAACATCAGAAATCCTTCTTGCCTTCCCCGGTTGAGTTCAAGGGAATGCTAAGCACTACATATGGCGCCAAATTTATTTCAGGAATTGCCAGAAATTAATTAAAGATATCAAATTGTAATTGGGCTCCACCTCATTATTTTTGTCAGGGTTTTACTTTGCAGAACAGGCCCAGTGGGCTGAATTACCTCGTTCTGTGTCTGTATCATATGGTCTTATAGTCTTCAACTCTGTTTGGCAGAGGAACTCTTTGTCTGTAACTGGAGGGGGTAGTTTGGTTCATGAGTGCCAGAGGTGTCCACATTCTGGTGGGCCTACATGCTGCAACGGTGGGGTCTGATCCTCTGAAGATTTAGCCTGGGACCATGAGGGGCCAGTTTCCATGTGTTGCTATTTGGAGGCATAGCTGAGGACTTGCCACTGGAGAGGCTGTGTACTGACAAGAGGAAACTTATACATTTGGTTGTCTTTATCGCATTGCTGTCAGACAGCAGTTTATGCTGAAATGAGATACAAACTAGTACACTAAAGCAAAAAGCATGCTAACAGCCTTCACTCACATCCTAGACATGTCACATGAAACTGGTGGCTGATTAGGGTCAAATTATATACAATTAACATGATAATTTGAGAACTGAAGTCAATTCTAGCTGCATGAGAATATGCATTCAAATGGCATAACTTGGAAAGTTGAGCTTTTTGAATGCTTAAAATGTGGCCCCTTTAAAACAGCCTAAACTAGATGTGAATTTGCAGTGAAAAGTGTCGTGATTCTTAAATTGAAAGTATATATTCGTTTGATATATTATACAGGAGGCGATGGCCTAGTAGTAGTATCGGTGGACTGTTAGTCCAGAGACCCAGATAATGTTCTGGGGACCCAGGTTCGAATACTGCGACAGCAGATGATGGAATTTGAATTCAATAAAATATCTGGAATTAAGAATCTAATGATGACCATGAATCTATTGTCAATTGTCGGAAAGCCCACCTGGTACACTAATGTCCTTTAGGGAAGGAAACTGCAAAAAAGGAAACTGCCATTCTTACCTGGTCTGGCCTACATGTGACTCCAGACCCACAGCAATGTGGTTGACTCTTAACTGCCCTCTGGGCAATTAGGGATGGGCAACAAATGCTGCCTAGCCACGACACCCTCATCACGTTAATGAATAAAAAAAACCTTTCTGCAATTACTTTTGGACTGTTGGATTTGACTTTGTATAAATCAAATACTTATTTAGCACCTATATAACAAGAGAATCCTCCATATTTGGATGAATTTGATACATTGTTTGTTGTGTTATAACTTATTTATAGTTTCCGAGCATTTCTACCAGGGACAGGCCTACATGGATATTATCCTTGTTCACACTGCTCATTTTCAGGCTTTATGATCACTGTATTTTGTTGCAGAGCAGAGCATGTGTTCAGTATGCTTTGACATTATGCAGCAGGTATTACAAACTGAAATACAATATATTTTGGTGCAATGCAGATATAGATTTTAGAATTGCTGTTAATTCAATGAATACAATTTTGTAAATTCAGCCTTATCTTCCTAAAAGCTGCTATAGGATGGCTCGATGCTGGTAGTGACCATTTTTCAAGCAACTAATACTGTCTGTTGGCCTTCCACATAATCAGAAATTTGTAGCATAATGTGTGTTCATAAAGCTAAAATAGAATTAATCTGGAAATAATAATCTAGTAAATTGTAAGTGTTTACATTGCACATACTAAGTGATTTGTTCTCTAATAGATTATATTAGCAAAGGCAGTCATCCTGTCGGCTCTCCGAGTTAGTAACTTAGTACCTGTTTTGAACTGAATCTTTGTCAATGTGTTCTTATGTACTTCATATGCACTTACGTCCCTGGTTAAAACTGCAAATCTGTTTGTGGAGGTGCCTCTTCATGGCCTAAAATGTAAATATAAAAATTAAATCTCCTAGGTTTGTGTGCTGCAGATTATGTGATAGTGTTTCAGTCTCTCTGCCTGCCGGGACCAAAATCAATCATGTTTAGCAAATTTGACCTCCATGTTGCCAACTCATTAGGAACCTCGAACTTACTAGGAACCTAATGGAATATTGCAGCCAATGTTAGCAGATTCCAGAATGCTGAGCACAGTGCAGTCCGAATCTGCAGACTTGCTGAGAAAGACTGCCTGCATACAGTAACCACTCCCTGCTACAACATCAAACAGGGGGTAGACTGGTACATCATGACAGAGCTCTTGGTGTTTGCCAGGCCTCCATGTTTTTCCTCAAAAGCTTTTAATTGAATCAGAGATAGTAGGAACTGCAGATGCTGGAGAATCCGAGACAACAAGTTGCAGGGCTGGATGAACACAGCAGGCCAAGCAGCATCAAAGCTTTTAACACTGACTTATCGGTTGAGAAAGAATGTTAATGCAGTAAAAATATTGTTGATGATGATGTTGATTGATACACATCATCTTTTATGCAGATTTCAAACACAGATAACTGTAATTCTTTTTCATTCAGGATGGCAAGTGCCCTTGCTCAGATATGAAGAATTTCTGGTTTGGCAAGCCAGTACATCTTTTCAAAGTCATTTTTTGATTTCAGACACCATTAGAATCAGGTTCATCAGATATTCCATCATGGTACCTGCAGCAAGTCTGGAAATCATTGGGAATCTGGCATGGATCCATGGCAATCAGCTTAACACAATTACATGGTCAAAGCACTGCTTTGAACTTAGAAACATTTTCTCTATGTAAAAACTTGCTGAGGTGACACTTTGACGTGCAGAGCCTCGGGCAGGAAATTCAAAACCCAAACGTACTGGGTCTAAAATTTAAAGTATTGCAAAGATCCCTCTCAGTCAGTCAAGGAAGACACATATATGTTATGTTGTTTCACTGGGCTAGGAACTGAGGCATGAGAGGCATGTGTCAGTTTCTGTAACTTGTTGAGGCAGGATGTGGAGGTGCTGGTGTTGGACTGGGGTGGACAAGGTCAGAAACCACACGACACCAGGTTATAGCCCCAACAGGTTTATTTGGAAACACAAGTTTTCGGAGCCTCAGTCCTCTTTCAGGTGTTAGTGAGAGAGGAAGCATGTCTCATAGGATTTATAAGTAAAAGATCAAAGGTTCACACCATTGATGAAGATGTACTGAACAAACCTAAGATGCTGTTAAATCATTAATCAGTTAGAAGGCTTTAATTGATTAATATGTATATGTAAGTTCCTGAATTCCTTTCAAGTCACAGTTCTGAGAGAACTAACGGCTTTATCAATGTAGAGAAGAGGTGACATTTTAAGTCAGACAATGTATATTAGGCGACATTTTTGGTCTCACACCTAACATGCATTTGTCTGACCTAAAATGTCACCTCTTCTTTACAGTGATAAAGCCGTTAGTTCTCTCAGAACTGTGACTTGAAAGGAATTCAGGGATTTACATATGCATATGAATCAACTAAAACCTTCTAACTGATTAAAGATTTAACAGCATCTTAGGTTTTTTTTATAGCACATCCTCATCAATGGTGTGAACCTTTGATCTTTTACTGAAAAATTCTGTGTCTGATACTGCTGTCTCACTAACACCTGAAGAAGGACTGAGGCTCCGAAAGCTTGTGTTTTCAAATAAACCTGTTGGACTGTAACCTGGTGTTGTGTGATTTCTGACCTTGTGAGGCAGGACTAAAAGTCATTGAAATTCATTTATGTGTGATTACGCATGTTATTGAGGTTCCCACTGCTAACGGGTGACTTTTCCATTTTTTTGACTCCTTGATGCCGACTTAATCACTCTTAATTTTTGTGTGATCAGATGCCTGATGCATAGTTTCTTGCTCAGTTCTACATGCTTGCCTGCCATCTTGCCTGCTCCAGTGGGCTCCACAAAGCCTAATTCTCTTTACTATTATCTGCACTTGCATCCCAACATTGTACAATCTTTTATTCAAAATAAAACAACACATTTTCTAGTAGAAATTACACACATCTAGAAATTCAAACAAACTTTAGCAGAAATTTTGAAGGCTTACAGTCAAAACTCAGATCTCTAAACATAAGACTGCTTTTAGATTATTAAACAAATTAATCAAAAACAAATGTCAGTAAGCAAGAGGAACATTAGTGTGAGCAAGCTATTTATGCTTCACAATGCCCAAACATTACATCGGTGTGGATGGGAAAGCATTCATGTATATTATGCCTTTTGTCTCTTAACCAAACCTCGACTGTGAATGAAATATATGATTTGATATGGAGTCCACTGAACTGCAGCAGGCAGTCAGTGCTGGATTCACACCAGCACAAACTTGCCAGAATAAACAGGATATTAAAATCAGTGTGTCTTCCTGTCAGAGATATTCTGAGCAGGAACGCCTTTATTCTTGAAGGTCAGCAACGTTTGTACTAATCTAATCTTACTTCATACATATATATTGCAATTATTTCTCCTTGGGCAATAAGAGACCACATGCCTTGTATAGAGCTGAGGCAGTCATTATGTTGAGGATTGTTGTTGATGTGGTAGCTTGCACAAGTAATTAGTTGTAATTTTTCAATTGTAAGTGTAACTGATTTTAAGAAAGTGGTAGGAAACAGTATCTGATCTTTAGTTCCTTACTGGTGGTTGATTCACTGTGCCGTTTTAACAAATTAACACGTGCAAAAGTGGTATCATCACAAACTGCATGCTGACATATTTTTATGATCACATGTTTCTGCATGCTCTATTTTGTAGCCATGTCAGAGTCAAAGATTTCACTTTGCAGAATAGATGGCATAGAAATCCAAAGCACGTCTGAAAATCATCTGTTCAGATGGAGACTGCTGCCTCGGATTTCACGACAATACTGGGTTTATTCTACACATTTTCTACTGACTTTAATAACCAAGTAGTCCAATTTAGATACAATGGACTATCACTTTAATGTCACTGTTGCATTCCTGTAAAGTGCATTGTTAATGATTTGATATTTCCCAATAAAACAAATATCAAAACTGTTGTAAAACATGACACTCAACTTTGAAATACTTTACTTTGCAAAACTCCTATATTTGTAACTGAAATAATATTTAAAATTGAAATAATTAATCGATTTATTGTCGCATGTACTGAAGTACAGTGAAGAGCTTTGTTTATGAGCAGTACAGGCAGATCATACTAAGCAAGGATATACAGATCAGAGGATGTAAGAAGACTTAGAAAGAGGCATACGGGTTACGTTGTACAGGGCGTGCGCTAGGTGAGATCAACGTTAGCAAGACCAGCATTATTTGAGGCTAGAGAGTCCATCCATCAATCTAATAATAGCCAGGACGATACTGTTCCTGAACCTGCTGGTGTGTGTGTTCAGTCTTCTGTATCTTCTGCCTGACGGAAGAGATTGTAGGAGATCATTACAGGGGTGCGATGGGTCTTTGATGATGTTGGCAGACATTCCGCGGCAGTGAGCCATGTAAATGGAGTCCATGGATGGAAGGTTGGCTTCTGTGATGGTCTGGGCTGTGTACACCACCTTCTGTAGTTTCTTACAGTCCTGGGCAGAACAGTTGCCATACCAGGCCATTATGCACCCGGACGGTATGCTTTCAATAGTGCATCTGTAGAAGTTGGTGAGAGTCCTTATGGACAAGACAAATTTCCTGAGCTATCTGAGGAGGAAGAGGTGTTATTGTGCCTTCTTCACTGTCACATCTATGTGGGAAGTCCAGGACAGGTTGTCAGTTATCGTCACTCTGAGGAACTTGACACTTTCTATCCTGTCAATCTCAGTTTTGTTGATGTAGATCGGTGGGGGGTGTTCTCCTTTCTTTCTGAAGTCAATGATCAGTTCCTTAATTTGGCCAATGTTGAGAGAGAGGTTGTTCTCATTGCAGCACATGACCAAGCCCTCTAACTCCCTTCTGTAAATTGACTTGTCATTGCTAGATGTCCGTCCTGCAACAGTGGTGTCATCAGCAAACTTGTAAATGGCATTCATTCGGAATTTGGCAATGCAGTCATTGGTGTACAGGGAGTACAGTAGGGGGCTAAGCACCATATCCTTCGGGGATCCAGTGCCGAGTGTTATTTTGGAGGAGGTACAGTGACCTATCTTCACCGATTGCAGTCTGTGGTCAGAAAGCTAAGAATCCAGATGCAGAGGGTGGAGCTGAGACCAAGGTCACACAATTTTGAGATCAGTCTGGAGGGGATAATGGTATTGAAGATGGAGCTGTAGTCAATAAGCAGGAGTCTGACGTAGATGTCCTTGTCCAGATGTTCCAGGGACGAGTGCGGGTCCAGGGATATGGCATTCACTGTGGACCTGTTACATCAGGAAGCAAATTGTAGGAGATAGAGGCAGATTGGGAGACTGGAGCTGATGTAGGACATGACTAGCCTCTTGAAGCACTTCATGATTATTGAAGTCCGAGCCACTGGGCAGTGGTCATTAAGGCATGTTGCATGTGCTTTCTTAGGTACGGGGATGATGGTGGTCTTCTTGAAGCAGGTGGGGACATCAGCTTGTAGGAGGGAGACGTTGAAGATGTCATTAAATACCTCCACCAGTTGGTCTGCTCAGGATCTGAGGACTCGGCTGGGGACTTTTAATAAAACATCTGGGAAAGGGCGGATATTGTTGAAGTTATTTGACTTGCATAAATCAGGGCATAGAAACATTGAAACTAGGAGCAGACTCTGCTATTCAATGTGATCATGGTTGATCATCTATCTTGACACCATACTCCCGCTCTTGCTTCATACCTTTTGACACGTTAACCTCATGAAATCTATATATTTATTCCTTAAATATATTCAATGACTTAGCCTCCACATTCTTCTGAGGCAGAGAATTCCACAGGTTCACTACTCACTGAGTGGAGAAAGTGCTCCTCATCTCAGTCTGAAGTGGCCTCCTGTACGCCCTGAGGTTGTGACCCCTTTATCCTGGATCCTCTAGGCAGAGGAGACCTCATCCCTCTATCCAGTGCAGTGAATATGCAAGTCCTGTATGGTCTTCACAAATATCAAGAAATCCTTCCCTGTATATGTAGCAAAAGTACTCAAAATTGATTGTAGCAATTTGTCTGACCACTTGGTCAGTTCACATTGTGTAGAATTGGTCTTTGATAAAATAGGGTGTAAAAGGGACATCTATCAGAGCACTCTTCATGACAATATCTCTACCAATCATATTCCACTTGTCAACCAGTCAACACTTTCCTCTCGTACAGCATAAAATGTTGTTTTCCCTTTAAGTTGGTATTTCTTGTGAATTGTCCTGACAAGAGATAATGAAAAGATTTGACAAAGTGCATCTTTTTTTCAACAATACTCAAGTTCTGTGCTGCCACATAACAAAATGAAGAACAGATATGCTAACTTTTTGCTTTCCTCCTCCTCACAACTGATGCTCTTGAAACTCCCTGTCCCTACATGTCCCTCTCCCTGAAGGTCTTTCTTATTGAGCCTATGCTGCTCTGTCATTCTTCCTGTTATTAGCAACCCATTGGGCTCATAGTCTGTCCTACTCACGAACTCAATCCCTTGCTGCTGACCTTCAAAGCTCACAGATTCTCCCATTCCCTAAAACTCCCTCTCACTGCCAAACCTCTACCACTCTCTCACCCTTCCGCCTCTTAAACGTTGTAATCATTTCAAGCTTCACCACTTCCTCTGGCAGCTCATTCCATATATGCACCACCCTCTAAATGAAAAAGTTGCCCTTTAGGTCCCTTCTAAATCTTTCCCTTCTCACCTTAAACTTATGCCCTCTAGTTTTGGACTCCCCCACCCAAGGGAAAACACCTTGCCCGTTTACTCTATCCATCCCCTCATGATTTTATAAATGTCTGTAAGGTCACCCCTCAGCCCCTGATGCTCCAGGGAAAATAGCCCCAGTCTATTCAGCCTCTCCCTATAGCTCAAACCCTCCAACCCTGACAACATCCTCAAATCTTTTCTGAACCCTTTCTAGTTTCACAACATCCTTCCTATAGGATGGAGACCAGAACTGCATGCAATACTCCAAAAGTGGAAACCAGTGTCCTGTTGGGGAGGCGATGGCCTAATGTTGTTATCGCTGGACTGTTAATCCAAAGACCCAGATAATGTCCTGTAGACCTGGGTTTGAATCCTGCCACGGCAGATAGTGGAATTTGAATTCAACAAATATCTGGAATTAAGAGTCTAATGATGACCGTGAATCCTTTGACGATTGTTGGAAAAACCCATCTGGTTCACTAATGTCCTTTAGGGAAGAAAACTGCCATCTTTACCTGGTCTGGCCTACATGTGACTCCAGACCCACAGCAATGTGGTTGACTCTTAACTGCCCTCTGGGCAATTAGGGATGGGCAATAAATGCTGCCTAGCCAGTGACGCCCTCATCCCATGAATGTATAAAGATACAGCCGCAACATGACCTCCCAACTCCGAAACTGAATCCACTAGTTGAACCAATTGAGAGCAAAGATACTCCATTGCTATCAAAATGCAAGTCTTGTGTAGTTTTTGCAGATGTGAAGCAATCTTTCACTGTGTGAATGGAAAACTTGCTCAAAGCTTGTTGTAGCCATTCACTTGACCAATAGGCTAATTCATGTTGTGTAGAGCCAGCAGAGATAAGATAGGACATAAATGGACATCACTTTTATGTGTCTTGGGCAATCTGAACACACACAGCCACAGTGACTCCTGAGGAAAAACCCTATCGTAGATGTTACCCAGCAGCTCAGTGATATCACACAAGTCCAGAAAACCTTCTTTGAATTTGCTTTTGAGTAAGGCTGTCTGGTCTGCTGAGCAGCTAGTCTAATGGAAATAAATTATGACCTGTGGTTTAGAATGGTGGTACTTTTGTTGATCTCGTCATGCATGTCATGGATGACTACAACAGTCCCTTTAGGTTTACTGGTAAATAGGTCCGTATTGGCTTTGAGACATCACAATCTGCCAGACATTCTAGTTGCATGTCAAAATTGGATGAGTCATTTGGACAGTTACAATGTGCATGTGCTAGATTGCTAGGCAAAGATTTGTTGTCTTCATTGAACACTGGTTAGTGGAGAGAATACTGGGAGGAGTTCAAACTCAGCAGAAATCTCTTTCTGTTTGATGTGGAGTGAAGGCACACCAAAATTGGGATCATGTGAAAAGACAAACTCCTCATCTTCAGTCAGTACATGGTCAAAGAGATTTATTATGTGTTTAGTGGCATCATTAAATGCATTACCTAATTACTTCTGTTTGTGAGTTTATGATGCAGTTGTGTTTTAAATGCATACTGGTTTTGGTGTGATCATCTGTTGAAGCAATGTAAGTGGATCACTTAGCTTTTTCAGAAACATTGTAAATTGGGCCAGAGCCATTTGTACACTGGTCAAACTTGATGCTGAAACAGAAGACATTAAAGCTTTCCTGCAGGATAGTGGCTACCCTGATTTTAAACCCTTTCTCACTGTATATCATGTAAACTCATGGAAGGCTCTAAAATGGTCACTGTTGGTCCTGAGAAGTGCCCAGTCTATCTCAAATTAACCTAGAAGTATAAGGTATTTTGACAGTTTGAGCAAAAGGCAAAGCTAGCTTGTTCACATTCTTACCATGCAGTAGCAACGTATCTAAACAGGATGCTGCTGTTAAGCCCAACAAAACAGACCGCCTATTAAACAAATGAGTAATGTTGTATATGAATTTCAACGTTGGTGTGATTCATGTATGTAGTTCATACATCCCAAAGACAGCTGGATCATATCAAACAACATGCCTCTTCAGCAATTCACAACAAGCAAGAAACTAACTGTACCTGAACAACCTGCGGTGCAAAAAATCTCCACACAGTGACTAACATTAGATTTGATTCTACAATTGGACAACAACTTCCTGAAAGTTCAAAGAATTATGCTGACAACCAATTTAGGATTGTCAGTCAGGCTCACAGTGTTGCACAGTAGCAGGATTCTGGGAGCTACACACATTAATGCATAGGGTCCTGTTCTTTGCAGACAGAAAGAATGTACACGCACTGCACTGGTTTCAACTCAACAAAACAGATGACAGTTATCTGCTGGTTCGTTTCCCATGGCAACCGCCTGACCAATAAGAGTCAACCTGCCTGGTTTAAAATTTATCAAAGCCTGGCTATTAACTGTCAACTGCATTAACTGATGCATTCTGCATGGCAACACCTCTACCAATCAAAACCCATTTGCCAACCAGTCAGCAATTTCCTCTCATACAATATGAATTTAGTTTAGTTTTCCCCTTGAATTTGCATTCTTGTGAAATATCCTGATATGGAAAATACAAAAAGCTTTGACAAAATGTGTCTTTTCCTACAATGCTCAAGTTCTGTACTGCTAAACTGCTAGGTATTACTTTCTATTATAACTTGCCTTTTAATAAATACAAACTAATTAAGTGGTTGAAATGTGAAATAAATAATTTATATACCATATTTTTACATTCCAGATGGTTCCTGTATTTAGTATTTGTTTTTTTGCTGGGAGCTGTATGTACAAGGGAGGTGCTCAGATATGATTTCATGATAGCTGAAAAGGTAACTATCTGTGTTGTTTCATCTAACCTAAGTTTCCTGCTTCAAAAATTTTCATATATAACCCGATAACTGATTAATGTAGTTTTACTATGGTGATTCATACATTTGAATACATTCTTAATGCAAGATTCTGTGAAGCAATTTCTTAACCTATTACCGGCTACTCTGCTCATGTCAGTGTGAATGAAAAGATTTTGTGGACTGTCCCAGCATTTTGTCACGTGTCAATTTCCTTAGTATTCTAGATGGTTCAATTCAGCATGCTAGTACATTACAAAATGAACAAGGTTTTATCTAAATATTTAATCATGGCAGGCACAAACTTCCTCCTGCTGTGTTCTTCGGTCTCTAGTATCATTATATCTAGTTGGTAGTTTCCTAAGGTAACAGCAGAACTACTTGTGAAGTCCATACCATATCTTTATAGCTTTTAAAGCAGTAACAACTTGCATTTGATGTTGTAAAATGTGGACTCCTTGCAGAAAACTTTATAAGGCAAAATTTGATACCAAGTCATAAGCAATATTGGGTCAGAATATTAGACCAAATGTTTGGTCAAAGAGGTAGAGTTTAAGGAACAACTTAAAGGAGGAAAGCTAGATAAAGTTGCAAAGAGGTCTTGAGAGGAAATTCCTGAGCTAAGGTCCTTTAGAATTGAAGGCAAAGACTTCAATCATGGAGTTCTTAAAATCAGGAATACTCAAGATGCTGAAATTAGGGATATAAATATATCTTGGCGGTTCTTGGAATTGAAAGAAATTGTAGGGTTAAGGAGAAATAAAGACACAGAAGGATTATTTTAAGAGCATTTTAAAATTTGAGATATTCCTCATCTGGGAGTCACATTGGCCAGCAAGGTGGATGAACAGAGCTTGGTGAGAGTAAGGTCATGGACAGCAAAAAATGATAACAATCATTGAAGAAGCTAAAAAAAAGAAAACTGTAGACCTGAGGGTAAAACAAATGCTAATCTCTGCTATCAGGAACATTCGATTTTAGTAACTAATATCCCTTAACATTTAATGCTTTGGTAGTATTTAGGTATTAAATAACCTCTACTTTTGTTCATTCACAGTTTGTTTATTCAAGTCTAAAATGTGTAAATGATCTTGCATATGATAAAAATTGCTTAAATATAGTGCTTCATATCCTGTAGCAATTCATTTTGACTGTTGACCAATTTATTAGTTTTCCTGCATATCATTTTCAACATTTTTACAAATGATGCTATTTTTGTCAACCTAAATTTAGCGTTTAATTCTGTGGCTTAATTCTTATCACTGAACTTCCACCTTAATATTATGTGAAACTAATCTATTTTGTTGTTTCTAATGGATTGAGCTGAAAAGGCAAACCCATTCAACCTATAGCTTCCAGCTTCATTGCAGCTGTATCCTCTTTCTGCAGCCTGGTTCATTCTCACTGTTGCCTTCCATCTTTCATACTTTATTCCTGCTCTGAATTTGGTGTCAGCACTGCTGTCACCAACACATTCTTGCTTCCCTCTTAGCCTCTGGCAGAGCCCAGCTCTCTTACCTAATTTTTTTGAATTATGCCAAGTACTTATACAATCTGGGACCAACTGCTCAATTCCATTATATCAAGTTTAAGGATCCCATCTTCCCTTGCTGTTAAACCCTAAACATCATTCCTAGATCTAAGACTTAGTTCAGAAGTATCATTCTGTCTGAGTCAGCAAGTTGAGTGTACACCTAACTAATATTGAACACATGTTGCATAGTTGCAAATATTGTCTTTCAGATGAGACATTAAGTTGAGGCCCAGTTAATCCTTATAAATGGAAATAAATCATTCCATGACTCTAACAGAGAGGGTAGCAGCGTTCTCCCAGAGACCTGGCTGATATTTTACACCAGTAAGACAAACGAAACCTAAACTGTTCTACTTGAACTGAATTTGGAGAATTTGTAACTTTTTCCGGGACCAAATTAGGGTTTTTAGGATCGATGTGTCAAAATAGCTGGATATTGCTGGGCGGCACAGTGGCTCAGTAGTTGCACTGCTGTCTCACAACTACAGGAACCTAGGCTTGATTCCAGTCTTGGGCGACAATCTGTGTGGAGTTTGCGTTTTCTCCCCAAGTCCGTGTGGTGTTCCTCCCACACTCAGTAATGTGCGGGTTAGCCAATGGGCCATGCTAAAAATTGCCCTGTAGTGCCCAGGGATGTACAGGTTAGGTGGATTAGCATGGCAAAAATCCCCATGCAGAGTGATGGAGTGAGTGGGTCTGAGTGTGATGCTCTTCAGAGGGCTAGTGAAGACTCCATGGACCAAATGGCTTCTTTCTTCTCTGTGGGAATTCTAAAATATCAGGTTTTAAATACAAATCTGGTTTTTCTTCTTCACATTCTGCTAATTACAAAGAGGATTCCAGACGATACTAAATAAAAACCGAAAGAACTGTGAATGCTGGAAATCAGAAACAAAAAGAGAAATTGCTGGAAAAGCTCAGTAGGTTTGGCAGCATCTGGAGAGAAATCAGAGTTAATATTTTAGGTCCAGTACCAAGGAAGGGTCACTGGACCTGAAACGTTAACTCTGATTTCTCTCCACAGATACTGCTAAACCTGCTGAGTTTTTCCACCAATTTCTTTTTGTGCCAGACTATACCATACTGTTACAGTAAGTTTAAGTTTTAACTTAAACAATTCCCTCCTATTTCTTACCTACATCTCCGAATCATAAAATTGCAGAAGGAGGCCCATCATGCCTACATGGCTATTCAAATGTCATTACCTAATACCAATCTCCTGCCTTTTTCCTCATACACTTGCACACTACTTCTACCCAAATAACCAACCAATACACTTTTGACCACCTCAATTGAACCTGTCTCCACCACATTTCCAGGCAGTGCATTCCAGACTCCAAATACTCACTGTGTACATATTTTTTTCACGTCACCCTGGCTTCTTTTGCAGTACACTTTAAAATGCTGCCTCTTCACAGAGTCATCTGAAAACACTGCATCTGTGTCTACATCTACATAGGCAGATAAATACTGTGACTATAATAACAGGTCAGAGGCTGGAACTGATGCAACAAATAGCTGGTCTCCTGAATCACCAAAGTCAGTCCACAATCTGAAAGGTACAAAGTAAGATTGTGATGGAAGATTTGTAAGATTTCCACTTGCCTAAATGAGTAAAGCTCCAAATGTGGAAGATCAGTCATGAAATACATTCAAGACAATGATTGATAGATATCTGGAAATTAATAATATCGAGAGAAGTCTATTCTTGCTTCTATGTTCAAGCAGCATTCAAGAACCTCGACACCATTCAGGACAAAGCAACTTACTTTAGTGGCACTCAATCAAGTATCTTAAACGTTCACTCACTCGATGAGCTGTATGCAGTAGCAGCAACATGTGTCAGTTAGAAGATGCACTGCAGCAACTCACCCAGCCACATCGAATAGCATTTCCAAACCTATGACCACTACCACCCAGAAGGACAACTGCAGAGTTTGCTTGGGAATGCCACACTTTGGATGTTTCCATCGAAATCACACACTATCCTTCCTGGAACTATATTGCTGGTCCTTTTGTATCACTGGGTCATAAACCTGGCATTCCATGTCTAAGAGCATCTTGAGTGCACCTATTCAAGATGAACTGTGCTCATTCAAGAAAGTGGCTCACCAACACCTTCTCAAGGGCATTTAGGGATAATCAACAAATGCTGGCCTTGCTACTGCACACACATCCCATGAAAGAACATGTTTTAAAAAACTGAACATACAGCTGTACTCACCACTACTACTCATTTCCTCCAAAGTTTCTGAAACAACAGATTGCTTATTACCCAAGAACTAAATAAGCAGAAATCTCCTTCATCTAAATATTGGCACCACCGAATCCATTGTCCTCAGGCCCCACTATAAAATTTGCTCCCCAGCAACTGACTCTATGCCTTTTCCTATCACTGCCTGAGGTTGAGCCACGCAGTTTGAAACCTTGAGTTCATATTTAATCATGAGTTAAACTTCCAATCATATGCCTGCTCTACCAGTAAGGCTGCCTATTTCCATCTCCATAACATTGTTCAACTTTGGTCCCAATCAGCTTGTACGCTCCTGAAGTCCTGACCCATGCCTTTGTTACCTCTCGTTTTGACAATCTAGTGAACTCTGACCAGGCTCCCAAACTTTTCTGCCTCGTTCCTATCTGTATAGCTTGCTGAGCTGCATTGACTCTTGGTTAAGCAGCACATTAATTTTACACTTTTATTCATGTTTACAAATCCATGTCCCTGTCCCTCCCTACCTTTGTTAACTTCTCCTGTTCCTCAACCCTCTGAAGATATCTGTAATCCTGGCCAGATTTCCAGCATCCACAGTTGTTTTTTTTTATTTTTGAACATTGCTTATTTTAATCACTCCTGCAGTTATGGCCATCGTTTCTGCTTCCTCTGCTGTAAACTTTGGAATTACCTTGCTAAATCTCACTGCCTCTTCCACTCTTTTTGTTTTCTTTAACGGCCCACTGAAGATACTTCTCCTTAACTGAGCCATTGGTCACCTGGTTCAACATATCATTTTGTGGATTAGTTTCAAATTTTCTTTGATAGTGCTCCTATGAAGGACCTTAGGATATAAATTGATACAGAAAGCTAAAGCTTAAAGTCTCCATGGTATTTGAAAAGAGAATAAAATTAATTACTATATCAAAAATGTTGAATGCTGTTAAGATGCTATATTGTGAGACATACTTGTTTAAAATGCAATAAATAGTTGCTTTGTCTTTGAATTTTGCAGCATGTTCAAATTTATTTGCATATAAATATGTGCAAATTAGGTGTCCAACAATGGAGTTCCATTCAAAAGATGCAGAAAATACTTGACATAATTATATTGTTAATCTATGGCATGAACTTATTCTTGTGTTGTAGGTTGCCTTGGTGGGGTTCCTCTGGTTATTGGGGTTGTACATTTCATCTTTAGCTTCCTGCATGGGAGGTCTTTATGGTGCACCCAGAATCCTTCAGTGCATTGCACAAGAAAAGGTGATACCTGTCCTTGGGTGCTTGGGCAGTGGGGTGAGTATGAGCCATAACTATGCTAATCTAACTGGCTAATGAGGACTGAGGAATCACAGAATTATATAAACAAGTATATTATGCAGATTACTTCACCACCGAAGTGTTGAGGTTATTAGAAGGTAAAATATTGGATATAGGCTAAAAATGTGGTTCCGACACAGGATCATTGGTCTTTGGGCCGTACAGTTGTTGCGCAGAATGTTGACTCCACATGCTAATATGTTGCAACATTTGCTGTAACCTTTGTAACATGCTGATAACAACAAAAGTGAACGTTGGTTATCCATACCAGGATGTTTCACTGTTCAGTCAAATGACTGTTCCACTGCTGGTGTAAGGAGAAAGTAGCCATGACAACATGTACATATCCATTTGAAACTGTCATGGTAATGCTTATCCACAAAGTCCTGCAAGTAAGTCTTATTTTTGAAGAAGTCTCTCAGTGTTCTGTGAAGGCCAGTACCATACCAATTTAGATGTCAGTAAAAGCAGACACTTTCTCAATTGTGTCCTGAGTCTATTGTGGAAATTATTTCTCTTGGTCAGTGCACAACAATGTAGACTTTTTTGTAAATTCAACCTCAAGACCTTAAAACAAAGGGGCAGAAGTAGGTCATTAAGCTCACTATGTGTGCTGTGCCTTTCAGTGAGTTTGTGACTGATCTGTTAATCCTCAATACCACTTTTCTGCCTTTGCCCCATAATACTTGATTCCT
>NC_063338.1:61046289-61056737 GCF_021869965.1 Rhincodon typus | reverse complement strand
CAACCATTGTTTTCTTCCATGGCCTCAATGACAATGCAACGTGGTTTTAGGTCAAGCATGAATTCACCATTGCGAATATCATCTGATAAGTCTCACTATGGCTTAATGGTTGGCGAGTCCCAGCACTCCTTTTCCTTCTCAAGCGAGGAGACAAATCATAGTTCTGTCTCAGCACAAGAATTCTTGGATCAGATGACATCTCAGAAGAAGGTAGAAGCTCAGCCTGTCCATCAGGCCTATCAAATAGGTACATTTGAGCAGACATTCAGAGCTCAGTACCAGAATGTAAGGGCTGGTGTGCCTCCCCCATACAGTGCTGCCAATGGACAAGTAAACGTGAGAGTACGTGGGGGTAGTGCAGAGTTTTCAGAATTTCCCTTGGTTAGTGTGCCAGAAGGAAGAGCTCAAATGACTGCTTCACCAGATGCTGCAGCTAGTCAGGCCTTTGGATAGTAGGAAACTGTAATCTTTGTAATGTAACTGAGGCTAGCACTTCAAAATGACAATTCTTGTATTATGCGCTGCTCTGTATAGGATGGGGTGCTGAATAATCAGTAGTTGAGGCAGTTTTGATTCAGTTTAATACAATTATACAGAAACATCATAAACTAGGCCTTTCATATGTCAAAACATCATTGCGCTCCAGTGTGACACTGTTAAAAACATACTTTCTTTCCATATGTCAGCCATGCATAGCATGTCCTAGGTTATTGTCTTGTGGCAGGGGTAACTGTTGTTTAATACTGATGCTGTTGCTTTGCCTCACCTTATGACATGCCCCAAGTATTTTGGCACTTTCTAAAGGAAAAAAAAAATCCGTCACTTCTATTTGAAGGATGTAACCAAACTAATACATTGGTTTATTTGGATTTTCTTTAAATTTATGCACTTTTTTCACCTCTGATTTACTAAGTTCATGAACAAAAACTAACCATTTTGTTTGTTTATATGTAGAAGAATACTTTAAAGAGAAATTGGAACTTAATTTTTATCTAACTTGCATCTTCTTTTCCTGTGAGGAAGCCCACAGAATTGATGAGTGGGAGCAAAATGGTATTCCACAGTTATCCACTGAACATTCTATTTATACCATGAATTTAAAAAAGAAATTTTATTTATTTTAGAAATGAAAATGTGGGAATTTATGTCAGTAAGGACTGTTTTAAGCACAAAGGGTGCTTAAAACTTATCTAGACATGAGATGCCGATTTCAACTCTTCAAGATGTTGGGCTGCCTTATTAAGAGGAAATAGTTTATATCCCTATTTTTGTATGCTTAGTGTATAAAACCATTTTATGTTCCCTTGTAGAAAATATACCTGTTAATTTATATTGCAATATCTCTCCCTTATCTGTAAAATACCTTTGTCTGCACAGCAATGTTTCAGAATTATATATAAAACTTATCTGTCATCTTACAAAGTATGTTACCGATTTATTAAATGTTCTGTAAATGTGATTTTGTACCTTGTGGCATGATAAGTTTTAAAGATTGGATTAACTATTGAAGATTTTAATTTCCTATTCAATTGCATGATACAAATATTTGTTTAACAAATTTTCTGCAGTTGAGTCAGATTAGGAATCTTCCTTGCGTATTATTACATTTTCTTCTAATTTGGAGAAATACTACAGCCAGCATATTGGTTTAGAGTCGGCAATTTATTCAGTGGTTTTTGGGGCAAAACCTCTTCAAATTGAGAGTGACAGCATTGGTCAAAATTTTTGCAGTTTGTATGGTTTGGATATGTTACTGATCAGTGCAACCCTCAAGTTCCATGACTTGCTTAAAGAATGTTTCAACCAAAGATGTAAATGTTATATTTTTTATATTTATATCGTCTTTGTAGCGTTTGAAACATTCTGATATTTACTGGTGACAAGGGGAGGAAGGAGGGGGAATTATGGTAAATGATGTCTAGAGGAACTCTTGAATACCGTTATAGCCTTTTTCAAATTTATAAATGTCTGATATAACTACAGTGAATGCACTTCAAGTTAATACATTGGACATGCAGCGCTTTGCGATATCTAATGTGGTACTATAAAAATACAAATTCTTTATGCCCATGTGGAGTCTAATTGAGACTAAAGCATTGTGTGTATGCAGTAATTACAGGTGCGTTATGTGTAGCGATACATTTCAGAAAAGTTCATGTCTGTGTCTGCTGTCCACCTACATCTTCATCTTTTCCAAACGGTAGTTTTGTAATCTGTCTGTGGGAAACCACCATGCAAATATTGATAACCTAATTATCTTCTTTTCCAACTTTCAGCAATGTCAGCTACCCAAAGAAATATTCTGCTATTAGCAAAAAAAAACACTTCTTCTATTTTACAGTGGATATATAAAATTCTAGTGTGTCAGCAAACAGAAATATGGAACACAGAATTCTCCACACTGCACTGTGCTTGTCATATGTCATGCAGAGCCAAGAGAAATGCTGTCTCTGGTCCATGAGAATTTTCAGAAGAAAAATAGAATATACTGGAAACAGCAGATCTGATAGCGTCTGTGGAGAGAGTTAACATTTCAGGTCTCTGAGTTTTCATCAGACGTGAAATGCTTACTGTTTCTCTCTCTACAGATAATGTCAGATCGGATGTGAGTTTCCAGCATTTTTTTATTTCAGATTTCCAGCATCTGTGGTAATTTTATTTTATGTCTTTGAGTTTGCAGAGCCCAGATTTAAGGCCTGTTTTATAATTGAGCTAGTTACATGTGGTAGGTTTTCACTGAATGGACCAAATGTAAAGGATGTCTCAGTTGAGATTTTGGGATAAATTATAATTGGTCTACATTAAGCAGTCACATTTACTTTGTAATTATATGTTTTTAAGTACTAACTTTTTTTTTAATCAACCTTGCAATTTACATCAATGTGGGTATCCAATACTATTATTTAAAAACAAATGAGGCAACTGCAGTATTGTCATAATAAAAAGTTGTTGTACTGCTACAATCAAGGTACAGTGACCCAGCACAGTTTTAAGTGCTGTGTATATTTTATTGCCCACAAACTTAATCTTGCACTGAACACTGATGTGTCAAATCAGTACAGTAAGTTATTTTTAAATTCCTACCTATATTAATGATAACTGAAAAAGCAGTAAGTCTCAATAATTTCATATCTGTGATTTATGCCCTCTAAAAGAGTCTAAAATCACCATGTCTGATCAGTTCCCCTGCTTTTATTCTAGCTTATAGCATACGTAATAAAAATGCATTGCTCTCTTTATTACAGAATTAATAACATGTACAATGTACTTTCAAAACCTGCACTTTTAAAATGCTTTCATTAGAACACGTGAGAGAATGTACAGCAAAATGATTTTCAAACTGCAATCCAAAACCTTGTTTCAGCTTTATAGTATTCATAAGTTTTTACATAATTATATCCATTTAAGTTTCTTTGAATAGAGCTGCCAATGTGTTGAGTAGACAGCAGTTGATCTAGTGATCTGTACTGGTCATGGCCTGGGTACTTTTTAAGTGTATATTTGAATCTTCATTGATTACAAATATGGTTTCATTCAGTCTTCAGTTTTATGGCTCTTTTTATTGAAACAAATGCATTCCGAGAATGAAAAGTTAAATGTATTGGTGCAGGATTTTTGAAAGTATTTATTTTAATGTGCAAATTATTTTGTTTTCATTTATGACCCAGTATTTTAGCATGAACTGTTGAGATTTTGGATGAGGAGGGGGACAAAGAGCAAACCTGACAAAGTAATTTATTGTAACCATAAGATCAAAAATTACTTAAACTGAAACAATGTTTAAGGGAAGTGCTCTTCTTGTAGAACTACTGAGACAATTTATTTTTCTGTTGAAGTTGGGGGTGAAATGGAAGGGAATCTTAAATTGAAATTCTTTTTGGTATTCTGGTATAGTGAAAATTCTAAAAGTACAATCCAAATTTATAGCTCTATTTTGTCTAAAGCTTAGTTTATGTACATAATCAGACTACAGCTGCCCGCTACTTTCCCATCTATGATGGTGGCGAGAGATTGACACTGCATATCTATACAGAGCAGCAAAATGGATAACCATTAACATAGGTAAAGCCGCATCAAATTTATAATAGCTGTTGCATAGACTTTGTTATATGCTAGCCATTTATACAGAGGTGGACTTGCCAAGTGATACTTTATTCTGGTCTCTTTTAGTACACTGGTCATTTTTATACGTAAGCTTGCTTTTCTATTCATGTAGAAGTGTTAACTAGAGAGATCGATTTTGTAGTATACTGTAAAAGTTCAATTTGTTACAAATTCTGTTGGGCACAGCCGATGTACAAAAATATTTACCTTTTTTTTGTTCATTTGTTCACTACTCCACAATCAAGTTGAACGGGAGATTTTGTTTGTGTCAGCAAATCTGTCAGGCTTTTGTTCGCCCCACATAAAACTTGTTCATTTAACTTCAGTATCTTAACATTCAGGGTTTAAATGCTGGTGTGCAAATATTTGGGGAATGGATTTATCAGTAGAACATACTGATACAGCAAGGTTGATTTGCAATGTGTGATCAAATACTGTGTAGATATGTAATAAAGCAAAATCTTACAATATGCTTTAAACAGTTATCAAATGATATACAGTACTTTCTAAACTGTGTATTAGAGAAATTGAAAGTATCACATTTTTGTCTTTAAGAGTCTTTTTAATGCATAGTTATAAATAAATGTTCAGAAACAAGTTATTGTTGGTCTTTATTTCATTAAAAAATGATAATGAGTGACAACATTTGAGGATGGGGAATGCACCAAATCTTGAAGAATTCTGCATGCAAGGAAATATTTGTTAATGTAATATGTGTGTTTGAAATCCACTTGTTCTCATCTGTCTCCACATCTGTGACATTTTTATCACTTTTGAAGATCTTTCTGCTGAATGATGTTTCCTTTAAATTGAAATCAAGACATATCATCTTTGTTTTATTTGCAAACAAAATCATAGAATTAGTATCAAAGCATTGTGAATTTACATGATCATTGGGTGTATTTTTTATTGGTGCTCTTTTTGGGAATATCAATTTGTAATTTTACTGATGCGTGGAAATAACGTTTTTTCAAAAATTCAAGCATTTTTCAGGGAATGAAGTGAATATGGAGATATTTCTATACAATTTTCCATTGAATAACCTTTCAAAACAAAAACAGTGCTCCAGTCGTACAATGGATTAGGGCACTGACCTATCACCTCGATTTATAGTGTCACTGAAATGGAAAGAAAGTCTCCTGCTCGAAATAAGTATATACATTCGTTTGGATTTGTCTGAACTGAAATGTAGTTGGGAGGATGCACATGTTGAAAAGTGATAGTGTTGGTTGTGTGCCAAATGGAAGAAGTTGGTGTGTTTTGGGATTAAGGTAAGGAAAGCTTTACTTGGTTTCGACTCACCCACGTGGATTCCACGGGAATTTCATCCTCCATGTTTCCAATCCACTCAGAATCGCAGGTATCCCATTGATGTACAGTGCTAAATAAAAACCAAAAGAACTGCGGATGCTGTAAATCAGGAACAAAAACAGAGTTGCTGGAAAAGCTCAGCAGGTCGTTTCGGGTCCGGTGACCCTTCCTAAGAACTCGTTTTTTAAAAGAAGAGAAAAATTATTTTAAGCTTGACGGCCGGCAATCTCCATGGTAGCTCGAATAGTTTCAGAACTGAATTCTGAGGAAGGGTCACCGGACCCGAAACGTTAACTCTGTTTTCTCCTTCACAGATGCTGCCAGACCTGCTGAGCTTTTCCGGCAACTTTGTTTTTGTTCCTGATGTACAGTGCTCCTCAGACAGCTGTGCCAGCCAAATCCTAAGATCCGCACTGGGTATTATGCGCTTCAGGCTATCTCAAAACTGTCTCCTCCCCACCCCTCAACACACCCACACAGAGTTCCACTTCATTCTTTGGCTCCGTCAACGTTTTAACGAGAAACTGTTTTTCTTCCTTTCAGATATTAAGGAACTCAAGCTGCAACAACTCGCGGCCCTTTGGAATCTTCCTCCCCTTTCCCTCTGACTCTGTCCCTTCCTCTAATCCAACCCCTTATCGAGTATTTTCCATACCTTCCCCTTCTTAATGCTGAACGATTTGTATTCAGCAAAGGGACTCAGTCTGCCCCCTTATGCCTCCAGCTCAATGAATCTTGGGCACGACATGAAACATCGAATTCTTTTTCTGTTAGCTGTACTCAGCAACCTGGGTTGTGGCTTCAGTACTTTTGCCTTTTACGTTAGACAGGCCTTGCCCCAACTGACGGCATGATACAGCTAATGAAGATCAGCCTAGTTGCAAGGCCAGTTTAACTAGGAAGATGTGGTGACATCAAACTGACAGCTACTTCCTTGTACAGATTTCTAAGAACAGTGGCGACTTATAGATCAATTGGGGGAACTAGGTTTAAATGTAATTAAAACGCTTGGGCCGTGTCTTCAACTAGTCGAATGTGGAGGAGAAACGAAGAACTTTTAGAGATTTGTATCACTTCCTTTCTCTTGGATTTATAGTGAATGTTACGCGTGAAGTCAGAGCTGCTTTGTTTCAAGCTGTTAATACGGTGGGAAAAGAAACGGTATCGGGAAATGCTGATTACCAATCCCCAAAGTGCACAAAATATCCGAACTGAATTCATTAAAGCCAGTGCTCTTAATACCACAGGTTACCTCCAGTGAGTTCACCACTAAGTCAGTGTCGGGGCTGCCTGAAACTGTGTTTGCAGATTCGTACATGCTGTTCTATATCTGAAACTATTCGAGCTACCATGGAGATTGCCGGCCGTGAAGCTTAAAATATTTTTATCTCTTTTTTTTTAAAAAAAAAGATGACTTGCAATTATCAATCAGTGACCCCATTTGTGACCAGGTTCTTGGCAATTAATACGTGGCAGTCAGCGGAGGATCAGTAAGATACTGCCCTGGCAAATGATGCGATTCAGGGGCTGCTGATACCTTTCCTGTGGTCGGAACTCACAGGAACCCGTCTCCTTTCCGTTCGGCCTGGCTTTTTCCAGCAGAAACCAGCAGATTGACCTCAACGCCAGCGTTCAGAGGGCACTGATTTCTATAAGTTCGCGACCAAACAAAAAAACCGAAAATACAGAACCGTATTTATTTCTGCAGCTCTCACTTTAGAATTTAAAGCACTCGCTCGAAATTGAACTTCTCGTCAAGAGGAAAACTGAGGCGACGAACGCTGGGTGAAAAGAAAGGGAGAGTTCTGAGAGTTTGGGGCCAGTGCAGTCGGCCGTCTGGGTGGGGGTAAGTGAAAGCCAACTTTGCATGTATGGAAAGTGGTCACTGGTCACCAACCTTCCCATTTTCCTATGGGAACGCTTCGAATTGTGTGTTTGCTAAGGGAGTGAGAAAAGGTGTTACCCGGATCCGGATGCAGAAAGTTTGTTGCTTTTTTTAATTTGCTGGCACTCTGGGCTGCAGCTAATGCCAGCCAAGTCATGTTCCAGAATTTCACTGAGTTTATCACACACCTGTAAACCTCGAACAGATTCGATTGGCAGCGAAACGTCAAAAGGACACCATCTTTCCCTAAAACATTGCGAAGGTACCGGGAGTTTTATTTGCTGGAGGGAGGAAAAAAATGTGTGCAGTTTTTTTTTGTCAGGATGTGTTGTACTGAAATCTATATCGGGCAATTCTCTACGTCGAAAGAGATCGTATTTGCGAAACGTAATCTTGAAGACAACAGAGCTTTAAATTACGTTACTCGGCGCACTTCCTGATTTCTGACGTGCTTCGTGTATTTGTCTCTTATAAGGAACTTCGTGCAGACTGTTGAAAAGGGAGGAACAATCAAACAATTAATTGGGTAGAATAATGTAAAACTAAGTATTATTTACTAAACTAAACCAAGATTTCAGATAATATCTAAATGCATCTAATTTATAAATATTGACCTCTGAAGTGATATCGCTAAGCCAGTGAGAAATACTTTTCAAAAACGTGTGTATACAGTGAAAATAAAGAAAGATTGTATTTAATTTGGGACATTTTTCTTTCTATAGCAACTTGCATTGCTGACCGCCACTACATTTAATTCTGTGGATGAGTTTAAAAGCAGTAATTCGGCCTAGGGTTCTGTTGTCACAAGCTGATTCATCTTTGTTCCAGCAGTTTGATGTCATTTAAACTGCTAAATTCAAGTGCCACTTATAATCAATAATTAATGTTTATTTCATGCATTGTCTTCTGTTCTCTACCACTCCTAACCCCCGGCAGTCCAGTTGCATTTTGTGAGTTGACCTGACTCATTGTGAATTTCTTTCCGCTTGCATTCTGACTGCAATTTTCAAATCACCTGCCTGCCTTCCACTATTTCTATTTCACCCTTCGATGTTCTGCAATCTCATGGTTCAAGTTCTTGAGCACTGTCCTTGCCAGCCTCCCAGCACCATCATAAACTTCATTCTTAAACGGTAATTCATTGAGTATGCACAGACCTGCGCGCCTGTAGCTGTAAATTCCCCTAGTCTCCCTGATCCCAATGCATTTCCAAGTCTCTGTCATTGGAGCATGGGAACGGAAGTAGGTTATTCAGCCCTTCAAGCTTGTTTCACCATTAATTGCGATCATGATTGATCTGTGGCCTAACAATATATCTGTGGGAGGGTCATTAACTCTGATTTCTCTCAATAAATGCTGCCAGACCTGCTGAGCTTTTCCTGCAATTTCTGTTTTTGTTTCTGATTTACAGCATCAGCAGTTCTTTCAAATTTTGTATTCATATACCTGCCTTTGGCCTGTATCTCTTACTACTTTTGCTTTTAAAAAAAAAGGTCTGGCCCTAAGTTTTAAAATGTCCTCTAATTCTAGAATCTCCAGTCAGTGAAAATAGTTTGTCTACCCTGTCTTTTCTTGTTAATGTCTTGAAGACTTTGATCAGATCACCCTTAACCTTCTAAAGGGCAGAGGAAACAGGCCTGATTTCTATAATCTCTCCTCGTATAACTTAACTCTGCCCTTTTCTTCAAACCCATGCACAGCCTCTCTGAGTTAAGCCTCTACATATATACATCTGCTTTTCTGACTTTCTGGCTTGCTCTCTATTAGTTTCTGCTAATGTTGCTTTTAAAGTTGGTGACAGAACTTTAGGTATTAAATCTTTAAGCACTGGAATGAACCAAAGTTCTTTTCATTACTACTAAAATAACTATTTGCTCATACATTCAATAATTTCCCTAATTTTTTTTTGTTTTTCTCATTTTGTTATGGAAAGGTGCTGCACAATCATCTAATTTTTTTTTAAAAAATGCCGTCCGCTTCTAAAAGGAACAAAAGATTCGGCTGCAGAACCTTCATGATTACTATGTGAAGCAACAGCACGCTGGAATATAGAATACTAACAGGGTAAGTTTTATTCAAGTCACGCATTTCTCTCCTTGATTGTTATATGCCTGTAATGTTTTTAAATCATCTGCAGTTTTGCTTCTTTCAAATAGGGACGTGCTGGTGACGTTTGCAAGCAGCAGCCCTAATCAAAAATATGGAACAGTAACAGCAAAGCTGAAATATTTTCAAATTGAAATATAAAAAGGCGCATTTTTTTTTGTGGAGACTTTGAAACCATGAAAAGCAACTTTGGAAGAGTTGCACTTTTTTAATGTTATTACCATTCTGTATTTAAAACTAAGCTATTTTCTGTTAAATTCGTTCATAAGCAAATTGTTAATTGCTTTCAATTCCTTAGGGCAGGTGATGGTGTAGTGGTTATTATCACTGGACTGTTAATCCAGAGACACAGGTTCAAATTTCGCCAGGCAGATGGTGGAATTTGAATTCAATAAAAATCTGGAATTAAGAGTCTAATGATGACCGTGAATCCATTGCCGATTGTTGGAAAAACCCATTAGGTACATTAATGCCCTTCACCTTCGGGGAGGGAAACTGTGATCCCTACTTGATCTGACCTACATGTGACTCCAGCCCAACAGCAATGTGGTTAACTCTTAACTATCCTCTGGGCAATTAGGGATGGGCAATAAATGCTGCCTGGCTAGCGATGCCGTTATCCCACAAATAAATTAAAAACAAAATTCCTGCGTGTGTCCTGGTTACCTGTTTACCACTCCATTCCTGATGACAGAGGGATCAGTTCTACCACGATGCGTATGAGTATGTATCATTGTACATCCTAGGAGCAGGAGTAGGCCATTCAGCCCCTCAAGTCTACGCCACCATTCAATGACTAATTAATTTATGGCTAATCTGATTGTAGCCTCACATCTGCAATCTCGCCTACTCTGATAACCTTTAAACCTTGAGGTGAACAAAAATCTATCTGGCTCTGCCTTTAGTGTATTCAAGGACTCTGCTTCTACCACCTTTTCAGGAAGACAGTTTCGAAGACTCTCAGACCTCTGTGAGAGAAAAGATTTTTTGCCTCATTTCTGTTTTAAATGGGTGAACCCTGATATTTAAGCAGCAACAGAGA
>NC_063338.1:61031737-61045889 GCF_021869965.1 Rhincodon typus | reverse complement strand
AGGAGCAGGAAGGCTGACGTTTCGGGCCTAGACTCTTCTTCAGAAGAAGGGTCTAGACTCAAAACGTCAGCCTTCCTGCACCTCTGATACTGCTTGGCCTGCTGTGTTCATCCAGCTCTACACCTTGTTATCTCTTATTTAAGCAGCAACTCCTAGTTCTGGATTCTTCTATAAGAATAAACATCCTCTCCACATCAACCCTATTAAGATCCCTTGGAATCTTATGTTTCAATAAAGTCACTCTTCAAACTCTGACGAATGCAAGCCTAGCCTATCCAACCTCTTCAAGACGACCCTGTCATTCCAAGTATTAGTCTGATAAATCTGTTCTGAAATGCCTCCAATTCACTTGCATCCTTTCTTAAATAAGGTGACCAATAATGTGCATAGTACCTCAAATGCAATCTCACCAGTGCCCTGGTATTAACTGAAGTATAATCTCCCAACTTTTATATTGAGTGCCCTTCATGATAAATGATAACATTCTATTAACTTTCCTAATTACTTGCTGTACCTGTGTAGTAACCACTTTAGGTTCGTGCATGAGGGAACATGATGTTCCTATACTATCATAAATGGGAGCATTTCTTAATAGTGTATGCTTCCAGACTATTTTGAAGCAGCAGTTCTGGCAAATTATTGTAAGATAAGTTGATAAAACATCATGACAAGAATAATTAATTTTGCTTTACTGCATTTCTGATATGCATTTCTCTTCAAGTAAAAGTAGGCAATTTACACCACATCCAGCTCATCCAGCTGTACACCTTGTTATCTCAGATTCTCCAGCATCGGCAGTACCTACGACCTCTGTAACAATTTACACCACAAATGTAATATAAAAAGAGTTGAAGAACGTAGTCAGAGTTCTTGTACATTTTAACAATTAATTATTAAAGGTGCAGTTCCTTGTTCTATTGAGCCATTATATTGCTTCTAGTCAAGTCCTGTTTTCAAAAATCACATTCCGTCATAAAAGTTAGACTTTCTACAGTCACAGATATAACAAGGATGAGAATGATAGTCTGTAAGACCATAGATATAGGAGCAAAATTAGGCCATTCGGCACATCAAATTAGCTCCAGCATTCAGTCACGAACCCCATTTTCCTGCCTTCTCCCTGTAACCTTTGATTCCCTTACCTATCTATCTCGGTATTAAATACACTCAATGACTTGGCCTCCACAACCCTCCGTGGCAATGAGTTCCATAGATTAATCCCATTCTGGATGAAGAAAATCCTGCTTAGCTCAGTTCTATAGTGTTGTCCATTTACCCTGAGGCTCAGGTCTCACTCTCTCCGACTAGTGGAAACATCACATCTAGGTCCACTCTATCCAGGCCTCTCAGTATTCTGTAATTTTCAATGAGATGACACGCACCCGCCCCTCTCAAATCCTTCTAAATGGCATTGAATACAGCCCGACAGGCACTGGCAGTAGATAACTATTTTTGTATCCCCTTTCTGCATCTCCCTCCAGAATACCTATCAATTTTAGTACAAGACACCTGTATTCCATAAATTTATTATAGATGATTGAATTCATATCAAGGCATTGAGAGAAACTTGGTTGAGGGATGATGACAACTTCTTTCTAAATAAAGCTTTCCATCTGGCCATACCACTTACCTTGCCAAGGCTGTTCAGACAGTGTGCCTCTTAACACAAAGTTATACCTTTGTCTGACCTTCCCTCCCTGTACTCCTCTTCCTTTGAAGAATCTCATCCTATTCCACTCCTTTCACCTCTCACTCATAGAGTCATAGAGCTGTATGGCATGGAAACAGACCCTTCGGTCACCTTGTCCATGCTGACCAGAAATCCTAAATTAATCTAGTCACATTTGCCAGCATTTGGCCCATATCCCCCCAAAACCTTCCTATTCATATACCCATTCAGATGCCTTTTAAATGTTGTAATGGTATCAACCTCCTCCACTTCCTCTGGCAGTTCATTCCTTACAAGCATCACTCTGTGTGAAAATGTTGCCTCTTACGCCCCTTTTACATCTTTCCCCTCTCACCTTAAACCTGTGCCCTCTAGTTTTGAACTCCCCCCCAACCCAGCGAAAATATCTTGGCTATCACCCTATCCGTGCCTGTCATGATTTTATAAACTTCTGTAAGACCACCCCACAGCCTCCAACGTTCCAGGGAAAATAGCCTCAGCCTATTCAGCCTCTCTCTCTACCTCAAATCCTCCAACCCTGGCCACATGCTTGTAAGTCTTTTCGGAACCCTTTCAAGTTTCACAACATCTTTCCTATAGCAGAGAGACCAGAATTGAATGTAGTATTACAAACGTGGCCTTACCAATGTCCTGTACAGCCGCAACATGACCTCCCAACTCCTATGCCTAATGCACTGACCAATAAAGGCAACCATACCAAATGCCTTCTTCACTATTGTGCGACTCTACTTTACTTTAAAGGAACTATGAACCTGCACTCCAAGGTCTCTTTGTTCAGCAACACTGCCCAGGACCTTACCATTAAGTGTATAAGTCCTGTCCTGATTTGCTTTTCCAAAATGCAGCAACTCACATTTATCTAAATTAAACTCCATCTGCCACTCATAGTTTTGAATATTTGGGAACATAGAATAGAGTAGGCAATTCAGCCCATCGAACCAGCACTACCATTATAGATCCTGTCTTCAAATTGATCTCTTATCGGCCTTCTCTTCAAAGACAATGTGCCAGTTTCACTAATCTATTGTCAGAACTGAAATTCAACAACCAATCTCGTAACCCTTTTCTGCATTCTCCTTAATACTTTTGCCTCCTTCCTAAATGACCATGTCCAGACTTGGACACCGGACTCTAGCTAAGGCTGAATGAGTGCATGTTTTATACAAGATCAACATAACGTCTTTGCTCTCGTATTCTCTGTCCTTTGGATACCAAATGTTTTAGTTACTCCTCTCTCTGTGTCCTGCCACCTTTAATGATTTAAGCACGTGTTCCCCCTCTTGCACCTGTACCCAGTTTAGAGTCATTCTCTTTGTTTTGTATTGTCCTTTCATTTTTCTCCTATAATAATGTATTACCCCTCACTTGTCTTCCTTGATCATCGTCTGCTAACAATCCACCGATTCTACCAAATTGTCCCTGTTGTTCTGAAATTGTATGTGATCCTTTTTACATACAGGGAGACATTGTAAACTGTATCATCCACAGATTTTGAAATTATTCCGTGTGCCTCCAGATCCATATAATTAATGTGCATTGGGAACTACAAGGGGCATCACCACTACAAACATATCTCAAACAGAAAACCACTCATTAAATATTTCTCTCTGTTCCTTATCACTGAGCTAATTTCTTTTAACCATGCTGCTACTGTCTTCCTTGTTCACAATTGTGTTGTGTGGAATGATATCACATGCCTTCTTGGAGTCCATGCGTACCACCTCAACAGCATTGCCCTGACCAATCCTCTCTCTTAGTGTTAAAACAAAAATCTCTAGTAAGCTCGATTATCATGATTTCCCCCTAAAACAAATCTGTGCAGGCATTCATTAAGTAACCTGTATTTATTTATATTACAGTTAATTTTGTCTTGAATTATTGTTTCTAGTAATTGAAGTTAAACTGACTGGTCTATAGTTGCTTGGCTTAGCTTTGCACCCTTTTTTGAACAAGAGTGTAACATTTGCAGTTCTCCAGTCCATTAGCACTTTTTCTGACTGATAAGTTATTGCCAATACCCTTGCAGTTTCCTTGTTCTCTTCCCTCAGCATCTTTGGATGTACCTTGTTCAAGATGCCTTGTCAACTATAAGTATACAAATCTAACTAATGCCACCTTTTTATCACCTCATGTTGTAGGATTGTCCACTCCTCCAAATGCCCCAAACCTTAATCATGCCCACTCATTAAACTTACCATCTTTGTGATCTCACTGGCCTCAAGATATCAATCCTAGATAATGCAATTCCTGGTTACTCTCCATCCACCATTTCTAACTTCTATACATGCCCCTGGGGTAGAAAGCTGTCCTTAATAGCACTTTCAAAATCACAATCCAATTGCTAAAACATTTCTGCAGCTATGGATTAACTCAACAATGTGTTCACTTTTTGACATTTGATACCCTAATCCCCAATTATGTCCTTTAGGGAAGGAAACTGCCATCCTTACCTGGTCTGGCCTACATGTGACTCCAGACCCACAGCAATGTGGTTGACTCTTACCTGCCCTCTGGGCAATTAGGAATAGGCAATAAATGCTGCTTGGTCAGCGACGCCCTCATCCCGTAAATGAATTAAATAAATATGAACATACAACTTACGAGCACAAATAAGCCATATGACCCTCTCTCAAACTTGCTGTACCATTCAATAAGGTTATTGCTGATCTGTATGAGTTTCAAGTTCCACTTTATCCTTTACCTCTGATAACCTTTGATTCCCTTCCCTAAAAAAAATCTACCTACCTATTATCTTAAAAATATTCAATGATTCCACCCCCATAGCATTCTGAGGCAGAGTGTTCCAAAGTCAGTCAGCCCTCTGGGATAACAAATCTACTTGTATCTGACCTCAAAGGGCATCTCTAGGTTTTAAACAGTGGTTCCTGGTTTTAGATTTTCCACAAGAGGAAACATCCTATCCATACCCATCTTGCCAAAATTGTTCAGGGCTTTAAATACTCTAATCAAGTTACCCCTCACTGTTTTGAACTCTAGTGGAAACAAGCCCAGACTATCAAATCTTACCTCAGAAGATAACCCAGCTATCTAGTAAACCTCTTCTGAACTGCCTCCAATTAATTTACATCCCTCCTTGAATACGGAGACCAAAACTGCATGCAATAGTTGAGTATACTGTTTTACCTTGGCTGTTCTCCAGGGTATTACTTGGAACGTATCCTCTTCCTGTGTCCAGAACATTAATATATTCTTGGCCCTATCTCTTTCCTTATCCACATGCTGCATTTCTCTAACCTCATCCAAAAGCGCTGCATTAATTTTCACATGTACATGGACAATACCAAGCTCTACTTCACCACCATTGCTTTCGACTTTTTCATTTTTGCTAGTTATCGGACTGCTCATCCGATGGCCAGAACCAGATGAACCAAAATTTGCTGCAATGAAATCTTGTGAAGACTGAAGCTATTGTATTTAGTCCCACTCCAAATTCCATTCCTTAGTTCCTAGCTCCATCCCTCTCCCTGGCATCAAACCATATAGTTTGTCGCATTCATGTCACATTTGATTCCAGTGAGCAACTGGTCACATATCTACACTACCATTAAGATCATCTATTTTCATCTTTGTAACTTTGGCCCATCTATCTCATCTGCTGCTGAAACGTTTATTCTTGCATTTACTCACTTGAGTATTTCAGCACCATTCTGAATGGCTACGTTTCTAATTTTTGCAACTTGAGATTTTCTAAACCTGTGCCAATGTCCTTTCTCACACGAAGTTCCATTCACTCACTCTGCTGTCTAACTTAAATTGGCTCCTGGTCAAGCTGACCTCAATACTAAAATTCTCAATCTCCTTCCATAACTGACTCCCTGATTTGTCTCTGTCTCTGTCTCTGTCTCTGTCATCTCACTCAGTCCACAATCCTCCAAGATACCTTTGCTCATCTAATTCTGACCTCTTACTCATCCTAATATTAATTGTTCCTTCATTGTCACCAAGACTTCAGCTGGCAAGGTTCTAACCTCTGGAATTGCCTTCCTAAACTTGTTTGACTCTTTCCCTACCTTTTTTTTTCTTTTACTATCCGCCTTAGCACCTGAGTCTGACTAAGCTTTTGGGTATTTGCCTTGATGTTGCCAAATGTGGGCAAAAACGGGCATCAGGGGCAAACTCTCCGGTGGTTGGAGTCATACCTGACACATGTTGGTGTTGTTGGAGGTTAATCATCTAACCACCGTCCCTTGACATTCAATGGTGTTACCATCACTGAATCCCCCACTATCAACATCCTGGGGGTTACCATTGACCTGAAACGTAACTGGACTCACCACATTAACACAGTGGCTTACAAGAGCAGGCCAGAAGCTAGGAATACTGTGGCGAGTAACTCACCACCTGACTCCTCAAAGCCTGTCCGCCATCTACAAGATGCAAGTCAGGAGTGTGATGGAATACTCCCCACTTGCCTGGATGCGTGCAGCCCCAACAACACTCAAGAAGCTTGACACTATCCAGGACAAAGCAGCCCACTTGATTGGCACTATATCCGCAAGCATTGACTCCCAACACCACCGACACTCAGTAGCAGCAGTGTGTACTATCTACAAGGTGCATTGCAGAAATTCACCAAAGGTCCTCAGGTAGCACCTTCCAAACCCACGACCACTTCCATCTAGAAGGACAAGGGCATCAGCCATATGGGAATATCACCACAAGTTCCCCTCCAAGTCACTCACCATCCTGACTCGGAAATGTATCACTGTTCCTTCACTGTCACTGGGTCAAATTCCTGGAATTCCCTCCCAAATAGCATTGTGGGTCAACCCAGAGCAGGAGACTGCAACAGTTCAAGAAGGCAGCTCACCATCACCACGTCAGAGGCAACTAGGGATGGGCAAGAAACGCTGGTCAGTCAGCGATGCCTACATCCCACATAAGAATAGAGAAAAAAGTGCAATCTTGATTTATAATGGTTCCTGTGAAATGCTTTGTTTGTTTTATTACAAGTGTTAGATAAGTGTAAATTGTTGTTGACACCAGAACACGGCAACGTGTCTGAAATCATTCGTAATTAATCACACAAGCGTGTTTCAAGTTGAACTTTTAAGCTGATCAGTTTTATATTTCCCTGGATATCTCAATGAATTTATCTCATGAGGAATGTATTGTAAAAGTCCAAGAAGCTTTCTGATTTAAATGCTGATCTTTGCTGTTGTCAGTAATCTGAGCAGTGTTGAAGTTGGATGATACAACTGTGACTGAGGGGGGAAGGGAAGTGGGGAAAGTTGTGTAGCAGCAGGTGGACATTTGAATGCGCAAATCCTCAATAAGCATCTGTGTAAATGGTGGGAAGTTGAATCTTTGCTAAATGGTAGAAAAAATAATTCTGCAAAATTATATCTTGCACAACCATTTTACCTCTTTGTTTAAAGTCCTGTGTTTACTTGCTCTGTGTTGTTTGTTGTACAAAACTGAATGATGTACCCACAGCTCAGGTTCAGTCCCTGAAAGCTACTGATGAAAGTTTACATCAATTATGTCACACTGCAGTTGTCTAATTCCAGATTGTGCCTTGAGGTGATCCAAGTGCTTGACGTATACGATTGAATAGATGCTTTGAAGCTGGTTGCGGTAATTTTTCAGGAAGGAGTGCATACAGTACTAATCATCAGGGCCCATGCTTTAGTAGCACTGCCGCCCCCTCACAATATGTTCTCAAACAAATGCATGACAGGTACATCTCTCTGAGAGAAAGTTCTAGTGCTTGAAATCTAATCACCCTAGATGGAGAACCTGGCCATTCACTTTGACACCTGGATGGATTCTAGGTGATGTCGGCCATTCTTGGCCACACTCTATTTCTTCTATGCAAGCAATGGTCCACTGAAAGGCAGCTCAGTAAACTGGGCCCAAACCAAAGAGAATTCACTCATGGGGCAACCAATCAGAGACAAGTCTCCCCATTAGTAGAATTGAAGAGCTGCTCCTCCAACCCAAGGCTGTTTCTCTGTACTTGGTGCTAATTGGTTTCACTGGTGAGCCAGTGAAGAGAGAAATGGTGATCAGTTAGGAAAGTAATTAGTGTCAGTGAGAGTGTTACTTTGGGGGAGCTGAAGTTGCCTTTGGCTGGGTTCCATGAGCCTTCACCTTGAGATTCTTTTACATGGGGAGCAGGGCTGGGAAAGAACAACCTTTCATCGAGTGCAGGATATGTGGTTATGGAGCCTTTTGCTGTCTGCTGCTTTTTATTGGCTCCAAGTGTTCTGTCTGCTGTGGGTGGCACAGGGTTGGACAGTGTTTGTAGCTCTTCTGGACTGGTAATGGGGATTGGGCAGGTACCTGTTATAGCAAGAGGTTCATAAAAAAGGGAGTCTGTAAAGGGGCAGACAGGAAAGCTACAAGGATGTGAGGGGTGGTGGAGGAGGTGGTTGCAAGGACGACGGGAGTAGATGTTGGGAAGGCTGCAGGGGCAAAGATGGAAGGGGTTTGTGAGAGAGAGGGAGAGTTCAATGAAGAGAGAAAATTTTAAACCTACCAACAAAGGAACTGTCAGCTACCTGGAAACTTACTTGCAAATAAATGTGGAATCTCTAACTTAAAGTTTCATATGTTCAGGAGCTACTATCTGCAATGGAAGTTATTATAATGAACACTGAAAATTTGCCAATTAAATCTGTGATTGAGATCTGACATGCTTTATTCATTCACAGGATGAGGGCCTCACTTACTAGGCAGCATTTATTGCCCATCCCTAATTGCAGTTAAGAGGCAACCACATTGCTGTGAGTCTGGAGTCACATGTAGGCCAGACCAGGTAAGGATGGCAGTTTCCTTCCTTAAAGGACATTAGTGAACCAGATGGGTTTTTCCTGACAATCCACAATGGATTCACGGTCATCATTAGATCCTTAATTTCAGATATTTATTGAATTCAAATTCCACCATGGCAGGATTTGAACCCAGGTCCCCAGAACATTATCTGGATCTCTGGATTAACAGTCCAGCGATAATACCACTAGGCCATTGCCTCTCCTTGCAGTACAAGAGTAGTACGTGCCTAGCTAAAGTTTCTAACCTTTGGTGTACACAGAAATGCACTTGCTGCGATCTCTCCAGTGAGTGGAGGGTGTTTGGGGTGATCATCTTTTGTGTGTAGAAGTATTTGTCAATTATTATGGAAAAACAACTTTTCTTAGCTTATGCCTATTGTTGTGACTCACTGGGGTAGTCGACTGGAAATCCAGTCCTGTTATTCCCGGAGTTGTCATACAGTTAATGATTTGTAAAAGTACCCTAGGCAGCCCCAGTTTACCTGATTTTCAGACCCAGGTTGACAGCAAGCCCAGAACAGGTTTCTGAACTTAACAATTTATAAATAAATAGGTCTAGCTGCAAGTGAGCAATTTTGAATCTTGTGCATATAACTCTACCAGTTTAAACCCTAACCCTTTATAAACTGTCTGTGACACACACAACGGGACATACAGGAAAAAAGACGTGTGTTATGGTTGGAAGAAAAACTGGGAAAGCAGTTCAACAGTCTTCTGTTTACAGGATCTGCTGAGATGCTTTTTGTGCTGATCAGAACACTGCTCCTCGATCTTTCTTCTCTGGATGTTTTCGTTGATTTGCAGAAAGCACAGCAGCTGGTTCACACTAATTGAAGATCTCTGACATATTAATTAAAAGTCAACACATACGACAACTGAAGGAAATAAAAAAAAAAAAAAACTGGGTTTCTTCAGGCTTAAAACAGCTTTTTATTGCAGAGAACAGAGAGAGCTCCTAAGCTGGTGGTGGTCTTAAGACTTGTCTTTATCTTGTTCACAGCCCTAAGCTGCTCAGCTACCTGAGAATGAATCACACAGTTTTTGACAGGCAGAAGACATTTGCCACTGGTCTGTGGACTAGTGGCCTGTTATCAATCAGCTACTTGTTGCTAACAAAAGCCCTATTTACATAGCTCATGGCTCCAGCTTGTTTGCAAATTACACTTCAACCACTACTGGAACTAGCAGCCATTTAAACAATGTTTACAATGAGCATCAGATTATTTGCTTCCTAAACATGCATCAATCCTCCAGCAATTCTTGGTTTTAAAATTGTTCTGTTCTCATTTCAGTCATAGTTTAAAAAATATAGGGAAATGAATAGATATGGAATTTACATTGTTTTCTTGTGCCAATTTAAATACTGTGTTATCTTGGAAATTAATGCTTTGCTCATGTGTTTTGGCTTTAAATTTAATGAAGGAATGATGATTATTGAGGACATTGCTGCAGTTTTCTAGTTCTGGTGCCAAGCAAGCCTAAATACACGTACTTAAACACGAATAAGCAAGTAATGCATCACTTAATAAAGGAGTTAGTAAGAACGGAAAAGAAGCCCCTGAAAACGAAATAGAAGTCATTGGGAAAATCTTAAAGATCCCTGTGGATTTTGGGGAAGGGGTGAAATTGAACCTGGATTCCAGCTTCTGCATTTTCTCCTATTATTTGTTGCTTGCTGCGCCTTATAAGTTTTACTTTTAATTTAAAGTGGAAAGAAAAAAGAATTTGGTTGCAAAGTATATTTGTTCTGTTATCAGAGCCTGCTTGTGTGGATAGAAATAGCACATGATTGCAGGTGAATGAGTTGATGCTAATTTACTAAAATGTTTTTTTTCCATGTTCAAACTTGGAAATGAAACCAGGAGTCGTGCAACATCATTAATGTTCCAACATATTCTCATTTGCATATGGGATTGTTGTTTGCAGTGTTTGTTGTGCGGTTCCATTCCTTTGGATATTGTTGCTGTCTGGTAATTGGAGGCAGCTTCAAAAGAGCAGAGCTGGTTACTTAATAGGAACAACCAAGTCGAGTGTAAGTATCTGACAAAGCCGTTGTGATAAAATGTTTCATTTTGAAACCAAAGCTTTTGATGGACATTATAAACAAAGGCATTGAGAACAAAAGCCAAAAAGTGTTGCTGAGCCTGTTTTTTAAAAAAATTTCAACCCTACTATAACTATGGCTCCCAATTCTGAACACCTAAAAGATGTAAAGGGCACCCTTAAACACTGGCAAGCTTGGGTGGAAGATGAGGGGTCCAGAAACAGGAGAATATCTGAGTATTGCATTCAAATTTAAAAGTGTGTTTTCTCATGTTACCTTTTGACTTACAGCGAATGGCAAAAGAGTCAATGTGCTCTGGTTCTTGACCTTCTGCCAATGGGAACAATTTTCCCGATCTACTCTCTGAAGACCTGTTGTGATTTTGAGCATCTCTATTAAATCTTTCAACCTTCTTCAAGGACAAAAGGCACAATTGATCATGGAAATAAAACCTCTCATCCCTAACCCTTTTCTGTGTACTTCCAGTGACTTCACATTCTAAAGATATAGGGTAAACCATTTAGGACTGAGATGACCAGGGATTTCTTCATGCAGAGAGTGAGAAGCTTGCAAACTTCAACAGCACAGAAAGCAGTTGACGCCAAAACATTATATGAGTTCAAGATGGATTTGGATACAGCACTTGAAGCTGATGAGAGTAAAGGATGTGTGGGAAAGGCAGGACAGGCTATTGAATTGAATGATTAGCCATGATCATAATGAATGGTGAAGCAGCCGTGAAACGCTGAATGACCTATTACTGCTCCTATATCTATGTTTCACATCCTTCCTAATGTATGATGCCTCAAATTAGACAAAATATTCCTGTTAAGTGTGAACTAATATTGTATAAAGGTTCACTATATCTTTCTTGTTTTTGCACCCTGGCTTCTGTCTTTATGAAATCCACTATCCAATATGTTATTTTAATTGGCTTCTCAACCTGGCCTTTCATCATGATTTGTGTATATATTGCCTCAGCTCTCTCTAACTTTGCATTCTTTATTTTATGAAGCCTTTCCGTGTTCCTGCGGTCAAAATGTATTACTTCACACACTTATGCATTAAATTAATTCTGCTGTGTGTGTACATATTTTACCAGCCTTTGCCTTCTTGAAGTCTATCATAAACTTCCTCACTGCTCACAATACTTTCAAGTTTTGTAGCATCCGCAAATGTTGTAATAGTGCCCTATGAAGTCAGGTCTTGATCATTAGTAAAGGAAAGCAGTGGTCCTCGTACAGACTCCTGGTGAACTCCACAGTAAACTCTGAAGACCACTTTGTGGAAGTAAATTCTAACAATTTTTCTAATCCTTGTTTAGAACATAAAACATGGAACAGTACAGCACAGTACAGGCCCTTCGGCCCACGATGTTGTGCTGACCTGTTATCCTACTCTAAGATCAAACGATCCTGCATATCCACATTTTACTATCATCCATGTGCCTATCCAAGAGTTGCTTAAATGCCCCTAATGTATCTGACTCCACTACACACCGCTGGCAGCACATTCCACGCACCCACCATTCTCTGTGTGAAGGACCTACCTCTGACATCTCCCCTATACCTTCCTCCAATCACCTTAAAATTATGCCCCCTCGCAATAGTCATTTCCGCCCTGGGAAAATGTCTCTGGCTATCCACTCTATTATATGCCTCTCATCATCTTGTACACCTCTATCAAGTCACCTCTCATCCTTCTTTGCTCCAATGAGAAAAGCCCTAGCTCCCTCAACCTTTCCTCATAAAACTTGCCCTCCAGTCCAGGCAACATCCTGATAAATCTCCTCTGCACCCTCTCAAAAGCTTCCACATCCTTCCTATAATGAGGCGATCAGAACTGAACACAATATTCCAAGTGGGGTCTAACCAGGGTTTTATAGAGCTGCAGCATAACTCAATTCCCCTGCCAATGAAAGCCAACACACTATACGCCTTCTTAACAACCCTATCAACTTGGGTAGCAACTTTGAGGGATCTATGGATGTTGATCCCAAGATCCCTTTGTTCTTCCACACTGCCAAGAATCCTGCCATTAACCCTGTATTTTGCATTCAAATTCGACCTTCCAAAATGAATCACTTCACACTTTCCTGGGTTGAATTCCATCTGCCACTTCTTTGCCCAGCTCTGCATCCTGACAATGTCTAATTGCAATCCACGACAGCCCTCCACACTATCCAAAACTCCACCAATCTTCGTGTCATCGGCAAACTTACTAACCCATCCTTCCACTTCCTCATCCAAGTCATTTATAAAGATCACAAAGCACAAAGGTCCCAGAACAGATCCCTGCAGAACACCACTGGTCACCAAGCTCCCGGCTGAATACTTTTCATCTACTACCACCCTCTGTCTTCTATTGGACAGCCAATTTTGTGTCAGACAGCCAAATTTCCCTGAATCCCATGCCTCCTTACTTTCTGAATGAGCCTACCATGGAGAACCTTATCAAATGCCTTGCTAAAATCCATATTCACCACATCCACTGCTGTACCTTCATCAATGTGTTTTGTCACGTCCTCAAAAAATTCAGTAAGGCTTGTGAGGCATGACCTACCCCTCTCAAAGCCATGCTGACTGTTTCTAATCAAGCTGTGGTTTTCCAAACAATCATAAATACTATCTCTCAGACTCCTCTCCACTAATCTACCCACCACAGAAGTAAGACTGACTGGTCTGTAATTCCCAGGATTATCCCTATTCCCTTTCTTGAACAAGGAAATAACATTTGCCAACCTCCAATCATCTGGTACTGCTCCAGTGGACAGTAAGAATGCAAAGATCATCACCAAAGGTGCAACAATCTCTTCTCTTGCTTCCCATAATAACCTTGGGTATATCCCATCTGGCTCAGGGGACTTATCGATCCTCATGTTTTTCAAAATTTCTAGAACATTCTCCTTCCTAACATCAACCTGTTCGAGCATATCAGCCTGTTTCATGCTGTCCTCACAAATGTCAAGGTTCCTCTCACTGGTGAATACTGAAGCAAAGTATTCATTAAGGACCTCCCCTACCTCCTCCGACTCTGCGCTTACGTTCCCTCCACTATCTCTGATAGGCCCTACTCTCACTCTGGCCATCTTCTTGTTCCTCACATAAGTATAGAACGCCATGGGGTTTTCCTTAATCCTACGCGCCAAGGCTTTTTCACACCCCAGTTGAGCTGTCCTGAGTCCATTCTTCAATTCCTTCCTGGCTACCTTGTAGCCCTGTCTAATCCTTGCTTCCTGAACCTTAAGCTTCCTTCTTCCTCTTGACTAAATGTTCCACATGTCTTGTCATCCAAGGTTCCTTCAGCTTGCCATCCTTTCCTTGCCTCAGTGGGACAAACCTATCCAGTACTCATAGCAAGTGCTCCCTAAACAACCTCCACATTTCTGTCGTGCGTTTCCCTGAGAACATTTGTTCCCAATTTATGCTCCACAGTTCTTGCTTAATAGCAATGTAATTCCCCCTCCCCCAACTAAATACTTTCACATACCGTCTGCTCCTGTCCTACTCCATGACAATGTAAAAGTCAGGGAGTTGTGATCGCTATCACTGAAATGCTCTGACACCTGACCTGGTTCGTTGCCAAGTTTCGTTTAAATCTGAAAAATATCTCTAATTTGCA
>NC_063338.1:61006237-61031237 GCF_021869965.1 Rhincodon typus | reverse complement strand
GTGAATAATGGTTAATAGATGTTATTTAGGCTGGGGTAGGATTGTATTGGAGTTCCCTGGGGCTCAGTGCTGGAACCTTTGCTTTTCCTGATATATATTAATGATCAGGACCCTGGTGTACAGGGCACCATTTCAACACTTGTGGAAAGTAGAAAATTTGGAAGCATTATAAACTGTGAGAAAAACCTAAGAATTAGGAGCAGGAGTTTCAGCTCTTGAGCCTCAACTCCGCTTTCCTGCCAGTTCTCCAACCCTTTAACCCATTACTAATTAGAAATCTGTCCATCTCCTCCTGAAATTTACTCAATGTCCCAACATCAACAACAGATCAGTCAGTTTAACTTCAGTAATTGGGAAATTTCCAGAAACAATATTTTTGGACAAAATTAACAGTCACATGGATAAATGTGGGTTAATTGAAGAAGGCCAGCATGAATTTCTTAAGGGAAAATCATGTTTAACTAATGAGGCAGTGAATTCCACAGATTCACGACCATTTGAGAGGAGTTATTTCTGCTCCTCTGTTTTAAATCTGCTATCCTTTATCCTAAAACTATGACCTCTTATTCCAGATTGCCTGACATGAGGAAACATCCTTTCTATATCTGCTTTGTCAACCTGCTTTAGCATCTTATATACCTTGGTTAGATCTCCTTACATTATTAAAAACACCAGAGAGTACAGGCCTAAACTGCTCAATATCTCTTGATAAGACAAACTCCTCATTTCTCAAATCAATCTAGTGAACTTTCTCTGAACTACCTTCGATAAAACTACATGCTGCCTCAAACAGGGGGGGAACAAAACTGTAGACAGTACCTCAGGTACAGTCTCACTAATGCCTTGTACAATTGCAGCAACACTCACTTACTCTTATACCCTATTCCTTTAGTAATAAAAGCCAAAATTATGTTTGCCTTCCTTATTACCTGCTATACCTGCCTGCATAATAGTTTCCTGCAATTCATGCACAAGGACACCCAGACCTCTCTGAAACACTGTGAAATTTCTCTCGATTTAGATAATAAGTTGTCTTTCTATTCCTCCAACCAAAATAGATAACTTCCTACTTATTCACATTAAATTCATCTGCCAAATTTTATTCAAATCCCCTTACCTATCCATATCTGTTGTATGAATAGGTATAGGATTTCTTATTTCTTCATTGCAAGTTACTTTTCCACCTACTTTAGTGATTGTGAACAACTTCAAAGGACTCAGACAGGTTGGTGGAGTGAGTGGATAGGTGGCAAATGTTTAATGCAAAGTATTGTATAGCTACACATTTTGAAAGCAGGAACATGAAGACTTAATATAAAATAAAGGGTACAACTCTCAATGGAGTGCAGAAGCAGAGGGACCTGCAGGTATATGTGCATAACTCAGAGATGACAGGGCAGGTTGAAAGTACAGTTAACAGCATAGAGTATCTTAAGACTTTATTAACGAGCATACAGTATGAACAAGGAGGTTATGTTAAACTTGTATGAGAATATAACTTGTATAACAGCTGGAGTATTGTGTTCAGTTCTGGGCACAGCACTTTAGGGGATGTAAAAGCATCGAGAGATACTGCAGATGAGGGCTCACAAGAATGATTCCAGGGATAAGGAATTCCACGAATGCAAATTGGAGAAGTTGGGTCTGTTCTCTTTGGAGAAGAAAAGGACAAGACGAGTTCTGATTAAAGTATTCAAAATCATGACCAATCTGAGCAAGGTAAACACAGAGAAAAGAGAGAAGGATCGTCACATTCATGAAATGATTGAGAAAGAGGGAACAGATGGAGAGTAATTAATAAAAGAGTAGAGGTGAGGCAAAACTTTTTATACAGCAAATGATTAGGGTTTGGAATGCATTGCCTGAGAGACCAGTACAGGCTAGTTCAATTGATTTGTTCAAGGGGGAAACAGATGGTTGTTTGCAATGGAACAATGTTCTGAGTTATGGGGAGTAGACAGGAGAATGGCACCAAGTGAAATGTTCATTTGGGGAACTTGTGCAGACACGATAGGCCAAATAGCCTCCTTCTGTGCTACAACAATTCTATGATTCTGTGAACTATACTATCGCTCTGAGGTTAATTGTCTAACTCTCTGACGTATATACTTTTGCCAGGCTTTTCCATTTTGGAGTTAAAGTAGGGCACTGATGTATAAAAAGTTGTTATTTCTGTCATGACCTGGGATGAGTTTTCTTACATTATTACCTGCTTTATGCCTCTTTATTTATGCAAGGTAAATATTCACATGAATGAGTCAGCAAATCATGTGGGTGAAGCTCTCACCCCTAGCAGAGCCAACTGGGATGGATGTTTCTGGTGCCATATTTAAAGGCTAGCTGGACACCCACTGTAAGGAACTTCAAAGAGGCCTGATTTGTCCCATCACAGCACCCAGTCCTCTCAAAGATGTCATGGAAAAGCAGAAGCTCACTATACAAATCCAGTGACCCTTTTTCAGAACAGTTCTCCAGCAATTTCTGTTTTTGTTTCATGTTTCCAGCTCCTACCATTCTTTGTTATAATTTAGGTCTACAGGCCCACTAACTGTAACCAAAGTGTGCGACAAAGAATAAATGAAGAAATCTTGGATGGTTGTGATATATAGATGGCAATAATCATGAAGCACATAATTGTAGATATAGGCTGGAGAAATTAGATTGGCAGTACCATCCTGGAAGAAAAGTTCATAGAAACTTTTGGAGATAGTTTCTTTGAGCAGTACATTTGAGAACTGACCAGGTATAGTGGACTTGCTACGGTGTATTGTGATAGGATTAATTACTAACCTCAGATTAAAGATAGCAGTGATTATAATCCGTTTGAACTTTACAATAAATTTCAAAAGGAGAGGATAATTTCTGGAACTAGTATTTAAACCTAAATAAAGACAACCATGTGGGCAGAGAAGCTGAGCTGGTTGAAGTGAACTGGCATACAAGGTGAGGGGATAGATCAATATAGATGTTTTGTCTGATGTGTCTTTAGAAATTTCAGAATAGGTAGATTCCTACTATAAAGAAACATTCTATAGAGAGGACCCAGTATCCATGGTTAAGTAAAGGAGTTAGGGAAATCATCAAATTTAAGGAAAGAACATATAAGTCAGCAAAGTTAAGTGACACATCGGATAATTGGTCAGAATATAAAGAACAGCAGAGAATGACTAAAAGGTTAATCAGGAGGAAGAATTTAAAGAATGAGGGGAAGCTATATCGGAATGTAAAAGTGATAGCAGATTTCTACAGTATCACAAAATGAGAAGAGTAAGTGAAGTGAGTGTCGGTCCTCTCCGATATAAGAGTGGGAAGTTCATTGTAGATACTAAGGAAATGAAGGATGAAGTGAACAGATATTTTGATTCTGTGATCACTATGTAGAGGATACAGAAAAGATTCCAGTAATAGTTATAAATTGGGAGGTGGAAGGGAGAGAGCAACTGACTGAAATTTAAATCACAAGGGAAGTGATGTGAGGCAAATTGATGGAGCTGTGGGCCGACAAGTTTCTGGGTCTAGATGGAACTCATCCTAGGGTCTGAAAAAAGGTTGCTAATGATGTAGTAGAGATAACAAGGTGTAGAGCTGGATGAACACAGCAGGCCAAGCAGCATCAGAGGAGCAGGAAGGCTGACGTTTCGGGCCTAGACCCTTCTTCAGAAAATGTAGTAGATGCATTGCCATTAATTTTCACAAATTCCTTAAATACAGGAAAAGTTTTATCGGACTGGAAAGTAGCATATTGACCCCTGGGGAATGAGGCACAAAACAGGAAACTATAGATCAATTTACTAGATGTCTGTCGAAGGGAAGTTGTTAGAATTGATCACTAATGAGGTTATTGCTGCATACTTTGAAAAAAATCAGTGTAATTGTGTAGAGTCAGCTTGGTTTCGTAAAAAGAAAATCATGTTTAACCAATTTGTTGGAGTACTTTCAATGGGTAACATGCTCTGTCGATAATGGGGAGCCTTTAGATATTACTATACCTGGATTTTAAGAAGCCATTTGACAAGGTGCTGCATCAAGGGTTACTGTGGAAAATTAAAGCTTATAGTGTAGGGAATAACGTTTTAGCCCAGACAGAAGATTGGCTGGCTGGCAGAAAACAGAATGTGTGTAAATGGGTCTTCATCTGATTGGCAGGATGTGATAAGTGGAGTTTTGCAGGTGTCTATGCTAGACCTTCAATATTTTGCAATATACATCAATGACTTAGAGTGAAGGCATGGCAGCTAACTTTGCAATGACACAAATACAGCTCAAAGTGTACAGTGGAGAAAATATAAGGAAGTTGCAAGTGGATATAGATATGTTGAATGAGTAGGCAAAAATCTGACAGAAGGAGCATGATGGGAAATTATGAATTTTTCACTTTGGCAGGCAGAATAAGAAAAAAAAGTATTCTTTAAATGGTGGTGGAGGGGGGGGGTTGACTGCAGAATTCCAAGATACAGAGGGATTAAGTTGTTCTTACGAATGAGTCACAAAAGGTTAGTATGGAGATTATCAGTAACGCTAATGAGATATTATCCTTTATTATGGGATGAATTGTATATAAAAGGTAAGGATGTTATGCTTCAATTATAGTGGGGATTGGTGAGACCACATCTTGAATACTGTGTCTCAAGTTTTAGGAAAGCTCCCCCTTGAAGGAGCTGGCACCTTTGGAAGAGATACGACAGAGTAGGAGGAAATGGGAGAATAGGATAGTCTTTACACGAAGCAGGGAATCCGTAGGCTTGTTTTGGATATTGGTGGCCAGCCTATCCACAGAAATGGAAACAGAGATGCCGAGGAAGAGAAGGGAAGAGTTGGAGATGGTCCAGGTGATTATAAGGACCGGGTGGAAATTGGAAACAAAATTGATAAACTTTTCCGTTTCTAGATGAGAAATGTAAGTAGCTCTAATGATATTGTTGATGTACCGGAGAAAGTGCTGTGGGTGGGGGCAGAGTAGGATTGAAACAAGGAATGTTCCACATACACCACAAAGAGACAGACTTGACCACAACTTTGACCTGAACAGAGTTAGAGGAGTTAAAGAAGAAGTTGTTCAATGTGAGGACAAGCTCAACCTGGCTATTTTGTCCACAGTGGTCATTAATCTCACTTCATCTAATGATCTCCCCACCACCCAACTGCCTAAGGACATAGGTGTCCTTAACTGAGGACTAATGCACAGCATAGCTATCTGTGTGATTGCACCAATTGCCACTGCAAGGCAAGTCATGCATGTTGCGGGCATGCGGGTAGGCATCAGGTGAATGCCCACAGGAAGCAAGGGACAGTGCTGTTAGACCCTGATCCACTCAATGGACTGGTGTTTGTTCCTGTGTGGTATCTGTATCTGATGCAACTGTACATTGTCAGTGGCACATGTGCCCCATTAGACAAATCTGCCCTTGCATGGTGCACTAACAATGCCTTGGAGTGATGCCAGGATGGTGGCGATGACTCCCTGAAGTTCAGGTGCTGGTGGAAAAGTACTTGTTGCTTGTTCCCTGTGCTGCAGTTTAGCAGTGGGCAAGATGGAGATTGTTTGAATGGAGCAGCGAGCTGAACTCACCAAACACCGCTTTTAGTTTCCATTTTCTTAATGGTTAGTTTGTTTGGTGAGTTTACTAAGATCATAACTGGAATGTTAACAAGGCAAGTTGGGCCACTAACAAGGCCTCTAATAAACATTAATTCCCATCAATTGGCGATTCACCGCTGACAGGTGAGAATATCTCTACACAGCTTGTGAAAAGCTTAAGGTGAGTTGATTTCCACATCGAGATGGGACTTGCCTGACTTCTTGCCTGATCCTGTCAAATATCTCACTCTAGCCCACATTGCTGAGACATAAGATTGTACTCTGAGTGTTTTTGACAAGTCGGTGGAAAGGACACTTCCTTATGAGGTGAGTCCTAGACTCATGGGATATGGGCATCACTGGCTCAGCGAGCATTTATTGCCTGTCCCTAGTTGCCCTTGAGAATCCTCAGTGGTGAACTGCCTTCTTGATCTGCTGTACATAGTTCCACAATGCCATGAGGGAAGGAATTCAAGGATTTTGAAAATGAAAGAATGGTGCTATATTTCCATTTCACGATAGTGAGTGGCTTGGAGGGAAACTTGCAGATGGTGGTGTTCCCATGTATCCGAAAAAAAATTGCACTCTCTGCTTAAACATGGAACATCTTTTGACCACTGCTGTTTTCTCAGAGCATTCAATTCCACATGCCTGTGCTATGTTTGCTCCCTTTTCATAATTGCACTTGAAAGCTTTCTTTTGGTCATTCCGTTAGTACAGCTCGATGGATATCAGAACAGGTACATTGGCCTGAAAGTTAGACAAACGACTGACTAATACAGAAGACATTCAGTACTATCACTCGAAGATCTCCATGAGAAAAGCACTGATTAGTACCAATCTTCTGCATGTGCTACAGAATAATAGCTCAAATTCCTGAGAATAATGACTCAACTAAAAGAAGGAAAATAGGAGGATCATGTATTGTACCAGATCAAGAATAGCTAAAAATAATATGCAAAGCCTTGTTTCTGTCCTCAAAAATACTATTGAATAGCTCATGGCATATTCCATAATGCAAACTGATAAAATATCTGTGCAATCCTAAATATCAAATGCATACTATAATGAACCATAATTCCACAAATTTAAAAATTGAAATATTTTCCTTTGGTTTCAGCTCCATTTTCAAAATAAGGAATAAAAATACTTATACAATTTTTGCTTATTGTAATTAATATAATTAAGTTTCCACCCAGCCACAGAACTGAATGGCTTGGATGAAAATCACAATTACATTATTTGTTACAGTGACCGTGCAGTTTCATTCTTCATTCTCTTTGCAGTCTTTCCCACTGTCAATGATACCATTCTACTACGACTTATCTCCTCTGTTGCCCAGTTCAATGGTAGTACTTATTTTTGTTTCCAGTCTTTCCTTTTGATCGTGGATTTAGCATCTCTGGAAATGGGTTAACAAGAGACTTTTCCTCTTCCTTTAAGATGTTAAAGAATGCTTCAAAAACTCACAAGTACTGATGCCCCTCTTGGTTCTTTCTCCCCTCCCCTTCCCTCTGACTCATCCCTTCTTCTAAACCCATCTCTTGTGTATTCATTATACTCTCTGACCTTCCTCTCTTTGATGCTGAATGATGTGTGCTCAGCTCTTTAATTTTATCCCTTTATACCCTCACTTCAATGAAATTTGTACATATAGTGACATTCAACTCATCTTCCTTCACCTTCACCTTTACCTTCACCTTCATGCCCATTTCTTTGAACTGGAGTCCTCTCACTGCTCCATGGATCCTTTCACCCATTTCCAAAATTCCATCTGGACCTCTCTGGCTTCACATTTAAAGATCTCTTACATTAGTTGCCTTCATTCCTCTCCGATGCAAAACCCACAAACCTCCATCTTCATAACATCAATTACCTCCACCTCACCACAGCAATCAGCTGTTGAAATTCTTGTCCAGCTTCTTGTAATGTCAGGACTTTTCCAATGCTTTTCCAAGAATTGTAAATTTCAGTTCATATGAAACACTGCTGTCCATATGCTATCCTCTACCAATTTCTCCTCCCTCATCATGTTCTCATTGACCTACATTTTCAGAGGCTTGAATTTATAATTCAATTCCTTCTATTTAATTCCCTTCATGGTCTCAATTCTGCCTACTTTTTAATCTTCTCCAGCCTTATAACATTTGTTATTCCTTTGACCTACACCTCTTGTACATTATTTTTCTCTCTCTCTGCCCACCACTGATTGCTGTGCCTTCAGTGATTAAAGCATCTCTTCTGCAATTCCTGCCCTAAATGCCTTCTCTTCCCCACCTTATATTTTTAAGACTCATATCAAAACATACAATTTTGACCAAGCTTTTGGTCATGACCCTCTGTGAAGTATGCTGGGGTAATTTTATATATCAAAGGTGCTACATAAATGTAACTTGCTATTGTTGAAGTACAGAACACATTTCTAATAACAAAAATAAAGTGATTTTCCCATGATCTCTTGCATCTTAATCTGTAGTGATGTACAGATCATCAGGAACTTCTTCACAACTACCACTGTTACTATTTCAAATGCAAACTTCCTTGTATGAGTTAGGAGTTGATAATCGTCTGTGCTGTAGAGCTGAACAGGGATAAGGGCTAATAGTTTAGAATTCATCACAAGCTGTGGAGGTTTGAATGTTATTTAAATGAAATTTTTTAATGATAAACAGTCTTTCTATTGAATACCTGTTATGAACCATTAATTTTAGCCAGTTAGATTCTAATATCATCTCAATATACTTTGGGTTAGAAGGAAAGTAACCAGGCATTTTGCCTTCTCCAGACTACAATTCAGTGAAATCTGCTGAAAAATATATGCGTTGCTGTTGGGTAATGAATGGATTCAAGTTATTGTGATCTCATAATCAAATGTTTGTTCTATGCAGGGTAAAATATGAAGCGTGTCTACTGAGCAAGAGAGCAGAGGATTTGGTGATTATGGAAATGAGCCAATAAGAGGCAGGGGTGTAGACACATAATAAGGGAGATCTGGGCAAAATGGCACTGAAATCCTTTAACTTGACATCCTGATGTCTAGTAATTCATGGGAAAAGTTAACATAATTTTTGTATTCTTCTTTGGGACATTCCTTTAGTTTATAATAAACATATTATGTGAATGCAACTTCTCTCGTAGACTAAATACAAATGTTTGTCACAGTAATAATATTTTTGTAGACAGAATTAGCATCTTTGCTGAAGCTAAGAATGCATTGAAAATTCATTATTTAATGATTGCCAGATTCTCCCCCTTACCCCTAACTTTCTCTGATCCTGTGTACTTTGTTTCTAAACATTTCTTTAACAAAGTTACTTACATTTATGGCAACTATTTTTCAATAAAACTTGCATATCAAAGTTGCTAGCCTTTATTGCAAATGTACCCAGTTAACTTTATCTGTGCTAGTCTATAATTACAGCAAACAGGGGTAAATCCAGGTGTGAATAAACCACTCCTGAATTTCAATGACTGGGTTATGTTAAAAATGATAGATAGGTAGATTGGTTCTAAAGGCAAAATAGCATTTTTCAAATTGGATCATAGTTAGCAGTTTTGATTTCATGGTTTCCAACATCACCCGAACTGCTTGATTGAATTCCTGCCATGTAATCTCCAAGAAACATATATTTACTATGTAACACTAAATATTAAATATACTAGCTTGAAATTTCTCCTCAATGGGAATATGTACCATTTCCTCAGTGATTATATTATTTTGTTTAAATCATTTCCTAATTTTAAAATGTTCATTAATAAGCAAACAAAACATAATGTTGAAATTAGAATTGGTAGTAGAATGCAATTAACCTCTGCAGCTGTAAACTGGAAGTAATTATCCTTGAAAAAATATTTATTGGTTCTTGGTTAATTACATATAGTGATTGCCAGCTACAGTTGTGCTCTGTTTGTTATAAAAAAAAGAACCTCACAACCTATGGAAATCAAAACATAACAAAGGAATTTGAATGAAGTGAATGAGAGATAGTAGGAACTGCAGATGCTGGAAAATCTGAGATAACACGGTGTAGAGCTGGATGAACACAGCAGGCCAAGCAGCATCAGAGGAGCAGGAAAACTGACGTTTCGGGTCGAGACCCTTCCTCAGAAATGGAGGAGGGGAAGGGGATTCTGAAATAAATAGGGAGAGAGGGGGAGGCAGAGAGAAGATGGATAAAGGAGAAGATAGGTGGAGAGGAAACAGACAGGTCAAAGAGGCAGAGTTGGAGCCAGTAAAGGTGGGGAGTTAGGGAGGGGATAGGTCGGTCCAGGGAGGACGGACAGGTCAAGGAGGCGGGATGAGGCTAGTAGGTAGGAGATGGGGGTGGGGCTTGAGGTGGGAGGAATGGTTAGGGAGGCGTGTTCGAGCTGGGCTGGTTTTGGGATGCAGTCGGGGGAGGGGAGATTTTGAAGCTTGTGAAGTCCACATTGATACCCTTGGGCTGCGGGGTTCCCAAGCAAAATATGAGATGCTGTTTCTGCAGCTTTCGGGTGGCATCATTGTGGCAATGCAGGAGGCCCAGAATGGACATGTTGTCCAAGGAGTGGGAGGGTGAGTTGAAATGGTTTGCGACTGGTAGGTGCAGTTGTTTGTTGCGAACTGAGTGTAGGTGTTCTGCAAAGCGGTCCCCAAGCCTCTGCTTGGTTTCCCCAATGTAGAGGAGGCCACAACGGGAACAGCGGATACAGTATACCACATTAGCAGATGTGCAGGTGAACATCTGTTTGATGTGGAAGGTCTTCTTAGGGCCTGGGATGGGGGTGAGGGGGGAGGTGTAGGGACAGGTGTAGCACTTGCTCCGGTTGCAGGGAAAAGTGCTGGGGGTGGTGGCACTGGAGGGGAGTGTGGAGCGGACAAGGGAGTCACGGAGAGAGTGGTCCCTCCGGAAAGCAGATAAGGGTGGGGAGGGAAAAATTTCTTTGGTAGTGAGGTCAGATTGCAGATGGCAGAAGTGTTGGAGGATGATGCGTTGGATTCGGAGGTTAGTGGGGTGGTATGTGAGGACGAGGGGTTTCTGTTTTGGTTGTTATTGCGGGTAGGGGGTGTGAGGGATGAGTTGCGGGAAATGCGAGAGAGACCGTTCAGGGCATTTTTGACCACTATGGAGGGGAAGTTGCGGTCCTTGATAAACAAGGACATCTGGGATCTAACCCTATCGCAGGACATCCCAGATGTACCCAGATGTACAAAGGTACCTAGGGACAACTTCTTCAGTTACAGTTCTTAGAAAAATAGAGAAGTAATAAGTTTAGCATTGCAGATTTTAGGAATACATTATAAAATGGAGAGATAAAAAAATTCAGAACAACAGTCTTCCAACCCAGTCCATGCTGTAACCTTTCCTCCAGTCTGCACAGGGTCTTGACTGCAGACTGCATCGGGCTTTAGCTCAGCATTCGTGAGGCTGAGAGATTGCTCTGGAATCATACTTTGAGACTGGAAGTCCATGCTGAGGCCATGCCAGGCTGAGAAACCACCATGCCAGGCGAGAGGATTACATGCCGGGCTGAGTGACTGCCAAGCCAAGAGGACGCTTTGTCGGGTCTGTGCTGAGACTGGGAGTTTGGAGGCTAGGAGGTCAGAGGCTACAAGGTGCAAGGCAGCGAGGTCAGAGGCCAGGAGGCTGAGAAGAGAGAAGAGGAGAAAATAAAACACAAAAGAGAGAGAAAAAGAAGAAACTGATGGAGCGGACTAGGTCCAGCTGAAGCGTTCTACTCCGCAGTCACCTTGGGTGGAGGTTACCTCACAACCTCCTATGCTCCAGGGAAAATACTTAGATGTTGTGCTTTAATTTTCAGAAGGAGAATTTTGTTTTAAGATTAATACCAGTAGAAATTATAACAATTTTGATATGTTCCTTTTTACTTTCTTCTCATATGGTTTCTCAAGTCTATTTTTTATATTTCATTACATTGGATTATTTAGAGCTGTAGTGATTGCATATTAGGGTGAAACATGTATGATGCATTTTTGGATTTTCAAACAGAGTCTTCTGTGAAGTTCTGTTTTTGTATGGTCACAAAGTCAATTTGAACAGTGACCTAAAGACATCAGTTTCAAGAATGCATGTGATGGAAATCCTCTGTTGTGTTAATAGATGACGTATTGATGTGGTTGGTTTATGACACGCAGAGTGAGCACATTAAGACAGTTAGTTTAATGTTGCCTTCAAAACAGAAGGAACAAAGTCTTTGTTTAGAAGCACAGAGTTCAGTTCAAAAAGAAGAATAATTTCTCTTAGCTGGAGAACCATATCAGTTTGGGGGAAACCATTCACCTCAATAGAAGTTGTTACAAGTCTGGGGAGTTTGTAGCTGGGAGAGCTCGAATTAAAAATCCAAAAATTGTTAGAACTGGAAAAGATTAGGCCATCAGAATTACAAGAGGTTCATGCCAGTGGAATCAGAATGGAATTGTAAACAAAGAATTTTCAATAGTCCAGGAGAAAGAAACCGGAAAGGGTCAGTTATATAAAGATTTAAAAAGCTGATAGAGGAACGATGGTTCTCCGAGATTGACTGTCTGTAAAGGGTAGTGTTGGGAAACGGCTTGAAACTTTGTTTTAAATGTATGTGTTAAAATTTTCTAACTTTCTTCTATATATAGCTTTGTATTTTTGTGTAATATACTTAAGTTCTGTTGTTAACAACTGTAGCCTGGTGTGAATATATTTCAATGACTAACCATCAAGTAAACGAACTGCAAAAGTTAAATATATTATCTATCAAGCCAGGTTTCATTCTGGGGTCTAACTTGTCCGATATTTACCATCAGTTGGGATCATAATAACTGGGATGAATGGATATCTCTACTATTTCATATGATGCTACATCATAGCTATGATTAGAATGTCACAATTTGATGGACCATGGGCACAATCCCAAGAACTTTTATTAGCATTAAAATGTAGCAAATAGGTAAACTTAATCAGTCAAAAATACTGTAACTGGTTTAACAGTCTTCATATTCCTAAAAATTATTTTAATCCCTCTCATGTCAGACATAAACTTTAAATATAAGGTTTGTTTTAAACAGATTTACACGTAATCTGTATGTACAAAAATGATCTATAGAATTTCTGAAGTTTAAAACTCAGACTGTTGATCCTTGAAAACATTGAAAATTGTGTTAAGTTTATAAGGAAGTTCAGTTCAAAGACTTTGCAAGTTACATGCATAAATTTTTTTAGTTTTATTGTCACATTATCCATTTGTATTTATCAAAGATACCTTAAACATTATTAGAAAGCTGAGATGTACAAACAATTAGATTACAGTTTGAGTATTTCAATTAGAAACAACAGAAGGATGAATCAGTGAATATTAACCTATTTGATTGTCTTGTAACAGTTTAGAGGGGAATTCCCATTTGATAAAATGTCTCGTAAAGCATTTGATTTGATTTGTGAGATAACTTGACAATTTGAAAGTACAAAACTGTAATATTTAAAATTCAAACACAAGCAAATTTCTAGTTTGTCACAGTCAATTTCCTTTGCATTATCATTTTCTGTGATCTTGTAGAAAGCCACAATGTCTTTTACAAGTAGGTCAACATAAGTGACGTTGGAAAATTACATGGACACAAAGGATGTGGCTGCATTATCCACCTCCAAGGAAAATGCAGCCTCTAATTTTCGGTTCCAAATCCAAGCGAGATTCTCACATACGCTCAATTTAGTAGCGACCTTTTATTACGAATGATTTGTTTTCTGGTAAATCAAGCAGCCTTTCTATAATAGTTACTCTGCATTTGTTGTAGCTTACGCCCAAAGCCAACCCAGCAGAGTTTCAGAGACAACAGTGTGGAGATGGAGGGACGCAGTAGATCAGGCAGCATCGGAGGAGCAGGAAATACTGCCTGGCCTGCTGTGTTCCTCCGGCTCCACACTGTGCTGTCTCTGACTCCAGCATCTGCAGTTCTTGCTATCTCACAGTAGAGTTTTAAAGGCATGGGTGAAAAACGCAGAAGGCACTTACTGAATACATTACAATATGCAATAGAACAATAGAAAAATATTGCAGGGCCTGAAAAATATTGCAGGGCAAAATTATACTTTCTAAACCACGTTCGTTGATTCTTAGATGGCGCAAGTTATTTTTTGGCACATTTAAAGTTTAAACATTTTCCACTTAAATATTTGAAAACTGTTTGAGCCGGTCCAATTTGATCCTAAGTTTTGAAGTTCAAAAGTATCAGGTGAAGCAATGTAAATCCAAATAGAAACGATGCCGATTTCTTGTCAACTGGGAAGCTCCTGAGTTTGCAGAAAGGCACCTGTATTTATTCCTCAAGAGAGAAAACTCACTTTAGATCCCAGGATGATATATCTTGGAAATAAAGTGTTCCACTGTCTACAAGAGAAGGAAAGAAAAACACCTTTATTCTGATAAAGTATGACTGTGGTTTGGGTTGCGTGGCTTCAACTGGAAATCCGCACCGACCCCTAGGAGGAGTCAGTCAGTCTAATCGCCCAGCCTGTCTCTCTCTATTAAAGTCACTCAGACGCAGCCGGATGAGTTTTAGTTCGAGATGGATTATTACCCTGGATTATATCTGCAGTGGAGCTGAACTAACTGGAGAATGCTGGACCGACTCTGTAAATACAAGCAGGCTTAAGATCGAGGCATTTGCACACACGGATTTGTCTCCAAGGCGTTTCATTCGCGCGTGTGTTTGTATATTTGTTTGGCACACGGAATCAGGACCCCCGAAGCGATCAGGCATCATCATAATGGCAACATGCGCCGTGATTTACCCCAGCAGCAGCCTGATGCTACTCCTGCTGCTCTTCAGACCTCTGCACGGTGGATCGTACGCCCCTTATACGGACCGGTCTGGTTTTACAGACTCTATCGACCTGCCAGTAAATTCTACCGCTGAAAGCACAAGCTGGGAGGAGGTGAGTGTTCCGGAAAGCTCGCAGCCCGCCTGGAGGACTTTCAACCCCGGGACGGATTCACTGTCCACTCCGGGCTTGAGCACTGATGATCGCCGACTGTCACCTTCTGTCTCCAGTGCCGGTAAGTCCAGCCCTCTGCATCCCCCCACTGTGCCCACTGCAGTCACAATTCCATTCTGCTGTGCGCTTCACATGCCCAGCCCAACTCGCCTCTAATTCTGCCGCTTCCAATCGCAGCAGCTGCACGTGTTTTTATCCAAAAGTAAACTTTTGTTTAGAAACTCCCTCCCTCAGCTCGTGTACACTTCACACCTTCTTAGGTGAGGACTTAGAGCAGGACATCGTTGAATATTAACTTTGGACAATGGGGAAGAAGCCTACTACTAGTAATTTGTGATTTGTACTAACGCATTGTTCTCATGTTGCTCACAAGTGAATACATTTGTAGGCAGAGTCTGCCGAAAGTTTTCTACGTGAGAGCTATACGTTGCTTTGTCGAAATACAGCTCTGGTGGAAATATCGAAAGCCCTAAGCTTCACATAGACAGAGGGTGATCCTCACCAACCAGGAACCTTATGATCAGCTCGCCAAAGACCCAGACTTAATAGAGTTTAAATAAAACTCCTGAAAGAAGTCAATAGAAATCAAAAATCCAAATTTAAGAATGTTTGTAGCAGTTTTTATGCCAATCGATTTTAAGTTGTACCAACAACAGAAAGTGCTACAAAACAGCAAAAGTTTTAAATCCTGTAGGATACATGCAATATTAATAGATTTATATTCTTTATTATGTCCTGCATTGATTGACCATTAGCTCCGTTGTCCCTACATTTAATTTAGTGGCACAGATTCAGAAACTGACCTTTACCAGATACAGCAGGATTTAAAAAAAAAACTGCCATCATTTAAACATATACTCTTATGTTTAAAATTTCCTTAAACTAAAGTAAAAATCATATGAAATGTGAAGAATCATAGACCAGAAACAGAAGCTGAAGATGGCGGGCACTCTGCTACTTGGAGGGAGTGGACAACATGCCTTTTTGGGGTTAAACAGATCCTTCAACACAAGTGCTGAGCATTCTCCACTTCTAGTTCAGATTTCTAGTGTGTGTAGTTTTGTTTTGTGTGTTCATATTCATTAGGCAGTACACCTCAATAGATTGTCAGATCTTCTCTAATACATGTAAATTAACTTTGACTTAGAATTTAGAATGGGGTGGCACGGTGGGTCAATAGTTAGTACTATTGCCTCACAGCAGCAGGGACCTGGGTTTGATTCCACCCTCAGGCGACTGTCTGTGTGGAGGTTACACATTCTCCCCGTGTCTGCATGGGTTTCCTCCGGGTGCTCTGGTTTCCTCCCACAGTCCGAAGATATGCATGCTTGGTGGATTGGCCATGCTAAATTGCCTGTAGTGTTCAGAGATGTGTAGATTAGGTGGGCTATAGGGGGATGGGTCTGGGTGGGATGCTCTGAGAGTCAGTGTGGACTCGTTGGGCTGAAGGGCCTGTTTCCACACTGTAAGGATTCTATGATCTATGAATTAGAACAGTACAGCACAGGAATGGGTCCTTCGGCCCACGATGTTATGCTGAACATGATGCCAAATTAAACTAATTCCTTCTGTCTGCTCTTGGTCCGTATTCCTCCATTCCTTGCTTATTCATGTGCTTATCTAAAAGTCCCTTATATGCCCCTATCGTATTTGCCTCCTCCATGACCACCCTGGCGACGTGTTCCAGATTCCTACCACACTCTGTGTAAAAAAAACTTGCCCCTCACATCTCTTTTGGACTTTCCCCCTCTCACCTTAAATACATGCCACCGCGTATTAGACATTTCAACTCTGTGAAAAAGATTCTGACTGTCAACCCTATCTATGCATCTCATAATTTTATAGACTTCTATCAAGTCTCCCCTCAGCCTCCGCCGCTCCAGAGAAAACAACCCAAATTTTCTAGTCTCTCCTTATATCTCATACTTCCCAATCCAGGCAGCATCATGGTGAACCTCTTCTGCACCCTCTCCAAAGCCTCCATATCCTTCCTGTAATTTGGCAACCACAATTGAGCAGTGCTCTAAGTGTGGCCTAACCAAAGTCTTATAAAGCTGCATCATGACATCCTGATTCTTGTACACAATTCCCCGACCAATAAACATGCCATACGCCTTCTTTACTACCTTATCTACATGTGTGGCCACTTTCAGGGAGCAATGGACTTGAACCCCAAAATCCTTCCGTACATCAGTGCTGTTAAGGGTCCTGCCATTAATCGTATACTTTTCCTTAGCATTTGATCTCCCGAAGTGCAGCAATTTACACTTACCTGGATTAAACTCCATCTGCCATTTCTCTGCCATATCTGGAACTGATCTATATCCTGCTGCAACCTTTGACAACCTTCTATGCTATCCACAACTTTACCAATCATTGTGTCGTCTGCAAACTTAGTAACCCACCCATCTACATTTTCATCCAAATCATTTATGTATATCACAAACAGCAGAGGTCCCAGATTCCTGCAGAGCACCACTAGAAACGGACCTCCAGCGTGAAAATTCCCCTTCCGCCACTACCCTGTGCCTTCTTTTGGTAAGCCACTTCTGAATCCAAGCGGCCAAATCACCATGGATCCCATTCATCTTAAGCTTCTGGATGAGCCTACCATGAGGGGCCTTGCGGAAAGCTTTACTAAAATCCACATCGACAACACCCACTGCTCTATCCTCATCGATCACCTTTGTCACCTACTCGAAAAATTCAGTCAAGTTAATAAGACATAACCTGCCTGGCACAAAGCCACGCTGACTGTGTCTAATTAGGCCATGCTTTTCCAAATGCACGTAAATCCTATCGCTTAAGAATTCTCTCCAATAGCTTATATTGTTTTATATATATATCATATATATATATAGAGAGAGAGACTTATATTATTATATATTATTTCAAAGTTCTGTACAATACAAACCCCGTTTTTATGAAACAAATATCTTATGCAGTGACTTTTTGTCACTGTCAGTGGGGAGGCATGGCTACACTTAGTCACTTTTAACTCAGCATATACTTGTACCATGTTCTTTGACTTACTCTTTCATATATTTCATTTGAACAAAATACGTAAATTTTAGGCTGTTCTGATGGATTTGTTGATAGTGCTAGCATCCAACTAAACCATCGTTCCCACTGCTCCGTGACTCCTGTGGGAAAGAGAGATGGAGGAACTGAGAGAGGGTGAGAAGAGAGATGGGGTATCTGATGAAGAATGAATGGACTCGGGTGTGATGCTTCCTAATTTCTATTAACCCCGCAATACTCTTTCCAAGGTCACACATTAAACGTGGCTCCTTGTGCAAGGCATTGAAATGCAACATGTGCTGTTGCACCCAATCGCCAACATACGAGTGTCTTTGGGTAAAAGATGCTTTACGATAACCAAAGTGTTTGCTTGTATAATGTGAAGTGTTACATATATTGGTTAGTAGACAAATTGCAACAAACAGAACAATGATGTGGGTAACCTCTCACACCTGACTTTTGCCGCAGTTAAAAACAGAAATGGGTATATTCCTTGGGTTGAAAGCTGTGATTTTTAGAATTGTTGACTAGCAGTCCTGACAGCATACATTTGAAAAGAGTGGACAACACATATCTCCTCAGAGAAGCCTTACAACACAAAAACGCTCCACTAATAAAGAACTTGTACTTATATACTGTTTTTTCATATGTTCTTCAACATAGCCCAAATTACTTCACAAGCAATGTAGTATGAAGTTTTGGAAATGGTTTAATTAAATGTAATAAACAATTTGTACACAGCAAAATCTCATAAATATGAATAAGCAGTTAGTTAGTTTTGGTGTATTGAGGGGTAAATGTTGTCAAGCCTCTGTTTCTTAAAGTAGTGTCATTGGAATTTTTAAAAATTTACCTCCACTGGCTGAATGGATTTCAGTTTAATATTCCGTCCAAAATACAGTGAGTGCAAAATTCTTCTCAGTGCTGCACAGAAGCACAGATTATACTCTACATGATATGACCACTACCATGGAAAGAGACCAACAGAAAATCGCCGAAGTCTGACAATCTTTTGATTGCAGTTCTGAATATCCTACACTACATTTGTTCCCTGATACAATAAAGTATCAGTAGTTTTCTTGGCTAGTTTATCAGTAACAGGAAGACTTTTCCCATCCAAAAGCGCACAGAGAAGTTTTCACTTTATCTAAAAAGATAGTGTACCCACAAAACAAACATTTTTTCTAGTATCTAGCAGCCAATTTCCAACATCTCAAGTGTAAGCCAGAGCCTTAGAAACACATAGTCACTCCCTGCCAGATACCAGAATCTACACCTTTTGCACCATTTTCATCCTGATGTCTATTGCTTTTTCGCAATGTCTGAAAGGATCCAGAAATGAGATCCGCATTTCAGATCTGGACATTTGTTGATTGGTCTATCTATTAAAGAGGGAGCAAGCCTTGCAAAAGCTAATGTAATGTAACTGTCGTTCTTAGTTACAGTAAGACTTAACAGTCCAACTGGCATATATCCCCTAAATGTTTCACCAATAATCACTGTGAGGAGAGTTGCATATCTGAAATGACTAATATGGAATTTCAGAAGTACCAGTTGCTCTCTAGTTCTTTGTTGTAATCCAGATAACTTTACCTAATAATGGCCTAACCCAAAATAACCCTTCCAGAAGTCCTGCAAAGTAAATTAACACAACTTATTGTGACTCCTTTCCATGGATCCTTAGCCCAGCCCAGAGACAAATGCCAAAATTATGTTATCTCTAAAAAGCATATTTTTCAGCTTTAATGTGACCCCTCGGAGTAAGATTGGCAATTTATGATCATAGAACATTTGTCCTATTAGAAACAGAATTGAACTTTCTCTGAATGATTACAGGGAGAAGTCTTAACCATTCTGAAAATTCAAGTTGAAGAGACAATGTGCCATCATCCACACAATCTAGTATATGTGTTGTTGGTTTGCATTTTGAAGAAAAGTTGAACAAAAGTTTGGTGGCTGTAGGGTTAGACTGTGTAATCTGAAATCACCTTGAATTTTTAAATTAATTATTAAGGAAAGCTGACATTTTTGTTTTTTTCAGTTGCATGAACCCTGCTGTCCAGATATGAAGGACACCGACAGAGTGTAGTGATCATAACTTCCATGCATTGGGCCACATTACATATTGCCTGAATTCAGTAACTAGATATATGTGCCTATTGATGAAACTGTTCAGAGAGTTACATATAATTCTGAAACCAGTGTATACAGGCAATTTATATTGTGAACAATTTAATTAAGCACATTTAAATCAAGGGATGCTTACAAACAAAGAACTAACAAAGTCAGTTCCTAAGTTAAAAGTCACAGGACACCAGGTTATAGTCCAACAGGTTTATTTGAAATCACGAGCTTTGGAGGCGCTGCCCCATCGTCAGGTGAAGTGTCATCACATGATGAAGAGGCTGCACTCTGAAAGCTTGTGATTTGAAATAACCTGTTGGACTATAACCTGGTATTGTGTGACTTTTGACCTTGTCCACGCCAGTCCAATACCAGCAACTCCACATCATGGTTCCAAAGTTGGTCATTATAGACATGTTTAAATGTAACAGATCATAGATCATAGATCATAAAATCCCTACAATGTGGAAACAGGCCCTTCAGCCCGACAAGTCCACACTGACCTTCAGAGCATCCCACCCAGACCCAGCCCCCTAATATACACATCCCTGAACACCACAGGCAATTTAGCATGGCCAAACCACCTAGCCTGCACATCTTTGGACTGTGAGAGGAAACTGGAGCACCCGGAGGAAACCCACGCAGACATGGGGAGAATGTGCAAACTCCACGTAGACAGTCGCCCAAGGTTGGAATCAAACACGGATCCCTGGTGCTGTGAGACAGCAGTGCTAACCACTGAGCCACCCCAATAGTAAAGATCAGAATAGTAAAGATCAGAAGATCTTAGGACATATGTTTCCCTGCAGTCAGGTTCAAGTAATAACGGAAATGCTTTACAAAGCTGAGAAAAGCAAAAGGAGCAGACTCTAGTCTCCTTTATTACTGTGCTGACATGTTTTAATCTTCTAACAGTCGTTGAATTCTTAGTTACTATTGTAATACAGTGACCACTCCCTTATTATGTTGCCTTTGGGAGCCAGTGGAAAGCTTTAACTCAGTGAATGTTTCACAGTGGATTCTTGTATGTTTTATTAATTGATAAACTGTGCATATTATATCAAATCATTACTGATAAAAGCAGGTTATTGAGCTGTAGGGAAATTGCGATGCTGATATTCTTTTGATGGGTAATGCTATAGTACTATATACTTATCCTGTGGGGCATTTTGCAAAAAACATTGAATTTAATAACGTTCATAAGTGTTTAGTTAGAAATATGGGACAATCAAACAAAACATTAATTCTCAATCATTCATTTATCTTTGATGGCAAAATTAACAACCTGCAAACTCTCCAGTTCTCGCTTTATGCATTACCAAGTAGTAAGCGGTCAGCTGTAGTTTAGTGGTAGTATGCTCATCTCTCAGTTAAAAGCTTGTGAATTCGAGTCTACATCTATAATCTCAACTGAAGTCTTCATGAAGTTCTTCAGGAATTCTTGAAGGTGCCATGTATTAGATGAAGAGTTAACTGAAGAACCTAACTGTTGTTTCAGATGGAGATAAAATAATCCATTTGTACATTTGAAGAAGAGCAAAAAGGCTTTTTCCCATTGTCCTAGCCCCATTTGGGAGAAAATCATGAAATGCAGATTTTTTTCTAAGTTATATAGATCAGTTCTCATGATGCAGAAGCAACATATGCAAGTGGTATGATTTTCAATAGAATCATCCACTGCCTTTGGCCCATCAAGTCTGTAGTGTTCAAAATACACTAAATCTACACTAGTCCCACTTTCCACCTTTTTCTGCTTTAAAGTTTTGCTTTTTGGCCCAGATCAAAGTCCTCTTGATCCTTTATTCACTGATCCATTGAGAATATTTTCTGGTGCCAAATGTAGACCTTGTCCTGGAACCTGCAGCTTTATAAATACAAAGATATTTCACAGATTGGTACTGCTTCGTCACTTAATTCCCCTAAAGATTTTTGGTGTGATTCCTTAAGTGATATGGTATCATTAACTCAAAAGCAAATTACCCTGGATGCTGGAAAACTGAAATGAAAAAAACAGCCAGAAAAATCAGCAGGTCCGGCAGAATCCGTAGAGAGAAACTGAGTTCACGTTTCAGGTCAATGACCTGTCAACAGAACAGTCTCATTTGTTATTATGCTTGGTGGCACTGGTTCCACTGACCACATGAAGGAGATAGTATTGAGTTGTGAAGCACTTTCCTCTGTTTTACAATGTCAGTTTTTCTCCATTGTGTGCGATGATACGGGAACTCTGATACTTTACAGATGGCAGTGTAAGCTGCTGTTGCTTTTGCTGACAGTTGACTGCAGTGAGGATCAGTGGGTGTGTTCGCTGCTTAATAATCACTCAGTCTGTTTTATATTTTAGTTCGATATGTAGGGAATTGCTTATTATAATGTATCTATCTACTTTACTAGACGTTTGTCTAAAAACCAAATCATTAGAAGCTTGTGGATGGATTATGTTGCGACACAGAAAACTTGCTACTTTGATTATTACTTGTCTTCCAGCTCTGGGGGCACAGGCAACAAATTTCAATTTGTACACATTCTTGCCAAATGTTTCTATCCTGTTCTAGTGTGTGATGAGGAAAAGCTCAGGTGACAAGTTTTGAAATTAATTCAAAAAAGAAAATTCCAGTTAATTTACAGTTATCAGTTATAATAATTTATAATATAATGGCCCTGATCTTCTGGTAGCTGGTAGTAAACTTACCTTGATAGATGCACCACACGACCTCTTGGAAGTCCAAACAGAATGATTGCACATTTCAAACTTCAGATGGGTGTATGGTATTTGACATAGCTCTCAACTTTGAGTTAGAATTGGAGACTTAGTAGTGTTCTGACTTACTTACAAGAATACTTACACCCGTGACATTCGACCACTCCCTGACCAAACTGCTTATCTTTACACTCACCTGCGTTCCTTCAATACATGACCCCACACTCGAAGCCTTCAGAAATCCGTAGACCCCCAACATCTGGCTACACCCCTGTTGCAGTTCCGAACAAGCAAGCGACCCACTCTACCCTGTCACCTACTTGCTGCCCTACTCCCTCATTCACTTGCTACCCTACCCTTTCACACACCTGCCTCCATACTCCCTCAATCACCTACCAGGCCACCAACCCCCCTCACCCGCCTGTAAAAAAAAGGGCATGGTGTGGCATCTGATGTTGGCTCTGTGCTGTTTTAGAAGGTTCTTGGATCACTTTAATTTTCTCAAGAGGCCTGAATCTGAAACTCATGCCAGAAACGTGGAGCCCCAAGGCAGATTCAGTAAAAAATAGCACTCTGACGGTGATAGCACTCCTTGGAAATTTCGGTATGTTATGTGTTAAGATTTGTGAGCTGAACCTGACAGTACCTTGAAACAAACATTCAGGGTTATAACAGCAGAGAATTCTTTGAAAATTGTCTCAAAATAATTGAATCACAGAAATAATTGAAACCTAGAAATGTACAGCAACGTACACAAAATGAGGCCATTAGATCATAAGAAATAGGAGTAGGCCCCTGGAATCTACTCTGCCATTCAGTAGGATCGTGGCTGATCCTACATTCCTCATTGTCCACCTTCCAGCCCTTTTCCCATAATTCTTGATTCCCCTACTGATTTAAAATCTATCTATCTGAGCCTTAAATATACACAACCACTCCGCTCCCCATAGGTCCCTATGACAAGGATTTCCAAAGACTCACAACCCTCTGGAGAGAGCTCTCAGTCTCAGTCTTAAATTAGTGCCCCTTAATTCTGATACTGTGCCCTCTGGGCCTAGACTATCCCATGAGGCAAAACATCCTCTGTGGATTTATCCTGTCAAGCCCTTAAGAATTCTTTATATTCAATGAGATCACCTTTCATTCTTCGAAGTTCCAGTGAGTAGAATCCCAACCTGTTTAACCTTTGCTCATAAGTCACTTACTCCATACCAGGGATCATCTTAGTGAACCTCCTCTGAACTGCCTGCAATTAAATTATATCTTTCCTTAAATGAGCGAACCAAAACTGCTCACAGTACTCCAGATGTGGTCTCACCAGCACCTTGTACAGTTGGAGTAAGACTTCCCCACTCTTGTATTCCAAACCCCTTGAAATAAGGGTGAACATTCTATTAACTTTCCTGAATACCTGCTGCACGTGTGTGCTTTCTGTGTTTCATGCACAAATACCCCAATGTACCTTGATGTAACCTGCGACCTTTAGTTACAGACCCACTAGGTAGACGGAATAGTTTTTATCTATCCATTCCATCAAAACCTCTTCATCTTGAAAATCACTCCTTAGGTCATTTCTTAACATTTTCTGTTCCAAGAACTGTCATAACCTTTCCACCTTCTCTTCGTAACTGAAGTCCCTCATTCCTGGTTACACCAATGCACACCTCCTCTGCACCCTTCCTAAGAAATCTGTTGCTCTGAATTGTGCAGAATATTCTTGCTGACTTCTAACCATTGAGTTGGAAAGCTCTTGCATAATCTCTGCTTTTAAACTCTATTCCTCCATTTATAAATCTGGTAATCCAAATGCTTTTTTTCTAACAACCATGCTAACTTTCCATTTCATCTTCAACAATTTGTGTATATATACAGGAAGATCTCTGTACTCATCTACACTTTTTGAAAATCATAACATTTATAGTATACTGTCTTTCCACAATAGTTCCCTAAACACCTTAAGTGCATCAGTTCACACTTCTCCATTCTGAAATCCGCTTGCTATTCTTTTACCTATTTCACCATACTGTGAATGACATTCTATGTGCTATTTTACCAAGTTTCATATTACCTGCAAACTGTTTAATGCTATTCTTTATGTTAGAGTTTATGTTGGTTAGAAAATTTATAGAAGAAATTGACCCAATATTTACCTTTGGGATATACCGCTGCAAACAATATCTCAATCCAAAAAAGATCCATCCACTACCAGCCTTTCCTTCCAGTCAACGTTTTTATTTCAGATTTCCAACATTCTTTTTTTGCCTTTATAGTAGGGATAGTAGAGAATTTCCAGGATGTGACTGGTTATCCCACGAAGATTTGTGTTGAGGTCTCAACTATTCACTGGATTTATTGGTGACTTAGTGATTGAATTGAAAATTAGGCATCTAGCATTTGCTGAGGACAAAGGGAATGGGTGATATCACGATCAGTGTAGATAGAAGCATCCAATTAAAAATAAAGGATGGACTAAGTAAGTGGGTAAAACTGTGGGAATTAGATATTAATGTAAGCAAATATGAGGTCATCCACATTGGAACCCAAATGGATAGAACAGAGTCCTTTCTACATTTAGTGAAAACCCAACAGTGGTAGCAATGCAAGTTTGCCTGC
>NC_063338.1:60980737-61005737 GCF_021869965.1 Rhincodon typus | reverse complement strand
TTGTATAGGACTTTGGTTTGACCACATTTGGAATACTGCATACAGTTCTGGTCGCCACATTACCAAACGGATGTCGATGCTTTGGAGAGGGTGCAGAGGAGGTTCACCAGGATGTTGCCTGGTATGGAGGGCGCTAGCTATGAAGAGAGGTTGAGTAGATTAGGATTATTTACATTAGAAAGTCGGAGGTTGAGGGGGTCCTGATTGAGGTCTACAAAATCATGAGGGGTATAGACAGGGTGGATAGCAAGAAGCTTTGTCCCCCCAGAGTGGGGGACTCAATTACTAGGGGTCACGATTTCAAAGTGAGAGGGGAAAAGTTTAAGGGAGATATGCGTGGAAAGTTCTTTACGCAGAGGGTGGTGGGTGCCTGGAACGTGTTGCCACCGGAGGTGGTAGAGGCAGGCACGATAGCATCATTTAAGATGTATTAGACAGATGCATGAATGGGCAGGGAGCAGAGGGAGACAGATCTGTGGAAAATAAGCGACAGGTTTAGATAGAGGATCTGGATCGGGGCAGGCTTGGAGGGCCGAAGGGCCTGTTCCTGCGCTGTAATTTTCTTTGTTCTTTGTTCTTTATTTTTTGCTGCACCCCTGGCCCCTCTGTCCTTTACCTCGTACACTGCTTCAATGAAGCTCACTTAAATTTGAGGAACAGCAATTCACTGTTCGATTAAATGCAGCCATCCAAACAAATACTGAACTTAATTTGAGATTACTGTTGTTATTGATTCTGTCATAGAATCCCTACAGTGTAGAAGTAGGCCATTCAGCCATCAGGTCCACACTGACCTTCTGAACAGCATCCCACCCACTGTAGCCTATCCCTATAACCCTGCATTTCCCATGACTAATCCATCTCATCTGCACATCCCTGGACAGCATGGGCAATTTAGCACGGCCAATCCACCTAACCAGCGGACTGTGGTAGGAAACTGGAGCACTTGGAGGAAACCCATGCAGACATGGGGAGAAAGTGCAAACTGCACACAGACAGTTGCCCAAGGATGGAATTGAACCCGGGCCCCTAGTGCTATGAAGCATCAGTGCTAACCACTGAGCCACCATGCCACCCAGAAACGCTTTCTCTCGAAATATCTTTTGCCTCTTTACTTGATCCATTTCCCTCACATTTTGCCTTGTAGATTGCCTTTAGTCAATGAATCTCTCCTGCATCTGACCTTATCCTTTTTCATTCATTCTTCTCTTCCCATGTACATGCTTAAAACTTGTTTTACAGTTCTGATGAAAGGTCTTGAAAATTTAATTTTGCTCCACAGATGCTGTCTGGCCTGTTGAGTATTTCCAATACGTTCGGCTTTTAACTCAGATTTCCAGCACTTTCAGTGTTTTGCTTTTCTACTAGTGCAAGTCTTACTTTCTTTTATACAGATATTCAATCTTTTGGAATCTAAGACATGTAGCTCAAAACTATTGAGCAAAAGACATATGATTATGAGTATTGCCAGCCACACTGCATAACAAAATATGATCCTCAAAACCAATATCTAATTTTACAAAACAGCAAGATCCCTCCATTGAATGCAAATCTAACCTCCTTGCCCAGAGGCTTTAAAATTACCAACCTGGAAGGATTCCAAATGTTGCATCCTGCTTGGAATGCAACCTTTTACCAGCACTCCAACCCAGGAATACCGAAGACACTGATAGGATGTAATTGGCATAAAGGCCATGTGATCAAGTGGTCCATTCTCACATTCCTTCCCATACAACATGCAATTTCCTGTCAGTGCCTCCAAAAACAGAAAAGTATCTTAATCAAAAGACAGTGGATGCTGTATCTTTAAATATTTTTAAGGCAGAGGTAGATAGATTGATGATTACCAAGGAGATAAAAGATTATCAGGAATGCTGAGTTATGGTTAAAATCAGATCAGATCTTACTGAATGCCAGAGCACATTAAAAGGGCAGAGTGGCCAACTTTTGTTCTTGTTTGTACGTTCATAAATGAAGGAAAGGACTCTTGGGAATTCCTCTCCCAAACATGAACCCAAAAGTTCCAGGAGAAAACAATGAATGCAATCAATTGGCAACAAATTGTATAACAGCAAGAGGATGCAATGGCTGCTATGCAAATATTATTGAGTTTCATTTAGTGAATGCCAGGCACTGGTTCCAACATCTAGGAATTTGATCTAGCCTAGCCACTGAGCTGCAATTATACATACAACAATTCCAGAACAAGAACGTGAAAAAAGAAACATGCACACGAAGAAAAACTAAGGATCAGCTACCTGTTAAAAACCAGTACTGCCACATAATGAGAATACTTGAATTGGGTTGGGTTTGCAAGAACCAGTTGGGAAGAAAGTAATCAGCCTTCATTTAAAATATGTAAATTGGAATGGCTTCCAAAAACACCACGAGGAGGATTCACCTCTGTGATTTCAGCAAATAGAAATGACAGGAATTTTGGGTGATGAGATATATTGCATGGCTCACCAATCAAGCAGTCCTCCTGTTTCCCACACACACACAAACACACAATTCTGAGGAAGGGTCACCGGACCCATAACGTCAACTCTGATTTTTTTCTTCACAGATGCTTCCAGACCTGCTGAACTTTTCCAGCGACTTTTGTTTTTGTTCCTATTTACAGTATCTGCAGTTCTTTCGGTTTTTATTCCTAATTCCCACTCCCACTGGGACTGCTGCTTCCCCATATGATAAATCTACTTTCCATTTCCTGAGAAACGGTGATGAGTTAGAGAAGTAACTGTCAATGTCCAAATGGAAGAAAGCATCTTAGTGTGGTTGCATCTCTGTCCAGAAAGAAATACATTTCAAACAGAAACAAAAATTGCTGTAGAAACCCAGCAGGTCTGGCAACATCTGTGGAGAAAAAGTAGGGTTAACGTTTGGGTCCAGTGACCTAGCTTCAAAAGTACTAATTTGTTGAAAATTTCATGCTCAACCAACAGCGTCACGGAAGGCATTATGCCAACTTCTAAGTCCCATGTTGAATCTTCGAAGATTACAGTGTCAATTCTTCTTCCCTCAGTAACACTGGTGGGGTCTCACTTCACAGCGAGAGTCCCGCTGACAGATCTAACTAAGGAAAATGAGATGGGGCTGAGGCAGGTATGGAGAAAGAGAGTGGAAGTTCTGAGCTGTCAGACTTCATCAGGAAACTAAATTGGTGTTTGCCCAGGCCAACCAACAATTAACGATCATCGTACTGTCAGCAATTGAAAAGACCAAGGCTAAAACCTGGTTAGCCTCTTAAACAAATGTGAAAAAAAATTAATGCAACAGACAAACAAAAAGAGTAGGGGTCTTAAACAGCAGAAATTAAAACTTCATATTGAGTGACAGAAAAACTCCATGTATATTTACTTTGCATGCAGATGACATCCACTTCTTGAAGGTACAATACCTCACGATTTGCAGTCACAATGTTCATTTTAGATGACATTACATACTTGATATTACAATGGCACATTTGATACACCTTATAAACAATGAAAGGAAAAGTTAATTCCCCTGCAGTACTATCAACCTTTTGTGACAGCCACTAACTGGGACAAAAGTCACACACAGCAGTTCTATCTCTTTGAAGATTTTAGCACATACATAGCCAGGGTGTATCAAAATGGTACACTGTTGCTGACAATGCTGAAAAATGTATATTTTCTTACCAGGATCCAGGTGTGTGAAAGTACCAATAACAAAATCCATTGTAGAGATAGCCAGCAAAGCTAAAAGCAACAGTTGAAACCGAATGATCCATTTGACTCCTGCTAGATTAATTCCCAGTAATCCCAGAAGGACAGCAATAGAAATTCCCCGAACGGCCCAGATGTTACGGAGATCCAATAAGTCGGCAATGGATTCTGCAAAGCCAGTGATGTACATAGCACCTGCAACGCACTGAAAGAGACCATTATTTTATTGTTGCCATCAAAAACACACTTTATTAACATTGTATGCAGGCGTTATGATGACAGTGATCCGTTAATGTGAATCATGTGCCAATCACCTTAAATTAAGCAGCACATTCTATTACTTTAAAAGACACTATATAAACACGAGTTAATGTTGTCATTAATGCACGAATTAGAATGTCCAAAGTGAACTGGCTGGTTGAGCTTAACTGGTGCAGCAAGTTCAATTCTAGTCACCAAAGGAAGAAAGTCAAGGCCTTGCAACAAGTGAACAAGTGACTAACTTGCATGGCAGGAATAATTAGGAATTTCTAATTTGTGGAGAGACTCAGGTTATCCTTCTTAGATTAGAGAAGATTTGATAGCTGCTCAAAATCATGAATGACTTTGGAAACACTAAATAAGGTGAAACTGTGGCAGATGTGTCCATAACCAGAGGCTAGAGATTTGAACCGACCAGCAAACAAAAGAGAGGTAGGATAAGGAAATATCATTTTACACAAGAGGTCTTATGCATTGCCTAAATGGGTAGTGGAAGGCACTTTATAACAACACTAAAAAGAAAGGGATAAATACTTGAAGGAAAACACTTACTGAGCTTTGGGAAAGAACAGGGGACTAGGATTAGGACTAAATAATTCTCTAATGGAAGTGGCACAGACATAAGACATGTGCTTTTCTGAGCTATATAATTTTATGATTTTCCTCACAGTTCTATGAGCAGACATCCCTATATAAAAAGAAGTACTGACCAGACAGAATCTTGCATTTTCATCAGCCAATAATACTAATCAAATTTAAATACAATCATTGCAAACAACTCTCATGATTGGAGCTACTTTGATGGTACTCACATCTAGTGTAGTGGCTAGTAAATAAAGAACGATTTCACTGCTGCTGCAACTCATAGTAACAGGAATCTGTTTCACCATTCAATTAAATCATGGCAGCTTTGTGCTTTTACTTATGAATAAGGTGAATATTCCATTCGTTCTCATTCTTTAGTTGTGTAACAAAAGCTGTAAAGTGTATTGATGATCAGAAAGATGAGGATTGCTTTACACGTTCCATAAGATGGCACTAGACCACTCAGTTTCCCTGTATGACAATCAACTGGCATCTTGGGCAGGCAAAGATAACTTCAGTTAACTGGATATATTGGAAAGACTATGGCTGTTTCTTCTTAGAGAGGAATTTGAAAAAAAAAGATTTGATTGATCTATTTAAATTATGAATGGTCTAGACTGAGCAGACAAATTGTTCACTTTGGGGAAAGGGTTGAGACCCCTTTGGAGAACCAAAGTGTTATTTGGGTATACCAGCTCACTATGCTGCATGAACTGAAGCTCATGAAAAGGGTTGCTGCCACCATCCACTTTAAATGGAGGAAACTACAGAATACTTCTACTTATGGTCTAATGTGGTAGAGGAAAACTGCTTCCTCATCTAACTCGGACTTTTGAGGACCAATCCTTTGAGATCCTCAGCTGTTCTGCCCAAAGTCTAATTGGTCTCATCATTGTGTGTGGTGCTTATGATACTCTTCAGTGTTAACCCTTTCAGTCCCGTAAACAAAACAAAGGACACTGGCTTAAAAAGACAGGTAACATGAGGAAAAGTTTGATTTTGTTTAAAAGGTGGCAAATAGTTAAGAGTATACCAGCTGAAAGGCTCTGGATGCAGACTCTATCCGGTTCTCTTTTGAAAGCCATATTTATCGTCTTCAGCGAAAACATTTGTAAAGCTATAGGGCAAGGATTGAGAAGATCAGAGCTTAGGATCCAATTGTTAACAATTAATGTTAATAATTTGGATCGGGGGACTAAGAAAAATGGAATATATCATTGATAAGTGTGAAGTTATCCACCTTGGAAGGTGGAACCGAAACGCAGAGTATCATTAAATGGAAAAAGATTGGGAAGTATTGGCTTCTAAAAGAACCTGGCTGTCATTATTTATAAGTCACAGAAACTTAATGTAGAAGCAAGAAATTTGGTGTGTTTATCACAAGATGAGATTATTATAAGAGCAAAGAAGATTTGCTTCAGTTGTATAGAACTGTGGTATATGGTGTGCAATTTTGTGTATCGGAGTATTGTGTGTAATTTTGCCTTAAGGAAGAATGTACTTTCCATAAAGGGAGTGCAGCAGAGATTCACTGGACTAAGATAACAAGGTGTAGAGCTGGATGAAGGCCAAGCAGCATCAGAGAGCAGGAAAGCTGACGTTTCGGATCTATGTTCAAGATGGGGATTAAAATATTTCTAGATACTAAAGTCACCAGAAGATATGGGGAGAGCCTGGGAATAGAATTCATGGTCACTTGTAATTTTAATAAAATCATTCAGCTCTACACCTTGTTATCTCAGATTCTCCAGCATCTGCAGTTCCCACTATCTCTTCACTGGACTAATTCCTGGTTTGGCAGAAATATCTGATGAGGAGAGAATGAGAAAACTGGGCCTGTATTCTTTGAAGTTTAGAAGAATGAGAGCTGATGTGGCTGAAATTTACAAAACCGAGCAGTGGCTAATTAGAGATAGTAGGAACTGCACATGCTGGAGAATCCGAGACAACAAGGTGCAGAGCTGGATGAACACAGCAGGCCAAGCAGCATCATAGGAGCAGAAAGGCTGACGTTTCGGGCCTAGACCTTTCATCAGAAATGGGGGAGGGGAAGGGGGTTCTGAAATAAATAGGGAGAGAGGGGAGGCGGATAGAAGATGGATAGAGGAGAGTTGCAACTCGTATTCCGCTTGGGAACCCTGCAGCCCAATGGTATCAATGTGGATTTCACAAGCTTCAAAATCTCCCCTCCCCCTACCGCATCCCGAAACCAGTCCAGCTCGTCCCCGCCTCCCTAACCTGTCCTTCCTCCCACCTATCCCCTCCTCCCACCTCAAGCTGTACCCCCATCTCCTACCTACCAACCTCATCCCGCCCCCTTGACCTGTCTGTCCTCCCTGGACTGACCTATCCCCTCCCTAACTCCCCACCTACACTCACCTTTACTGGCTCCATCCCCGCCTGTTCGACCGGTTTGTTTCCTCTCCACCTATCGTCTCCTCTATCCACCTTCTATCCGCCTCCCACTCTCTCCCTATTTATTTCAGAACCCCCTTCCCCTCCCCCATTTCTGATGAAAGGTCTAGGCCCGAAACGTCAGCCTTTCTGCTCCTATGATGCTGCTTGGCCTGTTGTGTTCCTCCAGCTCTGCACCTTGTTGTCTCAGTGGCTAATTAGACAAGGTAGATGCAGTCTCAGAATGATGACAAAACAGTGAGGATTGATACGAAGAGATAACACAGTCATCTGGTATGTTCACGATGGGGATTAAAATATTTCTAGATACTAAAGTCACCAGAAGATATGGGGAGAGCCTGGGAATAGAATTCATTGTCACTTGTAATTTTAACAAAAAATTACAATGATAAAGTGTTTAAGTCGCCATACCACAATGGCACCTATATTAATAGCAGTAGGCATAGATAAGCAAAACTTTTTTTTAAAAAATTAAGGAAAAGTCCATCTTAATTCAATTCCCAGCTCCTAAGCTTGGGAAAAGACCGCACACTGGGCCACTGTAATACCGGGCCAGAAGACTCCACAGAAGCCATCAAGGACCAACCCCATCACCAATCCCGGGAAGGAAGACATCATAAAAGTCACCCAAAAGATTCCCGGGCCACTGGATGCCGGGCTAAAACTGTCTCATCGTCAAAACCACATATGGCTTTGAGGTTGATGATCAGCATGGTCTAGAATGGTGGAGTAAGCCCAAAAGGCTGAATGGTCTACTTCTGCTCCCATGTTCTGAGGGGAACTCGCTAATTTGCACTTGCTAGCAGCTGGCATGAGCTGAAACCAAACAGTGCATCTCTGTTATGTAACCTTTCTGTGATCCTATGGACAGTCACAATGGAAAGTGTACATACTTTACTATTTGTGTACCCATTTAACACTACTGTCTAGTTCTAAGTTCTCAGCTGTGGGCATAAATCTGTGATGGGAGTATCCTATATGTTTCTTGCTAACATTGAACTGTTTATTTACCTACAAAGGACAAAGATTAAAATATCAAACTATCAAACATGTTTGTTCCTTTGATCTATATAACATGGATATTGACAAAAATATGGGTACAATACGAGGCCTTTTTATTTTAAACAAGAAGAAGCTTGGACAAATACTAGAATCAAACTTTGTTAAGAAAGTAGCATCAAAAGTGCTGACTAAAGCAGTTTCTCTGCAAATAAACTTGTGGGTGGTCTAACACTTGTTAGATTTTCCAAGTCTGATTTGAATCCTTATATTGGCAGAAAATTTCTGTGTGAATAATCCTCTCGCATAAAGGACTCACTAGTAGGGGACTTTATGTACCCAGCTGCTATTAGCATTGCTGGAAATTCAACAGTAAACTTGTGTAAAAGATTAGATATCATCGAGACAACAAGGTGCAGGGCTGGATGAACACAGCAGGCCAAGCAGCATCATAGGAGCAGAGAGGCTGACGTTTCGGGCCTAGACCCTTCATCAGAAAAGAGATATCATCTACAGGATTTGCACACTCATGAGACTGGGCCTTCAGAAAGAGAGAGAGAGGCAGTTTAAATAAAGATTGGCTGCAGTAAACTTTGTTCTAGATGTGCAGTCTTCATGTTGTAACAAATTATACATTTCCACTTTCTATTCTGCACATTTTATTTCATTTTTTCAAATTTGGACCTCACTTCAATTCCTCCATTCCAACAATTTTCCTGCCATCAGCCGCTGAATCCAAATCCAAATCCACAACTGGTTCAGAATACTCCGGATACCATCCCTAAATTCCAGACTGATCATTGCCATCATTTTGGAATAATGGGAGCCCCTGCCATTGTGACAAAGAAGTGAAAGGTAGAGACCACCATTCCCGTAGAATTCAGCGAATATGTGGTCAAATGCAATGTCCACATTTTGTGCAGAAATGCTGCAAAGTGTCAGAATTGAGGTAAGCAGAATTCCAAACGGTTCATAAAAATCACAACCATGAAGTCTGGATTACCTGTCCAAATACATAGAGAAATCCAAAGGTTCCTCCGACTCGACCTCCCAGAACTGTAGAAAGCATGGCATATACTCCACCATTTCCAAGACTGCACCTCTCCCACACGCCAATTCCAGATAGCACTGTCACCAGAGCAACCAAGACAACCAGGGTCACCATAAACATTCCCAGTAGTACGCCAGTATTTCCCTAAGGTTGAAAAACTATTGTAGTCAGTTATTTGACACTAATCAGAGATTTCATGATAAATTGAACCATTCCTCAGCAACAGTTACATATTGGCAGAGAAATTACCAATTGTGATCAGACAAAAGAATATACATTGACGTTTAGATAACTTTTGACTCTGGAAATCCCTGTTCAGAAGCCTCCTGTTTTGAAACAGAGCAGACCTGTGCAGGAATTCTCACTGGAGAGGAGATCAATGTCAAAACTATGCACTCTTTTATAGCACTTGGTGTGCTGCATTCCACGTTTAAATATCCAGCAGCAGACCTAGCCAGGTTGGCAACTACTCTGAAAGGACACATACTTAAGGTGAGTCTGGAGGTAGGTTAGCAGGTGGGTGAGAGGTAGATTGTAAGTTAAGGGTAAGTAGAGTGGTTGAGTTAGGTGAGGATAGAGGTTGTGGAGGGAGATGGGGTGTCAAATTGGGAGAGAATTGGAATGTTAGGAAAGGAGGTGGGAGAAATTTGGATTTAGATTTATCGATGCTGTGCCAAAGTGCTGTTAGATCCAATAGGGGGAAGGGGGAGGGAGGTCAGAGCGTGTGATTTGGTGAGACGTAGGGTCAGTGACGACTCAGGTGTTCAGTTTAGGAGTTACTCAGATGTTCAAGTTAATTTTTCATCTTTAACTTTTCTGGGTAACTATTTTAAGTGAGTCAGAGCTTTTCAAATGCTCCAACTTTAAAGGGAATTTTTCAGAAGATTCCAGATGTGCAGTAATTGTCAAATAGAATTTTAAAGTTTTTAAACAATTCCCTCAGATTGAACTGAATTGAAATATCTACATGATCCCGGGCTCAACTCCAGTCTACGCTATTCCAATGACTATCTGACTATTGGAATTTTTGTGCCAGTAACTTGGTTAAAATCACATGAACCCTTCTCTGAAACAACTGGAAATTTAGTTATTTTAGTCATGATAGTGCCTCTCTTTAGATGTAGATTCATTGACCTGCAGGCAAATAATTCCCTTTAAACACAACACAGAAAATATAATTCATTTGTCAGTTTGTACTGGTACTGAAAGGTAGTTGGCAAGTATGACAGTGAAGGTAACTTATTTATACAGATCAGCCATCATCTAATTGAATGATGGTACAGGGTTGAGGGGCTGAATGGCCAATTTCCTATGTTTCTATCGTACATAGGCTTATGAGCACTATGAGCTACAAAATAAAAGGTATTCATTCCTGTTTTGACAAATGCAGAAAATGTCCATGATAATAATTGCAGGGAGAGTAGTATTTATAGTCCATTGCAATTTGATTCCTTACATTTCAACAACACATCGTGACATTAAATATTAGCTGTGAAGAAACAACATTTCACCAAACAGCAGCCTCCTTTTTGTTTTAAATTTTGCCGTTTGTAATATTTTGCTATGGTGTTGCAGTCTAAATGGAATGTGAACAATTGCACTTGATTGGAAAGATCGGTTAAGTGCACTGTTAGAAAACATGTTGAAAAACTGGTTATTTCTATTTTAAAAAAGTGTTTCATTTCATCCATGCTGAGACCACCTTTCAAGGTTGTTGGCTTGCTCGCCAAACTGGCTGGTTATCATACTGACATTTCATCACCATGCTGAGTAACGTCACCAGTGCTGCCTCCGATGAAGCGATGTTGTTCTACTCCGCTTGGTATTTATGTGATCCAGTCTATTAAGTTGGGTTCTGTCATTTCCGGTTCTGTTCTGCATGGGTTTGTATATGGGGTCTAATTGCACATGTAATGCAATCAACAAACATGTGGAATTAATGTACAAAAGATTATAGGTCAAATAAAATCTATTAGTTTAGTGTATGGATTCAATATGAATACCAAAATTACCAAAATAATTTTAGCTAGGAGGAGTACATTGGAAGAAACTAGAATGAAAACTGAAGTGGATTGTGTGACACTGGAGCAATTCAAATTTGTCTCTCAGGACAAAATTATAACAAAAAATGGCAGATATGATGTAGAAGTTAGAAGAAGGACAGAGATAGCCGGAAGTAAATTTGTAAAGATGAAGTACGTACTAACAACAAAAGAACTCAAGCTTGCAACATTGAAAAAGAAAACACAACATACTACATGTTTACCAATCTCCAGTTTGTTTCAGAAACCTCAAAAATAAGTAAAAATCCATGGAAGAGAAATAGGGCCCTTTGAAATATGCATGCTAAAATTCCATAAAGACCATTAATAAAAATAAGGAGGTGCTCAAAATTGCCAAAGACACAAAAATACTATTTAAAAAAGGTGACATCCAGAAAAGATAATGCCAAGATTTCAGACATTCAATCAGCCTGTGAGGTCTCTTGTGGAGCGCAGCAGAAAAAGGGGTCAATCTAGACACACTTGGGTGATAGGTGTCAGAGTGGTAGAAATGAGTGAGAATGTGCGAGAATGGTGCAAGACGTACAAGTGTGGTGTACAATGGCAGCAAATCTGGTAGGTATAGCTAAAAGCAGCAAAACAGTTGCAGCAATAATAGGGCGGCATGGTAGCTCAGTGGTTAGCACTGCTGCCTCACAGCACCAGGGACCCAGTTTCGATTCCACCCTTGGGCAACTGCCTGCACATTCTCCCCGTGTCTGCGTGGGTTTTCTCCCACAGTACAAAGATGTACAAGATAGGTTGATTGGCCATGCTAACTTGCTCATAGTGTCCAGGGATGTTTAGGTTAGGTGGGTTAGACATGGGGAAATATAGAGGCATGAGAGAGGATGCAACAAAACAAAGACTTACAACAATAACATCAGAACATGGTTGGGAAGATGCTTCCATTGGTAGGAGAGTCTAGGACCCGAGGGCACAGCCTTAGAGTAAAGGGTAGACCTTTTAGAAAGGAGATAAGGAGAAACTACTTCAGCCAGAGAATGATGAATCTATGGAATTCACTGCCACAGAAGGCTGTGGAGACCAGATCATTGAGTACATTTAGACTGAGATAGATAGGTTCTTGATTATCAAGGGGATCAAGGATTACAGGGAGAAGGCAGGAGAATGGGGGTTGAGGAACTTGTCAGCCATGATTGAATGGCAGAGCAGACTCGATGGGCTGAATGGCCCAATTTCTGCTCCTATGTCTTATGGTCTTATATTAGAAAACAAACAGACTAAATCTCTTCAACAACAAAAACAGAAGTTGCTGAAAAAGCTCAGCAGGTCTGGCAGCATCTGTGAAGAAAAAATCAGAGTTAACATTTCAGGTCCGATGACCCTTCCTCAGAAACCAGACCCAAAACGTTAACTCTGATTTTTTTTTCTTCACAGATGCTGCCAGACCTGCTGAGCTTTACCAGCAACTTGTGTTTTTATTCCTGATTTATAGCATCCGCAGTTCTTCCAGTTTTTATTTAGACTAAATTTCTCACATGGAAGAAAAAGCTGAAGGATAATTTAGTCGAGATCTTTCAAATTATGAAAGGTTATGATAGAATATTTCCATTGGTGAGCAAGAGCAAAACCAGGGGCTATCAACGTGAGACAGCGTTAAAACCAAGATAGGAAAGATAAAGCCACTAATTGCATAGTGGTTTGTTTCCAGCTTACTGATAACTCTCAATGATGCAGTCACTCTGCAACTGTTTTCTTAGAGTGGATTTGGAATTGTCCCTCATGAACTGTCAGGTTGCAACAATGAAGATTTTAGGGGAGGGGAGCCTTCAACTCAACAGGCCCACCTGTCTTTCAAAAGGAAAAGAGACAAGGGTAAGATCGTTTCCCTTCTGTCCTGTAGCAGTCCCTCTCTGTTAAAATCCAGTAGCTTTCCAATAGTCCACAGGCTGGGTCACATGACTTTAGAGTTTCAGAGACTCTGTCTCCCAAAAAGTAGTTACAACTGCAACATTTTAGCAACTGACAGTCATTGTCCTTTGCTGTGAAAAGTTTAAGCAAAAATTCCACCTCTTACCCAGCTGATATTATAAATGAACTTGTTAGATACTAAAAGCCACTAATCACCATATGGGGAACGCAGGAGTGGAGAGAATGTGGAACACTCGAGCACAGAAACTAGGAGCAGGAGTAGGTCATTTGGCCCATCGAGCCTGTTCCACCATTCAATATGATCATGGGTAATCCTCTATCTCAATGCCATATTTGCACTTTCTCCCCATACTGCACGATGCATTTAAAATCTACAAATTTATCTATCTCTCTCTTAAACATATTCTCACAGCCTCCACAGCATTCTGTGATAGAGAATTCCACAGGTTCATGCCATCTGTGTGAAAAAAAAAGTTTCCTCATCTCAGCCCTCAATAGTCTAACCTGTATTCTAAGATTGTAACCCCTGGTTCTAGACTCCCCTAACCAGGGAAAACATACTCGTTTCAAACTAGTCAGTCCAGTCCAGCCCTGTTAAAATTTGATACATTCCAATCAATCAGATTTTCCTTCATCGTTCTAAACGCCAGTGAATTCAGGCCCAGTCAAACTAATCCAATAAGACAGGACAGTCCTGCCATCCCCAGAATCAGCCTAATGAACCTCTGTGGCACTCCCTCGACGACAAATAAATTATTTCTAAAGGAAGGGAGACTAAAACTGCACACAATACTCCAGGTGTGGTCTCACCAACGTCCTGTAATTAAGGCAAGTAGAATTGCTGTTCTGAAAAGAATAGAGAATCATGCTGGTACAGAAAGAGGAGCAAGGTTGGTAGGAAGCTGGAGTAAAGCATAATTTTTAGGAAGTGGTGTGTTTCCATAAAGTATATTCGAAGTTAATTCTTGTCTATCTCCTTCATTTCAGCTTTTCAAATACTTTGTATCTTTTTTGTCATCTTACAGTTTGCATAACAACTCAGAAATCATGGGAAAATCTTCAGTGTTTATGGTGTAGTACCTTTCTTTACTGGGATAATCTCCGGTACTCCCTGGAATACAGAAGAATGAGGTGACCTTATGGAAACAAAGATTCATAGAGGACTTGACATGGTAAATGCAGAAAGGCTGTTATTTCTTGTGAAAGAGTTTTAGGACCAGAGGGAAAAATCTCAGATTTAGGGTTTGCACATTTTAGACAGAGGAATTTTCTTACTAGCTGGGGCAGCATTTATTGCCCATTCCTAGTTGCCCTTGAGAAGGTGGTGGTGAAACTCTGCAGTCTCTGTGGTGTGGGTAGACCCATAATGGTATCAGGGAGATGTGCCAGGATTTTGACCCAGTGACATTGAAGAAATGCCAACATATTTCCAAGTCTGGATGGTGAGTGGCTTGAAGGGGAACTTGGAGGGGCAGTGTTCCAATGTATCAGCTGCCCTTGTCCACATGTAGCAAAATAGGGTGGAATTTTCAGTTTCTATCAAAAGGTGAAACACCCAAGCTGCCTCTTCAAAAGGAATATATTTATTTTCTTCAAGTCAGGCTGTTTAGGGGACAGCAATCGACTTTTTTCTGAAATAGAGTCTCTGGGGGTAGAAGTTCCACATAGCAAGAATTGCCTGGCAATCAAAAGTCTGCAGGTCTCACACTTGGCAGCATCACAGAGTGGCTGTGGCTGATGCCATTTGAACAACCAAGATCATGACTACAGAATGTCAGATGACGATGTTCTGGGATTGGGGGTCAGGGAGAGTGGAGACAGTGAGATGAGAAACAAGGTAGAGCGGTGGCTCTCAGTTGCCGCTTCCCTGCTTTATATCCAGTCTCTTCATTGTGCACAAATAAGTGATGATCGAGGGACTCCTATTCCCGTAACAGAGGTAAGCTGCACTAGTTTTCCAATCAGTTGGACCACCTCTATTTTTCCCACCCAGAGCTGAGAACAATTGCTGCCCAGGCAGGAACAGGTCATGAATTGACCATTTAAAAGCCTCAACTGCCACTGGGGAGGTTAAGTGGTGCTTCGATCTTCCTGACCAGAATTAATTTAGGCGGACATGGCAGGGTTTTGGGATGCTCCCCCATCCCCCTAAAAACCCCAACCCAGCTGATTACACTGCTTTCCCACCTCCAGACAACTGCCTTTGGGACCAGACAATTTCTCTCTCAGTTTTTGCAAAGAGCCCTGACCATTACAGATCAAATCAACCAGAAATGACATTTATAATCCAACTGTTAGTCTACATTGGTTTACTTTCATAAAAAGCTACTTATGCTTTCCCAAAAACTAGAAACCCAGTTGGTTCAGTCTGTCAGAGAAGTAATAAAGTTATCCTGATATACATATAATATTTCATTTGAAATATCTACAATGATTCATGGCTTAATATTTAGCATAATGTCACAGAAATTTTGCATATGTCAGAACTGTAGGTAACAGAAACTAGATCCAAAACAAAATCAATTCTTAAGATGAGATGTGACACTACATTAAATGCATAACAAAGAATTATAGTCATGGTATCTGAACTACAGATAGATTCATTAACATGAGAAAATAAAATAAAATTGTTTAATTCCAAGAGCATTGAAGACATGGACTTTCACCCTTCGTACAATAGGAGAAGGTGAGAGTCAAGCATTCAATTATCTTGCCCTTTCGTTGAAAACTACAAGGAAAAGTAACTGGATACTGGATGTAAAAATGCACCACCCAGTCCATCGTTATAGTAATAGAAGAGTGTAGGGGAAGAAACTAATTACAGGAGTCCATACAGGTGTTCAAAATGCACAAAATAACACAAGAAATAGCAACAGGAATAGGCCATTTGGGTCTGCTTCCTTATTCAATACGATCATGGCTGATCAGACATTCTTCATGACTACTTTCCTGCATTTTCCTCTTGATCTTTGATTCCCCTACTATTCAAGAATCTACCTCAGCCTTAAATATACAGATGGACTCTATCCACACAGCTCTCTGTGGCAAGGAGTTTCAAAGACTCTCAACCTTCTCAGAGAAGAAACCCCTCTCCATCTTGGTCTTAAAATGGTGGCCCTTTATTTTGAGAATATGCCCTCTGGTCCTAGACTGTCTCATGAGGGGAAACATTCTCTCACCCGATCTATTGTTTGCCAGATGCTTTAACTATTTTAAATCTCATATGGATACAATTAAAAAGTTACAAATGAATTTCGGAAAGTAACTTAAATATATCAAATCACATTTATGAAAGCCATTTGCAACTTCATACAAGTAAAAAATCATGCCAAATAAATTAACCTTTAGGTTAAATAGTCTAAAACTTTGATACAATAAAATGAAAACCGAAAGAACTGTGGATGCTGTAACTCAGGAAAAAAAAACAAAGTTGCTGGAAAAGCCCAGCAGGTCTGGCAGCATCTGTGAAGGACAAACAAAGTTAACGTTTCGAGTCCGGTGACCCTTCCTCAGAACTGATACTAGAATAAAATAAAGTCGGCCTCAAAATATCAAAATTCAAACAAACTACTCGACTGTTTCTTTTTCAAAACTTACCTATAATAATCTTCTGTCAGTAACTTATTTATTACTTTGGTGTTCTTATTTCTTCTCTCATTTTTTAAAATGTTGTTACAAACCCATTTATTTTGAAGAAATGCAATGTTAGTAGACATAAGAATTTTATACAAATAGATTAAATGGTCCTCTGTCTGGAAAACTGAATTCAAAATACAACTTCTCCAAATCACCATAATTTCTACAGCTATTACAGCTAAGTACAAACTTACCACAAGCCATCCAGTCCGCAGGAAGAGAACCACTCCAAAGATGTTAATCATACAAGTCGTAAATACTCCGTCCCATGTTCCAAATAGCACTGGTTCCCAGACAAATATCTTAACTTTCCACCAGGGCTTAACATGGGACTGGGATACCTGTTTGGTGCATTAACATCATTTTACCATTACATCCTAGTACATACAATACAGTGATTCTAAAAGACAAAGGATTTGTGCAGAAACCAAGTTAATCCTGGCAGCTGTTTTCATGCCAAAGCCTTCATAAATCAGATCACGTAATTAACATATTGCAATATAAAGCAGATTTATAAAGAAAGCAGGGTTTTGCACTTCTAACTTTCTAAACTGTATTTAAAGTTCCATAATGCTCTATCTTTAAATTTGCTCAATATATAATGCACATCTCGGATAGAAAGTGGAATCAAACATGAGTCAACTCAGTAGCAGTCAAATTTTAAAAACAGTATAATATTGTGAAAAAAACATTAAATACAATTTAGTTTTGAAGCCTTTCTCATGCCCAAATAGAACACTGACCACGGAGCAGTCCACAATTATGCTTAGCCAGGAGTTTACGATTGCTTCTTGTAGCCTTGCTGACCAGGAAATTCTCCCTGTTTAACTGCCTGCCATCAGGCGTACAGGAAGGAGTTAAGGGCAGATAAATAACTTCTTTGGTCGTGTTCTGAACATACCTTCCATGGCCAACAAATATACTGAAGTGAATCATGAACTTGGAGCTTTTAGCACAAAATTAGGAATGCGACAACTGTACCACAAGACCTCCACTTTAAAATCTAATCATCTAAATTAGTCATAAACTGTTGTCACAATAAATGGTTGAACTGACATCAAACTGCATTAAACATCTGTTGTCCTCAAGGCATGTACTTTAGTCTATTTTTGTTTAAAGAAAACATTCAATAGATATATATTCACATGAATTTATAATATGTGATATTTCACACAAACTCTCTCCATTTTAAAAAAAGTGTTTGAACAATTGCAGTAAATGTGAAAAAGAAGAAAATTAATCAGCCCCATCAAGTTTTTAAGACATCAATACATTATGGCTACATTGGGATTTATAGAATTTAAATGGAAATGTTACAGAGTATATTGCAATTTAATAAGATGCTGTCTTTTTAGAAGTAATGTTCAACATCATATTTAAGTAGGTCTTTATTTGCACAGTAGTGGGAGCAAGATCAGATTGACAATGTTGAACCTAAAGAGTTATGTATTATGACAGATATACAGGAGATCTCCAATTTATCAACGTCTGACTTATGCCAAAATGCCATACTTGTGAATGTGATCCCATACATGGTTGAAATTTTAAACACATAACATATGAACATTTCCTGTACTTATGAACAGCTGATTTAGACTGTCTTGCATTGTGCTCCGACTTGTGTACAAATCAACTTGCAAACAGATTCCAGAACACAAACTATTCACAACCTAGGGACTGCCTGTATGTAACGGGAATGATCGAGGCCTTTCAGCCTAAAGTGATGAATATGTTAAATTATGACTCGAGTCTACATTTTCCATTTTCAGTCCATTCCAAGACAACCCAATGTTAACAATATTTTCTGAAAACAATGAACAATGTAAATTATGACTGTGAACTAGAAAAATTACCTCGACAATTCACAGGAATAGTTTGGATCAAGACATTGCTACTACACACAGTTTGAATGCGCCATCAAATAGGTAAAACGGTGTTGAACCAATACTTCTTGTTTCCTGATGCATCTCATGACTAATCTGTTGAGTCTATTCCCAGCAAATGAGGTTCTATGCAGAGATAAGTTACAAAATTGCCCAATGCCTATATTGCTCACAGTAATTGGGCCAAATCTATTTTTACTTTTAAAAAAAAGCAAACAACTCTAAGGAAAAATGTACTCAAAAAGGTTACCCCATGTACGGTAACTACAGAAATCGGTTGGTCAAACTCACCCGTGCAGCTTCATGGAAAAGTTCCTGCGCACATCCAGTACTTTTAGATTCATAGGAACCATTTAGTAGTAATACTGCTTTATTTGTTTCATCTGAATTACGTTTCAGATTCCAGCCTTCTTCCATACTGTGGAAATACTGCAGTCTCCAACCAAAGAGTAAAACGTTATATGTGTCAACGGCTAGATTTGATCAAAGTGCCTTTTGTCTTCATGAAAAGAGGCCACTTCATTCTTTACCCTAAAATTTAAAAAAAAGTCTTTAGCAATTCAATCCATTGTTGTAGTTTCTTCAATTAAGAACTTGCTTCCAGAAGTTTTGAACTGTCGCTAATGTTTTGTAAGGTGGGGTTCTATTTGACAAACATTGACCGGATCACACATCACAGAAAACCTATCAACTGTGATTTACATAGACGATATGCTTTTCAAGGATGATGAGATTGTCACTGAATAAGCAAACATCTAAATCCTGCATAAATGATTGGCTAATTAATCTACTTTTAGTGCCATTAGTTAAGGAATTAAGAATACGATGAATTTTAAAAAGGGCCCTCTTGTGGCATGGTGGTAGTGTCCCTACCCCTGAACCAAGAAACTTGGGTTCAATTCCCACCTGCTCCAGACATATGTAATAACATCTCTGAATGGGTTAGAACATAGAACATTGAACAGTACAGCACAGTACAGGCCCTTCGGCTCACGATGTTTGCCGACCTATTATCCTACTAGGAAGAAACTACCATGCATACCCTACATTATTCTATCATCCATGTGCCTATCCAAGAGTCGCTTAAATGTCTCTACAGTATCTGACTCCACTACCACCGCCAGCAGCACATTCCACACGCCCACCACTCTCTGTGAGAAGAACCTACCTCTAACATCTCGCCTATACCTTCCTCCAATCACTGTAAAATTATGCCCCCTCATAATAGTCATTTCCGCCCTGGGAAAAAGTCTCTGGCTATCCACTATGTCTATGCCTCTCATCATCTTGTACACCTCTATCAAGTCACTTCTCATCCTTCTTTGCTCCAGTGAAAAGAACCCTAGCTCCTGCATCCTTTCCTCATAAGACCCGCCCTCCAGTCCAGGCAGCATCCTGGTAAATCTCCTCTGCACCCTCTCTAAAGCTTCCACATCCTTCCTATAAATGAGGCGACCAGAACTGAACACAATATTCCAAGGTTGATTAGGAATTTAGGTATGAGAGAAATGGAGGACTCTTGTGGTGTTCCAGATTCAGGGCCCCGCTGCTTGAGAGGTATATGATAACAACTTTATATAGGTTGATTGGAAAATATAAATCCATGAGAGAATCTGTTTTTCTCCAAAAAATACACAAGATCTCATTCAACTAAATAAGTCTTAACAACTCATCCAAAAACAGCAAGTTTAATAATTCAGTACTGCAATGTCAGTTTACATCATGCATTCATGAAACAAGGCATAAACCCATAATGTTCTGATGCTGATGTGACAATGCAACCAACTGAATCAGATTGAAATGATAAATATTAGGTTTAAAGGCATTCTCCTCTTCAAAGCATTAATCACTAAATGCCATTGAATGTAAGCAATTTGAAAATACATTTCTTGCTTTAAATTAATTATCTGCACAGTTTATAATGTATTGCTCTCATCCACCAGAGGAACCTTTATCTCCCTCTCGAGCTTATGATATAATTAAATGGTTATAAGCATGTCAAGATGTTAATAAAACTCTAAAACATAGTCTAAAAGCTGGGGGACAAATTCTGTGTTCATCACACACTAACATATTTTGGGAAATATATGCTAAAATTAGTTTACTAATTTTAAACTAATTTGCAACTACTAATTGACCAACATATATTAAAGATGGCAGGGCAGATAATTTGCTGTGACTACAGAATTAGGGAACTTCTGAATGCTGTAATCCAAGGCAATCATACCTGCAGTAAGTGCTTGTGACTGCAGGAACTTTGATTCAGAATTATTGAGCTGGAGACCAAGATACAGACAATGCAGCACTTGGAGGGGAAAAATTTACCTGGACACTTTCTATAGGTGGTAGTCACACCCCTTAGAACAGGGTCTTCTGATTCATGTAGTGGTCAGGGACAGGAGAGTGTGACTACAAGTGAAGCAGATAAGGAGACCCAGAGGGTAGGAGCCAACAGCCACAGCTTTTGCAATTGTCTGACAGGTTTGAGGTTTTCTCAGCTTGTTTTGGATGACAGTAAAGGGTGCAGGGTCAAGGAGGTAACAGGCCATGACACCAATCCCAGAATCCACTGAAAAGGGGGCATTAAGAAGGAAAGTAGCAATGGTAGGGGCTAAGGAGTATGGTGAAGGAGATTGACACTGTTCTCTGCAGCACAGAGCATGAATCCAGACAACTGTGTTGTCTGCCCAGTGCAAGAGTTCAAGTTATCTGCTTTGAGCTAGAAAGGAACTTCAAGTAGAAAGGAGAGGATCCAATTGCCGTGGCCGACTGACACAGATAGAAATAGGAAAGAAGTTCTGCTGAGCGAATATAAGAGATTAGGTACGAAATTAAAAAAAAAACAAACCCTCAAAAGGAATAATTTCTGGATTACTGTCTGCTTGCAAATTGTCATAAAATGAATAAGATTAGACAGATAAATATGTGGCTTAAAGGCTAGTTTGGGAAAAGTAGGTTCCAGTTCGTGGGGCATTGGCACCAATACTGGGGAAAGTGGTATCAGTACCAGTTGGACTGGTATTCTCATTAACTACATGCTTAAGTAAGCAGTAAAGGTTTTAAACTAAACATGGCGGGTAAGGGATCAAACTTGGATAAATGTAACAGATCAAGGGATACAGTTGACACAGGAGAGTAAAATACTATTGTGGAAAATGTAGGTTAGAGAATGACAAGAAGGGAGAAAGAGGAAAAAAAACTGAGAATAAAGCAACAATAAATCAAGACTAGATACTGGAAGGATTAAAAGTAAAGGCTCTACATCTGAATGCAGCTAGCGCTAATGAAGTTAATGCATTCATAGTGCTCATTGAAATGAAGAAATGTGATCTGATAGCCATTTATAAAGATTACGTTTTTGGACAGTGGGCTAAAAATGAAGAGACACTTCTTTAAGTCAAGTAAACTGTGTAAGATGTTTACAATCCTTAAATACATATCACTGGAACATATTTCATACATACAATGTTGTTTTATTCAAGCAGTGAGGGAGAATTCTAGATAAATCGGCATCGTTTGTGTGCGATCACACCAACACTCCATAGCAGCAGTGTCTACTACCTACAAGACTCACTGCCAAAAATTTGCCAATGGTCCTGAGACAGCACCTTCCAAACCTGGGGCCACCACTATCTAGAAGGACAAAGGCAGCAAATACATGGGAACACTACCACCTGCAAGTTCCCCTCCAAGACACTCACCATCCCGACTTGGAAATATATCACCGTTCCTTCACTGTCATCGGGTCAAAATGCTACAATTCCCTTCCTACTGGCAGTGTGGATCTATTTATAGCACATGGACTGGAGTGGTCCAAGAAGGCAGCTCACACCTACTTCTCAACAATAAATAGGGGCGGGCAATAAAATGTCAGCCCAGTCAGTGACATGAGCGTCCCGTGAGCAAAATAAAAAAACAATGAGCAGACTCAGTCATATTTATTTGCAAAACATGCAGATTGCTTTTGCCTTTATTAAAAGAACTCCCTTTCTATATTTAACGGATTTTTCCACCTGAAATTCCACCTTGAGAAATCTGCATATACTTTGGCCATATTATTGCAGAACAGGGATAGCAAGACAAACCAAATCAGCCTCACTGTCACTGGATTTGCAACACCCGTAGGTACATAGGTTCGTATGACTTGCTCAAGTGCTGAAATCACTAGTCAATGCAAACAGTTTTTGCAGACCTCTGGGGACGTTTAATATTTTCTTACAATTGGAATTCTTTTCTCAAAACTTAACAAGTTGATGACTGGAGAATAATTTATTAGTTTCGATAGAGGATTGACTAAGCAACAGGAAGCAGAGAGGTGGGAGAAATATGTCTTTTTCTCGTTGGCTAGATGTAATTGTGGGTGCCACAGAATTCGGTCCTTGAACCCAACTGTTTACAATCTATATCAAAGACTTGAATATGGGGATAGAAGGTGTCTAAAGCCAAATTTGCAGATGACACTAAGATAGGTGGGAAGTAAGTTGCAATGAAGAAATGAGAAACTTACAAATGGATATGGATGGGGTGGGTGAATGGGCTGAATTTTGACAGATGAAGTTAAATGTGGATAAGTGTGAGGTTATCTATTTTGGTCAGAGGAAAAGAAGGCAATTTATATTCTAAATGGAGAGAAACTTCAGAGTGCTTCTGCACAGAGGGATCTGGGAGTCCTTGTACATAAGTCAGAAGATACAGATACAGCAGATAATAAGGAAGGCAAATGGAATATTGGCATTTATTGTTGCTTACATTTTGGCAGTTGTTGCGGGCACAGTTCAGAGAAGGTACACTAGATTGATTGCAGAGACAAGGGGTTTGTCTTGTGAAAATAGATTGAGCAGTTTAGGCCCATACTCTCTGGAGTTTAGAAGAAAGAGAGGAAATCTAATTGAGATATACGTGATGCTAAAGGAGGGGACAAAATAGATGTAGGATGTTTCCTCATTGGAGTAACTTGGAATGAAATGTCATATTTTTAGGATAAGGGGTAGCAGATTTAAAACACAAATGCACCTTCCAAAATCCTTGACCTCTTCCACCCAGACAGACAAAAGTATCAGATCCATAGGAACAGCTCCAACTGCAGGTTCCCTCTAAGCCAAACATGATTCTGACTTGAAACTACATGACCATCCTTTCACCACAATTGGGTCAAAATTGTGGAACTTCCTTCACTTTGGGTGTCCCAACACCCCAGAGATTGCTGTAGTTCATGAAGGCAGCTTTTGAAAGAGCCTTGCTAAGTTCCTGCATTGCATCTCATTGACAAAACACACTGCTGCCATTATGTGCAGTTGTGGAAGGAGTGAATATTGAAGGTGGTGGATGGCTTTGGAGAGTCTACAGCCCATTTCTTGATATCACAGAGTGAACTGAATTGGCTAAAGACTAGCATCTGTGTTGTTGAGACCTAAGGAGGAGGTAGAGATACATCACTTCTGGCTGAAGATGGTTGCAAATGCTGCAGCCTTGTCTTTGCATTAATGTGAAAGACACTTGAGCATCTACATTTAATTCTGGTAAGGAAATGGATTTGGAATACACATTGGACTGTTAAATTCCCTTACAAAAAAATCATTTCTAACTGTCCCTGGCATTGACTATGATAGTTGGATTAATATATGTTTCTTTTTTAAAGATGCAATATGGTGGCTGTGAGCAGAGAGATTACAGGAACTTGCTTCACAAGGCCACATTGTGGCCATAGCCTGTGTTACATTGCAGATGTTGCAGCAGAATTGGGAGTTGTTGACATAACAATTGATAAGGAAGTTAGTTGCACAGGCTTTTATGTAAAACAGATGAGGACAGATTTTGTTGGCTCCAGATGATTGGAGACTAGCCATGTCCGACAGACGTGCTACGAAACCCCTTAGAAGTCTCAATGCATTGACTGCACAATTTTCAATTGGCAATTAACCAGCGTCTGGAACCTTTTGAAAAAGTCTCCAACTACTGAAGGCTCAAATTTACTTTGCTTTATATTTACACAGGAAAGGTTAGAAGGAATTAAACTTGCTCGTAATCCTGGCTAACTCCCTCAATCATGAACTCTCTCACCAAACACCCCAATCACCCAGCTCCGACCACCACCTCTCATACTCTATCCTGGAACAGACTGTCCATCACAGATACTTGACCCAGCTGCACCCCCACCAACTTACCTGCTTCCCTATCCCCTTACCCGCTTAACTTTCAAACCATAAACACTGGACAATGGCAATTATTGCAGTAAAAGGATGTGTGGTTTGGGGTCCAGTGCTGATCCTGTGATGCATTGGAAACTAACTGATAAAGTGCAGTCCATGTTTCTCATGAGGCCAATCTGAAGTTTAGAAAGACAGAAACATGAAGCTTCAGGGCAGTGTAAGCAAAAAGGAGCTAACAAGCAATTTGTGCCGGTCTCTTCTCAGAAGTTTCAGCTCATTTTTTAATCTAAATATGTCCAGTTCGATAATAACAATTCTATATATTTGGATGTCCTCAATTTGTCAAAATTCTCATGTGCAATTTGTTTTTATTTTAAATGGTGCATATTTATGG
>NC_063338.1:60955237-60980237 GCF_021869965.1 Rhincodon typus | reverse complement strand
TGTTTCCTATTACTCAGCCAACTTCATATCCATGTTGCTACCCCTTTATTCCATAAGCTCTAATTTTGCTCACAAATCTGTTGTCTGGCACTATTGGAAATCCACATACACCACATCAATGGCATTGCCCTGATCAAACCCCTGTGTTACTTCTTCAAACAAAACTCCAGTTAGCTAGTTAAACATGATTTTCCCTTAAGAAATTCATGCTTACCTTCTTCAATTAACCCGCATTTATCCATGTGATTGTTAATTTTGTCCAGGAATATGGTTTCTGGAAATTTCCCAATTACTGGAGTTAAACTATCTGTTGTTGCTTAGCTTGTTCTTGCATGGGTTTTCGAACACGTGTTAAATGTTTTAGTCCTCTGACATCATCCCCGAGTCAAAAGAAGACTGAAAAAATTATTGCCAGGACCTTTGCAATACTTGTTCTCTCTCACCCATTATCCTTGGATGCATCTCATCTAATTCCAGCATCTTGTCAATTAAGTACAAGCAGTCTATTCAATACCACCTTATGAAATTAAAATCCTTCAAGTAACTGATTTTCCTTTTCTTTCACCATGACGTGGGTAATAACTTCTTATTTGCAAATACAGATGCAAAGAATTCATTCAATATCTCAGCCATCTCTCTGCTTCCATGTTTTGGTCCAACGTTGGCCCCACTGCTTCTTCTACTACCCTCCTTATGTTAGTTGCCAATCTCAACTCATACTCCATCTTTGCTTTTCTTATTTACTTTCACCATCCTGCTGAACCTTATATATTCAACCTAGCTCTTGATTGTATTTTCCACCTGAAATCTGTCATAAGCATACTTTTTCTTACTTTATCACAATTTCTACCTCTTTTGTCACTCAAAGAGCTCAGTAATTAATTTTTTAACCCTGTTTCCCTATTAGTTCCTTTTAAGGGAATATAGGTGGACTGTTCCTGAAACATCATCTTTTTGAATGTAGCCATTGTTCAAATATATGGAACTGCTTATATTCATTTTAAGCTGGAATACAATGAGGTATATTCAGTCAGTTTCTTTAATAATATTGGTCTTCTTTATTGTTAATTTTATAGAGTATTTCAGTTATTTGATCATGGATATATTGCACTTAAAAAGTGATACAAAATCTCTTACATTTGTAATCATTTCTATTCATTTAATGCAGGCTTTCTCTGTATTTGGTAACATTTAAAAAAATAATAATGTTAAAGAAAGTTTTGAAACTAACATTCAGCAATTCTGAAACAAAAACAGAAATTGATAGAAAAACTCAGCAGGCCTGGCAGTATCAATAGAAAGAAAGCAGAGTTAACGTTTTGGTCCAGTGACATTTCTTCAGACCTGTAGAAGGTTCGGAAGAAGAATCACTAGAGCCGAATCATTAACTCTGTTTTCTCTTCACAGATACTACTAGACCTGCTGAGTTTTGCCAGCAATTTGTTTTTGTTTCTGATTTCCAGTATCTGCAGTTCTTTCAGTTTTTGTTCAGCAATTCTGAAATTTAACATACATTACAGAATTAGCCTGAGGGTCATCATGCCTCAGGGGAGGGGTGCAGTTGAGAAAGTAGGATCTTCACGATAACCTCAATTAGCGTGGGAATTTAACCCATGCTGTTGTCATCACAAACTAGCCATCCAGCCAACTGAGCTAACCAACCCATAGAACCTATTTGAATATTTCCTTTCTTTTGTGGCATCAAATATTCTTAATTCTTCAGATTTAGAAAGAAAATATTCAGCCTAGATGCAAGGAATAAGGAGAAAGGCATTTTATCAATAAGCAGGGTTCCCTGCACCCAAACTGCCACAAATACATGTTATTAAAACCCTACCCACAATATGAATTCAAACATTTTTGTAAAAAATAGGCTTGACATTCAAAATCTGCTTTCTTTTGACTCCTAAATTTTAACGCAGAAAATCAGGAGTGGCCAGCAATCCTGCCAAAACTAACATAATGCGTCCACTTCAGCACAATGTCATCTACTGCTTGTAGCATATTTGGCAAATATGGTAGAAAAATGTCAGCATTTCTGTTCAAGTTATTCTAAATATCTTGGCAAAAACCTGAATTAAACCATAATACATGTAAACTGAAGGAAACCCCTTAAAAATAGCATGAAAACCATTCATGCATTCACAATTATTAAAGATTTGCATGTAAATTAGCAGTATTCCTCTGTAGTAATGTTGTAGCTACCCTAATATTTTATTAAATCTATTCTTACTCAAGTGGCTTGAAAGTGAATGTACCTCGTAAACTTGCAGTTAAATTTTACAACAGAATTTTAACAGCTTTCAAGGCCTGCCAACCAAAGACAGTCACAAAGGAAGAAGATCAACAGAGAGTGGATATTCAGTTCAAATGACGGCTGAGAACTTCACGACTAATGACTGAGGAATGATGGTAGCGGTCCCGCGATGCAAAGTCAGCATTCTCTTCGGTTAATTGAGTTGTTGCCATGCCGACTGTCGTAAATGAGGGTGTCACTATAATCTGTTTCTCATGCGATGTTCCTTTCCTGAAATCAAGAAATAAGTTGCGATCAATACTTGATTATAAATGCAAATACAGTGTTTCAAAATCTGATTGAACTGATTTATATTGAGGGTCAGGATCAGCAATCTGGCCTGGAGTCACAAACAAAAAAACAAAGCAAAGAAATGGTCAAACAGGCAAAGTTCTCAATTGTAATCTGCAGTTTAGAACATCCAAAAGAGGGAGGGAAAAAGTTATGGCACAAGTTGCACAGAAGATGCTTTCCTGAGCCTGTTAGCAGCCATTTTAAAGTGGAATTGGCAGAGGCTTGGAAAGAAGTTATCCTTCTCCTTAGTTGGTGTTTCAAAGCTCATAGCGACCAAAATTAAGGAAATGGAAACAAAAAACAAGAAAGACATTTTAATTCTTTGTTTAAAATGGCAATGCACATTCAGCAAAATAACAATCATTATTAAAAGGGGTTAAGTACCTTTACTGATCAAAATATCTATATGGATAACCTTTCAGACATCTGATACCAAGTGATTTGTTTATGTTTTATAGATACACGGAGGTGCCCACTTTAATTTGCACGTCTGACAGTCAAAGAGCAATTATTTTCAAAAAGCCTTCATTTTGTAATGGAGGAAAAATGGCTTAAGTAGGATTTCACAGTTTTGTCTGTTTTTCTTTCTTTAAACCAGATCATACACTTTTATGAAACATAAATAAAAGGCACTGATTACCAAAAGAGTTAAAGTTCATATTTAGTAAAGGGTATTCTAGAAGTTTTGCAGAGATTGAATTCAACAACTCTCCCCATTTTCAGTTTCAGCCCTAACAAAGTTTAGATGCTAGAATACACAGCACAGTGCGAATAGTAGATTTACTTATGTGGCAGCAACAAAATCTAAAGTGAGTGTACACTGGCATGAATTTTATCTGACATTACTGAAGAGGTAACCTGGATTTTGACAGAAATTGGCACTAAAATATGAGATTTGACTGGCTGATGGATTCCTGGTTAGGAAATACGTACATGGTTTTATAACATGCTTATGAGCACAGACATTGACCCTAGAATCTGGATACATGTGTGTCTGCATGTGGAGTCTGATTGGGAAAATTGCTTGGGATCCAAGGACTTGACAGCATTGAGAGACAGAGTTTAACTGATATTGGGAAGGAGTTTTCCAGAAGAATGGTCCTAAAATGCTCTTGGTTTGGACTTAACCCATTGTCTCCAGCACACCTTTACCCATCAGTAACCATTTTTGTGTCCCCACTGCTCTTATCATTGTTGTAGTTCTGGTTTCTTCCTTAAACAATTAAAAGATGAAATTTCTGTTTCTGTCTTCCAAGTGTGCACAAGAACAGACATTGGAAAATTTGCACTTTCCACGTTATTTTATATTTATTCAAAGGAATAGGCATACATTTTTGAACACTTGTACATCTATCATACAGATTTTCCACTATAATTGTCTACATTGTAGTTTGCAATGTTAAGTACTGACATAAAAAGTGCAATGTGTAAGTAAGGACAAGGAACCGAGATCCATATTTAAGACCTTTACTACAGGTTGATATTCTAGCAAATACCAATAGCAGCCAACTGAAAATAAAATTATCAGCTTGTATCAGGACTACATACTCGCTGATGGCATAATTTTATTTTACACTTTAAGCTTCAGCACATTTAATTAATTTGTTTGTAAATTGTGGCCACTATCAAATATCTGACATCAGTTTTTTATGAGTGTGGAAATATTTCCACTGTGAAGACAAATGGGAAAACACTCAATATGTCTGATATTCAAAAAAATGTGAATTATCTGTTGAATGAATCTTGGAATAAAATCACAGTGTGTTTGAATTCAATTAAGCAACAGAGTGATCTGTCAAAAGGACTCAGCCAGAAAATAAATGTGCAATGACAGCATTCTGTAGGGGAAACTCTGCAGTGGAAATTCCTACAAGAAATCTTCACATTAAATCCTAATTCCTATCATTTCAGCCTGTATTTTACTGAAGCTATGATATAATTTATTTTCTCATCTGACGTCTCTACTGTGCTATCTGGCGTTTGGAAGAAGCAGAATAAGAAGTCATAGGGTGGTAATTAATTGGCATTGTGAAAATGGTCAGGAATGCATAATTTGAAGACAATGATGATGTGACACACAGTTGTTCATATGCACGTCTCTTTGAATATACACATCAGCTTCAAATTTAGCCATAAAATTTGCTGCAGGATTTTGAGTGTAATGTAAGTTGCAATGGAGGCAGGTTAGCTCAGCTGGCTAGATGGCTGGCATGTGGTCAAAATAAGGTCTACTGTGCAAGTTCAGTTCTCATTCCATACACAATAGACTAAGGACCTGCCTTTGAAAGTGAAATGCAAATCACCATTGACAAAAACTGCCAAGAAAACAGCTCAGGTGAAGCATCAACGGACAATGAGCCAAAGATCTGTTTCCTGCAGAACACATATGAAGTAATGAGTAAATAATTTTCAACAAAATTAGGGTCAGATTCCAAATAGTTGTTTTTTCATATTTCTGCAATGTTATGATTATGAAACTCTTACAAACCTCCTTGACTCACTATAGACTGTCTGAATCCAATGTAAAAAGTTGAAGTTATTCGCTAGACCTGTGGAGAAAATATTCAAAATTACAATTGCAGAAGAGAAATAGATTTAAGAAAAAACTAAAAGCTCAAAGTTGAGAATACTCTCAGCAGTAATAAGAAGCAAAATGATAACAAATGTGATTCAGTTGAAAATTGACTGTCAATTCTGCTGCACTTGCTTTTGGGTTGTTTGTGTTCCCTGCTTCCCCAAATACCAACTTTCCCAATCAACCTGCACACCAAAATCTAGCCCAAGGTGAATAGAAGAACAACTGCAGAGTGTTAAAATATCACAAAACTTATTTTGAGTGCAAAACAAATCTGAAGAACTCAAGTCTTATCTATACCAAAGGTTGTGTTACATCCTTCAAATTTGATATATAAATGAAAACGAAATGTGCACTGTCGATTTTGCAGGTATCTTCAACTGATGGCGAAGGTGGATCTCACAGAATTGTAAAACAACACAAAACTGGATTTCATAAAATTTATTAACACTAAACTCAAACACATTACTGTAATTTAAAAATGACAGCAGGAGTATGGGGGAAATGGAAGGAGGTCATAAAATGAGCTGCATAATTTTTCATGAACTTAACCCATTATTAGAATGCTTCAGTGTTGTTAACAATCTATTTTCTTAAAGACGACAAAAGATCATCTTCAGAAATAATTTCATGTCTTACAATTTATTCTGAAATCATACTAGAATTTTCTTCCCCTGGCAAGGAGATCCACCCATCAGCAGATCATGCAGAAAATCATGCAAGTTGAATAAAGATGTAAGAATGTGCAGTTAATATGGGGTTTGTTTTTTGCAAGTCACCATTTAATGGGAGGCAAAAGTTTCTATAACATTTTCCTTTAATAATTAGAAGCACCAAAATTAAATGCAGTATTTGTCAATTGCTTCCACTTGCTTATTTGGTAATTGCTTACAATCAAGCTTAGTTTTGATTAAATGTAATTTTCAACAGCTTCAGGGTTCTAAAGATTTATTTTGATAATTACATGGAAGTTTACAGACTCACTTTTGTTCACCATGCATGATCAAGGTGACAACTGCTCCATACAAGTCCCTCGTTGCGAGATTGGCTAATATTAGTTGAGAGCGTTGCACTGTTACAGCTCTCCAGTGCTCAGCTCTGGCAATGACTTGGCATTTCATCAAAGTGTCATTTCACAATTGATATTGTCACTCATGCCTGTTGTTACTTCTGGCTTCAGTAGTTTTTTTTTGGGTACGGAGTGACATTTGTCTGTCTTGGACTACTTTCCATGTGTTCAGAAGGTATATTCCTTGATTAAAAGGAGTGCTTTGCACACATCCATGTTGGATTTTCGCATTCCTTTACAGTCCTTTTGACAATTTTCAATGCCACTTCAGCTTTTCCATTTAACTTGGGGATAACGTAGAGATGATGCATGGTGTTGAACACTACATGAAGTAGCTGAATTCTTCACCCATGAATTGAAGGCATTGTTACTCATCACAAAATCAAGAATACACAACAACTGTAGTATTCTTTCAAGCATATTACAAACTCACTGGTAGTCATTGATGTCAACTGGTCTAACTCCCTGTAATCAGAAAAGTATTTCAATGGTGACAAGGTAATTCATTCCTATGAGAGTAAAGCCATCTATTCCAAGCTTCATCTGTGATCTGTCTATATCTCAGGTGTCACAAGCAGCTGTTTAACGTGGTATTTGATTCAAGTATTGCACCAGCTCAGGTGGTCCTTAATCTCAGTGCTCATACTTGGCCCATTGGGCATTTCTGTCTTTGTCAGATTAGACTCAAATTCATGATGACTTGCAAGGATGCAATTCAGCATTATTTTTTCTCATCTCCTTAGAGATAACAACTTTATTTTCTTTGTGCAAGATGTCGTCTTGGGCTATAAATTCTTCTGTGAAAATGACCAACAACCAATACTCGCTCATAGCAACCATTGTATCACTGTTGCTTTCATGCCATCCCTCCATCTCTACTTCCTACAGTATTTGCAGAGTTGCATCTTATGGTATAGTTTTCTTGATTTGAGCAAGACACTGGTATTTTGGATCCAATGTCTCTGTGAGGTTATTGGCTCCAGAGTATGTCAAGTTATTGCTGGAAGATCTCACACATTATCTTTGTATCCTCAACTGTTGATACCACGTTGGCAATGTAGATCTGTTTCCCTTGATTGTGTGTCTTGTCCGGGTTACATCTTTGCAAATGATGTAACATCTTTTGCAGACTTTGGAGCAGAAAGAAGCAGATTGAGGAAGATGTTTTGAAGTATTTGTGGTTGGACTCCATTATCACTTGGTCTTACCCATTTAGGCATTAAAGTGCTTAAAAGCAAAAATAATAGCCAGGCACACTTTCAATGTAGTGCGTTCAGTTTGCATTAACCTCTTGGATGCAAATGTAACTGGTTGATCTTGCTGCGTAAAGGTTGCTTTAAGTCATGTCACACTGGTATCCCATTGGAAGCTGACTTCATCATCGACATTGTAGGATTCAGCACTGGTATCATCATAATTATTGTCTGATTGCAATAAATGTTGTTTCTTGTTCTGTGGCCTTAGCAATGAACATGCATTTAGGTTCACTCCCTGATGGCAGATTAGGCAAGAACTTTCTTTGAAAAATCCAACAAATTGTTGCTTTCATGTCTGATGAATGCTTCATCTCTGCGACTGCTTGAATTTTGTCAGAATCTGGGAGATATCCTTTTGCTGTCAGTACATAACCTATATCCTTAACTTCAGGCACTTTCAATTAACTTTATCCTCTTCAGTTTCATGTTCAACTGCGAACCTCTCTCTCTGTCTCCCTCTCTATCTCTCTCACACTGAATAATCACACCAAGATTCTGATAATACTACGTGATGACTTCTTCCATTGTGTCTCCACATACATTGATCATCCACAACAGCTTCCATTCCAGGAAGATTATTCATTCCTGTATGTTTCCTATGTAAAGCTGAGCAATGGAAATGCCAAATGGCGTGTGCAACCATCTGTATCTCTCAAATGGTATCCAAAGGATATAATTTGAAAAGTGCCACTTCATCCAGCTTCGCTACTAACCATTCTTTACATCCTTTGCATTTGCTAAACGTGGCAAAATTGCTCCAATAGATGGCACAGGGTAGTGAGATTTCTTCAAAACGTTATTGGGATTCTTTGGAACCATGTATACTTTCAGTTTTCAAGGGACTTTTTTTCCACTGCTACCAAGTTGCTAATGTAGTCTGTGTGAATTGTCAGTTACTTTTCCAGCTCCTTTTATTTGGGCTCTCAGCCTAATTTGTCCTCTTGACATGAGCATCGTTCCATGATAATAGCCTCACCCTTAACTTCAAGGTCTTCATTTCAAGTCATTCTTACTATCTGACACTTTTGATCACCTGCGGAGACTTATTAATTGACACTCCACTCACACCATTTGTATGATCTTTTGATCTCTGCCTATAAATTCTGGGCCTGTACGCTTTTCTTCACTTCACATGATGAAGGAGCAGTGCTCTGAAAGCTTCTGATTTCAAATAAACCTGTTGGATTACAGCCTGGTATCATGTGACTTCTGACCTTCATGATGTTCCAGAAAGAACTAGTGTCTACCTGACACTTGTGGTTTGCTTTTGTAGTCATCGTTCTAACAGTCACAAATCTTTCATCACCTTCAGACCTGATGATGCTAACATGTTGTGTGGTGCAAAGTGACTCATCAAAATCTTTGTCTGATATCTCTTCAACAGCCATCTTTACAGGCTTGTTTTGCTTCTTTCTAGCTAAACAGTTGGATCAAAGTAATTCAGCTTCTTGCATCACTATTTTCCCCACACTGATTAAGCTTTTTGTCCCTTTGAGAGATGACCTCCGCAATATTTGTCCATTTGCCTTGACTTTCTGCAAATATCTTTCCTTTATTCCAATCAGTTGTTTTCATTTAGCCTGGAATATGGCTCACCAAATGCAAAGTCTCATCTGTTCTGCCATACTACCTCATGATTGACAACCTTAGAGTTTCTGCATGTGTTGAAAGGTTTTTGAACGTGAGTTCCTCATCTCTCAGCAGACATATTTCTACAGCTGGATCTCTTGCATCTCAAATAATCTGATCCCTGATCAGACCATCCTCGGGTGGCTCAGGAAATTTGGCATGTCCATAAGGACCCTCACCAATGCCTACAGATGCACCATTGAAAACATACTGTCCGAGTGCATAACAGAGTGGTACGGCAACTGCTCTATCCAGGACCGTAAGAAACTACAGAAGGTGGTATGCACAGCTCACACCATCACAGAAGCTAACCATCCATCTATGGACTCCATTTACATGGCTCGCTACCCAAAAAGGCTGCCAACCTCATCAAAGACCTACTCCATCACGGTAATGATCTCCTACAACCTCCTCCATCAGGCAGAAGATACAGAAGCCTGAACCTATGCATGAGCAGGTTCAGGAACAGCTTCTTCCTGGCCATTATCAGACTGATGAATGGACTCTGTAGCTTCAAATAATGCTGATCTTGCTCACGTTGATCTTGTCTAGCGCACGTCCTTTGCAATGTAACCTGAATGCCTCTGCCTTAAGTCTTTTTGATCTGTACATCCTTGCTTACCACTCATAAACCATGCTTTTCACTGTACTTTGGTACATGTGACAATAAATCAATCATCTTTCAGGTGTTCAAACTCACATGATTCAGCTAGATGTTTCAGTGTAATTATGTACAGATCAACAATCTCCCTCTCCTCTTGATGTTGAAGAAAACCTGTTCAGAAGTAACATTAATATAGGACTCAAAATGAGTCTTCAAAAACTGCAAAATCTCTCCTGTCTGGCTTTTCTGTTCCACCGTGAGATCTGAGTTGCACTAGTGCTTCTAGCACAGTTTCCCCAGCACTTATAGCAGGAATGCAATTTTTATATGCTGATGCTTTTTTTTAAAATTAACTTTGCTGATATTCCATAGTTTTAACACTGAGTGTATGGGGGCAAAAATCCAATTCTATCTTGTAGACCTCTATGACTCTATATGGGACTAATTTAATTGTGAAAAATGGTGGCATGGATAATATGGGCTGAAGAGCCTATTTCCATGCCGTAGACCTCTATGATTCCATCATTTGTATAGCTTTTCATTCCTGCAACAGGAGATGGAAAATGCACCAATCTTTATGATGCACCATGTAATTCACACTGCAGAACGTATTTTTTACTTCTTTTCGTAGCTGACTCTTTTCCAGCTCTGAAAATCTATACATTTCCAGTTGGCTATTCCATGCTGTGTTTTGTACAGTAGCTAGTTGTCTTACAAGTCTGAAAATTCACATAGTTTCAACTGCACCTCTCTAACATCATAGTTTTGAATGATGTGTGCTTAATGGCTCCCGTGACCCATTCACAAAGACACTTACAAGCAGAGTGCACAACAACCCAGCTAAAATGCAGTAAGGACACACATGCATTTCTCTAAACAGGTGGTGCCAACTGATGCAGAATTGTCACAAATGATATAAGTTATTGTAGGGATATCTGAAGGCCCTGCATCCAGATGTTCATAACAGTGCCTGAAAGAGCGGATTTGCAATACTTAACACCACTTTAAATTTGAACAACAATGACTAAAATAGAATATCACATGGTTGCAAGTTATTGAACTAAAGCAGCTAAAACACAATCTAATACAACAAATTACAACAGACCTGCTAAGTAAGCCTCACTGGCTACAACTCCATTCTGATGAATGACTCTACTGCTGTGATCAGAGCCTTGTTGCAACATATAAAGTTTAGCATGGGACCATACATTTTCTTTACTATATAAAATTCACGCATATTGTCTAATAAAACAACCTTCTTGGAATAGTCCATATGAACTTCCTGCCACACATCCAAAATTAACATTGTTTCACTCTCTAGAGCTTCTGACATCTGAGTATTCCAGCACTTTCTTTCAAATATTCAGGATGTGCAGTATTTTGCTTCTCTTTTCGTGTAATTGGATGTGGAAAATACAGGATGAGTGAGCTAATGTCTGATTGTATAATCTTCATCCTAAAATGGAAAAGCTTCCTTTGCAGTATGGGGGCTCTCAAATAAAACAAAATAACTTCAGTGTTATGAGAAATCTGCTTTACTCAACACTTTTAGACATTAGTTGGTACTGGGCCAGAGAGACAGAAGGTGCAGCATGTGATTAGTCATGCAATTCAGATTTTAATGCGTGTTAAAAAGCATTTGAAGGGATTACACTTTAACGTAATTATTTCATGGAACAAGGTGAACTGGAATTTTCACAATAAAGTAACTGTTACAGCCAACAGGTTAATTGTTTTAACAGTAATTACACATTCGTGGCAAATTTTAATTCTTTATTCTGTACAAGTTAAACCAGTTTTTGTGACAGAAACAATGACAATTGTTCTTTATTCTTGGAAGCAGAGTTTGATGAAACAATATCTTTCTTACTACATTCTACAAAACAAATGAACCTTTACTGGAATCATGTTGAACTGATTTGGGGGAAAAAACAAAAGGGATGAAATAAAAAGGTGATAAAAGATAAGTCATTGAACCATTTTATGTTAAATGCATTAACTTAGCACTATAAATTTTATAACACCAGCCACACAGAAAGTCACTTGAGATTTTGAGACCCCATTGAGAAACATTGTATGCCAAAGAATGCATATTAAAATTTAAGTCTGCAATTGATTTTCCTAGCATTGAAATTAGAACATTCCTGAATTTCTCATATGTGTTCCTGGCAGGTGAAGCTCTCCACCAAGAATGTCAAGTTAGAAAATAACTCCAAGTATATTGACATGTGCAAGACTTCTTCTTCATTATTTCTGATCATGTAACGTTTATTTCATGGTATATTTCTAGTTATGTAAAAAATCCAATTACACTCAGAATAACATCTAACATTCATTTTAACTGGGGTTGGTCTTTGAAATTCTTTTCCCCAGAGAGCACTGGAGGTCATTGAATATATTTAAGCCTTAGTTAGATAGATTTTTGACCTATAAAAGAGTCGATGGTTATTGGGGACCATGCAGGTATGTAGAGGTAAGGCCAAAACCAAATCAGTCTTGATCTTATTGAATGCTGGATTTGACCCAAGGTTGAATGGGGTGCTCAAGTTCACAAAGCCATGGGAAACATAAAATTGCAGGCAATTATTAAATCTATAACATAATATAATGTATACAATGTTTTAAACATACTCACCAGGAGGAAGTCCTGGACTCATTTGTCCAATATAAATGTAGATGAAAAATGCCACAGCAATGTTAATTAAAGCATAAATCCAGTGAATCACAAACATGATTACAATTGACACTATTGCCTATGGAAACAATAACAATATTAAATCAATTAATAAAGTGTAATGTCTTAACTTGACTTTGTTCAATTCTTTACTCAAAGAGCAATCCTGGCACACAATTTCACAGAAATATTTCCAAAAGCATCATTGACATTTATGTGGACATTCGATGGGTGTCTTATCAATCAGCTAGACAGCTGGTGAAAGACAGCTGGTGAAAGACAACTGGTGAGTACCTACCAATCAACCAGGCAATTAAAAAGGCCTTCATTTAGAACCAAGCCCCCAGGAATGCAAATCCAAATCAGAGACTGGAGCTTGGAGGCAGCTATGGCTACTGAAAGAACAGAATCCCTAATCGCAGAATCGCAAAGGACCTCAAACAAAGGTAAACAATTAGTTGAAGGAGGGCAATTCTTGGGTTACAGGATGCAGGGAGGGAGCCCAGCAATGTCCCTGCTCTGTGCCCAATTCCTCAAACAGGCATTGAGTGCCTTTGACAGAGGAATCCTCTCTCGCCAAAGTGAGAAGCTGCCTGCAGAAAGGCAGTTATTGGTAACACGAAATAGATACATGCTCACTTGCAGTTGGGTTGATGTTTTTTTAAAATATGCTTTCCATATCCGACATTGGTTCACCTGTACACAGAATCTCTTTTGCAAACTGTTCAGAGATGTTATTATATGGCTCTAAAGCAAGGAGGGACTTGACCCAAGGTCTCCTGTGTTAGGGGTAGGGACACTACCACTGCTCCATAACAGCCCTTTGCAATTGGGCTGATTACAATGGAAGTTAAGTGGTCCTTACCTGATAATTTAAAGGCCTCATTTCGCGTCATGACAGGAAGATGACAATGGATCTTCCTGCCCAGGACTGAATTCTGGTGGAGCTGAAGAGGTGGTGGGTTTCAGTCCACCCAACATATTTACGAGCCCTTCCAAATCTACCTCCTCTGGGAGAACAGGATTCTCCAGAGGCAGGTCAGGTGATCAGACTTGCTGGGCATGTCACAGTGTGGGGGCCAGGGGAATGTTGTCAGAATTAGCCCTTCTATGAGCTTCAGGTCCCCAGTCAAGAAGGCAGCCCTCCATCGTCTCACTGTGAGCCTGCAGGGGCCACATCAGCTTAGAATCATAGAATCCCTATAGCATGGAAGCAGGCCATTCAGCCCATTGGGTCCACACCAACCCACCAAAAAGCATCCCACCCAGACCCACTCCCCTGATCCTATCCCTGTAACCTTGCATTTCCCATGGCTAACCCACCTAACCTGCACATCCCTGGACACTATGGGCAATTTAAGACGGCCACTCCACCAAACCTGCATATCTTTGGACTGTGGGAGGAAACCTACGCAGACATGGGAAGAATGTGCAAACTTCACATAGACAGTCGCCTGAGGGTGGAATCGAACCCAGGTCCATGGCACTGTCTCGCAGCAGTGCTAACCACTGATCCACCGTGCCACCCTGGCTTTTAGTGGGTGGCCTGAATATACGGTGTACATGCTTCCCCGCACAGAGAAAGAGGTCTATTAATCTTCTACTGAAGAATTTCAATTAGCATTAGGTCTTTGCTTTTTCCTTTCCCCAGCCCTCCCTTGACTGAGTGGAATCAGGATGATAACAGGTTCACCGCTTCCTACCTTCCCTCTCAAATATCAGAGAAATTAAATCCTACACTTCACAACCCACACCTCATGGTTACCCTTAGGTGTCCAAAGAAATGTGACTTGAGAATCAGTATGATCAGAGACTCATGGCAGAAATTTGCAATTCTGAATACATCAAGGGACAGCCAATGACAGGTTACCCTTTCTCCTCCGGACCTCATCTAGTAGGAGATCGCAAGTGGCATCCCAAGAGCCTATCTCACCATTCTTTTTGTCCCTCAGTCATCTGAAATCTGCCGCCGTACATTACCCAGCCAACTCCATATCTTTGGTGGAAGTGGGTGAGTGGAGCCATCCTATACTGCTCCATGAAGATTGCATCTAATAAACACTTGAATGTTAAACCTGCAGGTTGCTCACTTACTTTCTGTGGGCAAATTAAAATGATAGCAATCAGCAATTAATTTTGGAACTTACTGAGTGCTAAAACCAATCTTCCAAACAGTTGTGTCTTATTAACTCAGCTTAAACCAGTCCTTGAAATCACTCAGTTAGCAACTTCTTTTACTATTTCACCAAAACTCCCCCCTAAGTTTACGCATGACATTGGCTCATCCCTATCTAGAGTACAGTGTGCAGTTCTGGAAGGATATATTGGCACTGGATAATTTGCAGCATTTATTAATTGAAATCCTCCATTAAAATGAATTTTCATCTCCAGTGGATAAACTCATCAGCAGTACAGGTTCTATAATTTTTCACACAAGATAAATATCCCCATGATTAATCTAACAAAGGCACTTTCATTGTGCATTTTTAATCAGAGTGATAAAACAGCATCTTTACCAAGCCAACAATGTATTTTTGTTCATTCTGGTAGACATCTTTATAAACTGTGGGAACAAATTACTGCAGATGCTGGAATTTGTACTGAAAACAACAAATGCTGGAGATAACAGCAGGTCAGACAGCATCCTTGGAAAGAGAACAAGCTAAAGTTGAGTCTAGCTGATTCTTCATCAGAGCTGAATACAAGTGTGGAGGGGGCTGCATTTATGTTATAGTTTGGGGTGTTTTGGGGGCAGTGGGGTAGAGAATACTGGTGAAGAAAAGATGTTGATAGTTCAGATTAAGTGAGAATGACAGAATAATGGTGTACCTAACTGCCAGACTTGAAAAAACAGACAGTCCCAGTAGGGTGGAACAGGGACAGATGACATGGTGACAGAGAAGGTAACAAGTAAAGCTAAAAGAAAGGGAAGAAATGGGAGTTGGTTCAGAATTTGGAGGTGTTGAACTCAATATTAAGTCTAGAAGGCTGTAAGGTGCCTAGTCTGAACGAGATGTCGTTCCTCTAGTTCGTGCTGTGATTCACTGGAGCACTGCAGCATACAGAGGACAGATAAATGGATATGCGAGCAAGACACTGTGTTAAAATAACCAGCTATGGGAAGGTCAGGGTCATGCTTGCACACAGACCAGAAGTGCTCTGTAAAACAGTCACCCAGTCTGCGTTTGCCTTCTCTAATGTAGAGTATAATCTGTAAACGATTAGTAATTACTGCAAAATTCTAAGTCATTTTTAGATGTTGAGTCAGCCCAATGCAAGGCTATTAAAAGATAGTTAGTATCTTTGCAGATAATAAACATAGGACATTTCAAGCCAATGTGGACTGTATTCAAATTGACGTCCTAAAGGTGCTAGCTAAGCCAATGAATCACCCAATCTCCAAATGCAATGTGCATAGTGCTTAAAATGGTTCAGAAAAGCATTTGGAAGTTTTGACAGAATGCACAATCTCATCGAAGTAAAATAATGATTACAGTCAACTAACAATCCACCTAATGGATTCAAATTTTAAAGAACGTGTTCAAATCATGAATAATGATGAAATTTAAAATAGCTGACTTTGGGTAATATGTAAAAAGGGCACATTCAATAAAAAACAAAGCACCAACATTGAACAAAGTGGTAATCTACATGACTGTTAAGATTTTGCTGGGACATAACTACACCAATTTTAAAAAGCAAATGTGTCTTCCATAAGAGGAAATCTTAATGTAATCCATTCTGAAAGTGTTACATAAATGCTCCATGTGCTGTGCCATTGAATAGTTTCCATCAAATACTTACACCAACAAATGACAACCAACGATTGCAGAGTTTGGAATAAAATGACTTTGGCATCCTGTAAATTTCTGGTTCCTGAGACTTCTGCCTTTCTATGGAACCTACAGATCGGGAGTAACAAAATAAAAGCATTTTGATAGCTCACAATCCCTAATATATCACTTGTGTCTGAAATTAATAATTCAATTCTATGAAATGTCATCTTCAGTATACCAAAGCATAATGTTTTAGTTCATTGAACTTAATATAGCTCTATCTTTCTTCACCTACAAGATGATTTTTTAAAAAAAGTGATAATTGTCAATATGAAACAGTATCGGGATTGTCAAACACTTAACAAAAATCAGTAATTTTTATTTCTATTGAACATTATTTCTGAAATAAAGCTGCATTGATGGTTGGAATTACAAAACAATAGTTACACTCCTTCACTCTGCATGCACCTTCAATTTAATCTTAGTGTCAGATCATTTTCCACAGATTCTCTATGATTAATCAGTGCCAAGTTGACAACAGCAATTAAAAATAAAGGAGTATTACAGACTTTCTGCAATGGAGGCTCTGTGGTGATGTGCATTTTGAATGCCATCTATTACCTTTTGACATCTTATTGCCAATTTTCCAACATGTGACGTTTGGTGCCCAAATCACAAATGACTTCAACTCCTGAGCTGATGCAAAATGACAACGGCACACAACTGGAGGAGGTTCAACTATTTCAAAACTTCTCAAAATTTCTATCTTCCAAACTGCAGTGGGTTTGGTGGTGTGCACTGTGAAATGAAATATGAACTCTAAAACAAGATTGTAGGACACATGATCAGTACGTTTCCAGGTGACACAAAGATAGCTGATGTGGTAAATTAAGAAGAGGGAAGCCTTAGACTACAGGATGATATAGATGGTTTTTCAGATGAGCTGAACAATGGCAAATGGAATTTAATCTTGACAGTATGAGGTGATGTATTTTGACAGAGCTAACAAGGCATGAGAGTAAATGTTGAGTGATAGGCCCTAGGAAGTACTAAGGATCAGAGGGACTTTGGTGTGCATGTCTATAAATTCTGGAAGGCAGCAAGACAGGTTGATAAGGTAATTAAGAAAGAAAGTGGGATGTTGTATTTAATGCCGTGGCTAATATCAAGAACAAGAAGGTTATGATGGAGCTGTACACAACATTAGTTAGGGCATGGTTCGAGTACTGTGTGCAGTTCTGGTTGCCACACTATAGATGTACCAGAGAGGTTGCAGAAGAGATTCACCACAATATTGCCTGGGCTGGAGCGATTCAGCTATGAAGACAGGCTAGTTAGGCTTTGATTAGAGCAGAGAAGGCTGAGGGGTTTGGGAGTGGATCTGGTTGAGGTGTACAGAATTCTGAGGGCCATAGACAGGGTTAATAGGATCAATAATAGTAATACAGCAATAGTAAAAGGGATCAATAACTACGGGGTACAGTTTTAAGGTAAGGAGCAGGAGGCTGAGAAGGGATTTTAGGAAAAAATGTTCAATTTGAAGATTGTGGGAATCTGAAACTCACTACCTGAAAGAGTGGTAGAAGCAGGAACGCTCAAGACATTTAAAAATTATTTAGATGAGCACTTGAAACGTGTACCATACAAGGCTATGGACCATGTGCTGGAAAATGAGGTTAGAACCTATGGATGTTTGATGACTTCCAATGGAGAAGATGGGCCAAAAGATCTCTTTCCAAGCTATAAAAACTCAATGATTCTAACTTTATGACTTCAGGGATCTCAAGTCACTACCCTTTGCTCTACTAATGATTTTGAACCACAATTTCCAGTTATTATTGTGTCTTTAAAACACTAATAATTAGAACAGACCTGCAGAAAGTTCGGGAAGGCTTAACGGAAAAGAAGACTTTTTGTGATACTTTTAAAAATTAGGATTTTTTTTACAGTGGGAATTCTAGAACCAAGATGCCTGAAAGAGGCAAGAGGGGTGCACAGGACTCCAGGTTGAATCACATGGCAAGGAAAGTTAATATGAGGGAGTTTATAGAGGGAGAGACTGATGCGGACAGGATTTTAACGTATTATACAATGAAGTAGGAAACAAATATTGTTTGTAAACCGTGTCTTAGCATGGTACAGGGTAAGGACAGCTCCATCTTACACATTTTGGAGTTTACGAATGAAGTTTTTGAATAATCAAGACTCGAGATTATAAGACATTGATAAGGATTTCATAGCAGAGCAACCAAATTGGTGCAGGAATGAAGAGAATTGTACAGTGACATAGGGTTACAGGGACCATTTAGCATACTATCTATCACGAGGATTCATTCCATTGCATTGTCAATATTGGGAATCCCCAAGGAAATGTATCAATACACATTTTGATTTATCAGTCACCTGCTGCATACTCAGTATACTGAGTTGCCCAGTCAGGAAATGGGAATGAGAAGAGTATCTTTTGCTAAAGTGTTTAGGGCCTGTATTTATTAGCAAACAGTGAAAGTCTATGAGAGGACTTAATTTGATTTGGAAAAGAAGGGTCATTAATCTTCGTTAGCAATGGTATTGACTAAAACAGACTGGCATCCATTCATTATGATTAAATTACTTACATTCAAAACTTAATTCAAAAATTTTCCACCCGGTGTGCTGTGATGGAGCTGTGATTGCCCAAATAAGCTGTTAACATCAATTAATTAACTAAATACTATTCTGAAGATTGCATAAAAAAGCTGAAAGATTGATCAACTATTCCAAAAACAATTACCATATCCTTTTGTTTCTGTTGAGTCATCTATGTCTGTATAACAGAATTCTGGATGTTCAATTATGTTGCTTTCAACATTGAGATGGGCTTCCACAACTTGACGTATAGAAGGATTTTCCAAATCCTGATGGTGTCCTCCATCCAGTTTCGATGGGTCTCTTGCATTCTGTTCAGGCAGATCATCTGCAAGCTCTGTCTCTGAGACCTGGTCGGCATCCTCTTTAAATATTGTATTTGTGTTGTCAAGATCCAACATAAAACTGTTCTGCAGTGTCTGTTTAGCAGGTATTCTCACCTTTTTTAAACGGTTGGATTGATTCACAACTTTTTCTTTATTGCTTTTATTCACCTCTGCTTTCCTGTCATGAGGCACTGTTTGAAAGATCTGATTCATATCTTTATTGAATTCAAGTAAAGATCCATTTGTATTTCCCTTTATTAGGCCACTGGATCCATTTTTAAGTGGGCCTTCTAAGTTCAGCTTCTGTGATGGCTTATAAGTGCTAGCATTTACTTTATTCCTTTCTTTTTCATTTTGCTGAATATCACAGCTCATACAAGCTGAGAAGTAGGAGTAATCTATTACACTGTAAGTCAGCATAAAGTTGATGGTGACTATTGGAGCAAGAATATTCACTTGTCCAATGAAGATAAATGCCATAGTCACAAGTCCCACAAGACATATTGCAGCCACTGGTGTTTTATTTGGTCCTTTCTGAAAATAAGATTATGTACAATGAAAATAATTAGTTCTGTACCTTACCACCGAAAAAGTACATCAAAGATATCATATATTTAGGTTGTCTTAACTGATACTCTTGAAAAATAGGTTATTGTAAAAAATAGCATCAAAGGCAAAAAATATATGCAAAGATCATCACTCATTGTATAAGGGCGGCACAGTTGATGAAAATTACATCTGCAGAAAGGAATTAGTTAGGGGTTAATGAAAGTTTCAAAGTTAGACTGGTTCCCTGGATTATTACACAATTGCTTTCAAAGCGAACACTTTCCAGAACGTTATATTAGAAATTTAAATCAACTTGCTCAAGTTCATGAGCTGAAATGTATATATTGTGTAGATTGAATATGCTTGATAAATAAAATGACATAATTCTTGCTCTGTATTCTCTTATATTCTTAAATTAGTTTCATGCAGAGTAGATGAGAATGGAAAAGAGCACTGATTTCTTGGGAATTGATTTGAATCCCACACAGAAAGACAAAACAAGAGGGATTATTTGCCAAATTAGAATCATTCAGCTGGGACCAGCATTCACAATGACCGCTGGATAGGAAATTCTAACCTCACAGCTCTTAGATTTTCCTTTCACTAATATAAATGGATAGCAAATCAGAAACTATAAATTCCTGATTTCCTGACAAATACTTCCTGGGAGTGTCTAAACAGGAATTAACCCTGAAGTCTCTAACAATTGCTGGAATCTAAGAATTCAATTGCACACTCGGTCAATGAGGCAAGAAATTCATGCTGGCAATTTCTTCATTTACCTCCCAGATTAGCATAAATATCATTAACTGAATTAAAGTATTCCAAAATGATTTGACTTAGTGAATTGCCAGCATTTCTTTAATCTCAGTTACAGGAGTTACAGTTGCAACTATGCACAAGCTCTAAACTTGTCATGTAAATAGAAAATCAAGGCTTGATTTGACTCCAAAACAAAGCAAAGTGAGACAACCTCCTCCACACATTCTTTAACTGCATTGCTCCTGCAAAAGTTCTGACTGCATTTGTACATGAAAAGCAACATCAGTGTGAAACAAAACCATTTCACACTTACACAACAATCACAGCATGACAAAATCTTAGGACACTCTAAACACAACAGAAAGAAGAGAATTCAACACTTGTCGAGGTAACCCCAGGATGTTGATAGTGGGAAATTCACCAATGCTAATGCCATTGAATGTCAAGGAGATATGGTTAGATTCTCATTTGTTAAAAATAGTAATTGCTTGGCACTTGTGTGGTACAAATGTTATTTGTCACTAATCAGACCAAACCAGTATGTCGTCCAGATCTTACTGCACATAAACATAGTTGCCTTCAGTGTCTCACAGGCATGAATAGTACACTACGCTATCAACAATGAATATTCCTACTTCTGACCTTATGATGGAGGTAAGCCCATTGGTGAAGCTGCTAAAAGATGGGTGGGCAAACAGCACTACCTGCGATAATCCTGCATTGGATCGATATGATCAGCATCAAACATTGACAAATTCCTTTGTGCTATATGTGACTGCAAAGAAAGGAGAGCTCCCCCAGTCGCCATTAACTTCAATTATATTAGGACGCATTAAAGCCCTACTTGGTTAAATGCTGCATCAATATCAAAGGCAGTCACTCTCACCTCTTCAATTCGGCATTTTGACTAGGTTTGGAGAAAAACGGTGAGATGAACTTAGTAAGAAAACATGTCATAGTTGACTTTTCCATTCCGTCCAGTGAGGAAGAAACCAGTGTCTGTCATGATCCTAATTAGCACAACCGATCACTCACTATATACAGATTTTGCTTAGAATTATCAAGATTGCCACAGCTACAAGGATCTCCAAAAAGGATCATTTATTGTTGTGAAAAGACATCTTGATTTAACACACCTGTCTGGTTCCCTCCACAGATGCCACCCCACTTGCTCAGTATTTCACTATTTTGTTTCGCATTTCAGCATCATTTTTGCTTTTTTGTGTGTTCCTCTTTCCAAGTTGCTTTTGGTCATTCAAATTTAAATAACATAAATAGTGTCTTCCTAAATACCAAATCACTATTCAGTCTGCATTTATGTAAAAGCTATCTTTTTTAAAAGTTAATTGCACTTTAAATTGATATTGATGCGAAGTTATCCAACATTTATGTATTAATGTAATGTGACAGATTGAAATAGTTTAATATGTCTGCATTTTATATTAATTATAGAACATGTTACAACATCTTTCATATCAGTTTTACTTTAGAAATTTATAATTTTTTTTAAACAGAAAACTTTCATCTTGAGTATAGTAGTCATTCTTTCAAAAGGTTTAGGGTGATGATGGATAATGTAATAACCTACAGGTAGAGAAATCAATTAGCAGACAGCAGCTTCAGTGGGGCAAGAACAGAGCTGGGCATGATAGACTGGAACGAGAGATTGGCAGGAAAACCAATAACGGAACAATGGGCTGCCTTCAAAAGGGGAGATGTTTTGGGTACAACTGGGGTATATTCCTCCAAATGGGAAAGATAGAATGAACAATTTCAGGGTTTCCTGGGTGACAGGGAAATAGAAACTAAGAAAAAAAAATGTGTGCTTATGACAAGTCTAAGATAGAAAATAAAACTGAGAACCAAGAGGAACATTGAAGGTTCAGAAAAGAGACAAAAAAGCAGATAAGAGAAGCAATGAGGAATTATGAGAATAGACTGGCAGCCAAGATAAAGAGGTATCCTAAGGCCATATAAATAATTAAAGGATGGTAAAAGAAGGATAGGGTCGCACAAACACTGCATAATCTTTGGTGATATTTGATTTTTTTAAAATCTCTTTAAACATTAGGTTCTTCATTTTGGACTGTATAGAGGTCAATAAAATGAAACAAATCTTATACTACTCACATGGGTTGGCTTATGGACAGAGCTACCATTCTCATTTAAAATAGTTAATATTTATTCAATTCAAGTAATGTATAGGTCATATGTTTATTGCTCTACTTTACATTATATCTATATATTTTATAATAATTAGAAATAGTGAATGGCATTTATGAGTGAAGATTATTTAACTTCATAATTTTTCATTCGATTTTGCCATCTTTTAGTGTGAAACATGGACTGTGCAGATTGAACATGCTCAGAGGTCAGAACTTTGTGAATTCTTTTGGGTCGCCAAGATATCCATTTAGGTCTGGTCCAAGAACAATTTTGTGGTAGATCAGGTCCCTTTGAAGGAGGTCAAGTGCACTTTGAGTGAGATCAGGTGCTCCATGGGATTGTTAAAGAATGCAGGGTATGCATGAAAAGTGCATAGAATCATTCCTGTCAAGCACATCAGAACTGTTAACAGACCTGTCAAAATCAACTATCAAATCTGTCAGAGGGACCTGTCGAAACAGTATAAAGGCTTTTTTGCTTGCTATTTCACTCAGGCTATTGGATTACTGCTGCATGACTGATTTCACAACAATCCACTGCCAATGCATAATGCCTTCTGTTTCATGGTTTGAGCACCAGCTACAAGTATTTTTTTACACTTTAATGTGTGGCTGTGACTTCTGTTGCGCTCAACATGTTTGTTGTTATATAGCTATATGTTGTTGAATCAAAGTAAATGCAGTAAATAAGTTTTTATGAATAAATGTGTATCCCACTATAGTGCAATCTGCAATACACACTTAAAATCTTATTTTATCTCATTTCTGCAGGGATTCTGAAGTCTGTCTATGGTGGATTCCAGGGGAACTGGCAATAAAGGGGAAAGAGTTGTACATCTGGGTGTGGCATGTGTTGACGTTAGTTGGCATAAAGTTGGTTTGGAAGCTACAAAGGACAACTGGCTTGGATTGAAGGGCATAGATTAGAATGGAGATTATGAAGGATAATTTAGGGAACAGTTTACAATGGGGATGTGAGGAGCAAGGGGCTGGGGAGATTGCAAGATGTTTGTTGGCATGAAGGTTGGAGGATTCATCTTTTATTCTTTTTTAAAAGCTGGACATAATGCTGAATCCCCGAGGCAGGTCTTTTCATCAGCCCACCTCCACACCCACCAAGTTTGATAGTTCTTCTGGGGTTGACTGCCCCAACTTTACGCAGTCACCTTCCCGAGAACCAAATATTAGAAGTACAGGCAGCCATTTTATAGATTGGGTTCACAAAATTGAGAATTCTCCTGACTTGGCACACCCAACGTGTGAGTGAAAATCCAGGCCTCAGGATAAAGTGTTGAGTTTTCCTAGGCCAAATATCACAGGAAAATAATGTTACAAACATTATCAGCATATATGCTTGCCATGCAAAACAGCAGACAAACATGACAAAATATTCCAAAGTCAACAATTTCCTCAACAAAATAAAAGACACAGAATGTTAACTAATTATATTAATGTAATTTGAACATCAAGAAAGAGCTGAAGCACGTAGCTTCCTCTTAATTCTCGCACTCCAATAAATGGGATACTGCCATTGATAATTATTTATATCCATGGTAAGTCAAAGCTAAAGATTTAAATGGCCATTTAGTAAAATCCCAATGTGTGTCATTACTTTGGTTGCATCAGCATACTTCCTAATAAATTTTATAATAATGATATTTGGCAGATGAATTTCTTCACACAAGGTTATAGAATGTATCAACATATCCTGTACATTTAAAATACTCCAAAGCATAATTAAATTGGTACAGAAAATTTACTTTCACTTTTCCTTTTAATATAAAATTTATTCACCTCTCATTAAATAGCAAGCTGCAGAGTCCATTTTCTCCCAAAAGTGCCTGCAACGCATGAGAGTTATTTGTCAAAGCAATTAAACCATGTGAGGCAAATAATGCAATCTGCCAGAGGTCTGTTCAGCATGCGTATTACATCCTGCAGATCAATGCAACACAATCAAGTCGGGCCTACTGTTATATTGCTTCTAGGAAGCGTAGGCAATAAGGGATAACCTGGTCCAAGGATGCCATACAGCCTACCAATTTAGTTCACTAGGCTGATACCTGGTATTGAGGGTCTGTCTTATGAGGACAGGATGAGTAAATTGGACTTGGACGTATTGGAATATAAAAGAATGAGAGGTGCCTTTATTCAAACATATAGGATTTTTAAAGGACTTGACAGGATATATGTGGAAATGTTGTTTCTCCTTGTGGCACAGTCTAGGACCAGGGGAAATAATCTCAGAACAAAGGGTTGGACATTTAAAACAGAAATGAGGAGCAATTTCTTTCCTCAGAGAGTTGTGAATCTGTGAAATTATTTATTATACAAGGCTGTGGAGTCTGGGTCATTTAGTATATTCAAAGCTGAGGCAGACACATTTTTAAACAGTAA
>NC_063338.1:60885732-60954737 GCF_021869965.1 Rhincodon typus | reverse complement strand
ACATCAATCATATGAATGCAGTTGTGAATATCTAATTTTATGAGTTATGTGCTTTAGTTAAAATAACTTTTAGTTTGCAGAATGAAATTTATAAATGTTTTATGAAGAAGTAACAAAGAGGATTGATGAAGGCAGAATGGTGGAAGTGATATATGTGGACTTCAGTAAGGCGTTCCACAAGATTCCACATGGTACACTGGTTAGCAGGTTAGATCACATGGAATACAGGGAGAACTAGCCATTTGGGTACAGAACTGGCTCGAAGGTAGGAGACAGAGGATGATGGTAGAGGGTTGCTTTTCAGCCTGGAGGCCTGAGACTAGTGGTGTGCCACAAGGATTGGTGCTGGGTCCACTGTTTTTTGTCTTTTATATAAATGATTTGGATGTGACCATAGGATGTATTGTTAGTAAGTTTGCAGATCACACCAAAATTGGTGGTGTAGTGAATATGCAAGAAGGTTACTTCAGTGTACAATGGGACCTTGATCAGATGGGCCGATGGTCCAAGGAATGGCAGATGGCGTTTAATTTAGACAAATGTGAGGTGCTGCATTTTGGAAAGGCAAACCAGGGCAGGACTTATACATTTAATTGTAAGGTCCTGGAGAGTGTAGCTGAACAAAGAGACCTTAGAGTGCAGGTTCATAGTTCCTTGAAAGTAGAGTCACAGATAGACAGGATAATGAAGAAGGCGTTTGGTATGCTTGCCTTTATTGGTCAGTGCATTGAGTGTAGGAGTTGGGAGGATATGTTGTGGCTGTACAGGACATTGGTTAGGCCACTTTTCAAATACTGCATTCAGTTCTGGTCTCCCTGTTAAAGGAAGGATGTTGTGAAACTTGGAAGAGTTCAGAAAAGATTTACAAGAATGTTGCCAGGGTTGGAGGGTTTGAGTTGCAGGGTGAGGCTGAATAGGCTGGGATTGTTTTCCCTGGAGTATCGGAGGCTGAGGGATGATCTTATAGATGTTTATAAAGTTATTAGGGGCATAGCCAAGGTCTTTTCCCCAGGATAGCAGAGTCCAAAACTAGAGAGCTTAGGTTTAAGGTGAGAGGGGAAAGATTTAAAAGAGACCTAAGGGTCAACCTTTTCATGCAGAGGGTGGTGTGTGTATGGAATAAACTGCCAAATGAAGTGGTGGAGATCGGTACAATTACAGCATTCAAAACACATCTGGATGGGTACACAAATGGGAAGGGTTTAGAGGGATATGGGCCAAATGTTGGCAAATAGAACTAGATTAACTTAGGATATCTGGTCGGCATGGATGAATTGGACTGAAGGGTCTGTTTCCATGCTGGACAGCTCTGTGACTCTGTGTATGATAAATAAGAACGCTGTTGAGGAGCTGGTAAACATACCTGGAGTACTTACAATTCAAAGGATAGGTTTTGCTTAATTAATCAGGTCAGAAAGTGAAAAAATGCTAAAGAATAAGTGACCCCATTCTGCATTTCTTGGTGGAGACAAGATGTTTACAGTTATCTTAATGACACTACAAGATAAAGGAACAAAATTAGGCCATTCAGCCATTGAGTTTACTCAGCCATTCAATGAGATCATGACTGATCTAATAATCCTTAACTCCACTTTCCTGCCTTATTGCTATAACCTTGATTCCCTTACTGATTTAAAATCTAACTCAGCCTTGAACTTACTTAACAACCCAGCCTCTAGAGCCCTCCCGAGTAAACAATTCCACAGATTGACTACTCTCTGAGAGGAAATTCCTGTAACTGCATGACCCCTTACTTTGAGTTTATGCCTTCTCGTCCTGGATTCTCCCAATAGGGGAAACAACTTCTCTGCTTTTAACATGTTAAGTCCCCTAAGAATCCTGCATGTTTGAATAAGGTCACCTATCATTCTTCTAAATTCCAATACTGGCCCAATCTACTCAATGTCTACTCATTAAACAGACCCTTATCATCTATATCGGCCTAGTGAATCTTCTCTGGACTGTCTCAAATGCCAGTATATTATTCCTTGGATTAGGGGCTGAAAACTGTTTACAGAATTCCAGCAGTTGTCTGACAAATATATTGTATAGTTTTAGCAAGACTGCCTTACTTTTATACTCCACTCCCTTTGAAATAATGGCCAGCCTTACATTTACCTTTCCTGTTACCTGCTGAACTTCTATGCTAACATTTTGGGATCTACGCACAAAGACTCCGAAATCCCTCTGTGCTGAAGATTTCTGCAACCTTTCTCTACGTAAATAATATTGACCTCCTCTATTTTCCCTGCCTAAAGAGCGTAAACTCACATCTACCTTTATGTTCCATCTGTCAAGTTTTTACTCACTGATTTAACCTGTCTATATCCCATTGCAGACTTTTTGAGGCATCCTCACCACTTTCCTTCCCATCTATTTTTGTGTCATCCACAAACTTGGCCATAGTACATTCACTTTACCCATCCATGTCATTACTATACAGTTGGTTCTGCTGTAATGTGTGTTTCTTCAACACGAGCTGGCTGTGACGCGATTGAAGAATTTAGACTGCTATTTGTAGAACATGAACTTTCCTTACCTGTACTGGCTATAATGTGATTCCAGCCCCATTAGTTTAAATGGCAAGGCAATTGTGCAATTTTCTTATAATGTGAGATTGCATGAGAACGGAACTATCACGTTACACCACAACTGACTGTACATTGTAAATAAATGTGGCTCCAGCCCTGACCCATGTGGCACACCACTAGTTACAGCTTGTTATCCTGAAATACGCTTCTTAGCCCAGCTCTTATTCTATTAGTTAACCAATGCTCTCTCCATGCTAATACAACACCTCCAATACCACTGGCTCTTATTTTACTAAGTAGCCTAATGTATGCTCCCTTATCAAATGCCTTCTGAAAATCCAAATATATTACATTCACTGCTTCTTATTTATTCATCCTGTTTGTTACCTCCTCAAAGAATTCTAACAAATTTGTCAGGCATGATTTACCCTTTGTGAATCCATGTCGACCTGCTTGATCATATTATATATTTCTAAATGCTCTGTTATTACATCCTTTCTAACAGACTCTAACGTTTTCCCAATAACTGAAATTCTTCAGAAGCAGGATGTTAATGCTGATAGATTCTGTTTTTTGGAGGATGCTAGCATTGATCTGGTGATCGTCCCATCGGATCCCCAAGATTTGGTGCAGGCACCGCTGGTATAAGCTCACAAGGATTGTAATGTGATGTCAGTGCAGATTTTGCAGTAGCCTTATAAACCAGTACGTGTTGACTTCCACATGTCACCGTTATCAAAGTCATGTTGTTGCAGCTTGAACAAGGCGGAACTGTCAAAGTTACCTTGATACTGGATTCTTCATCAATGGTAGTCCGTGGGAGAGGTGGCCTCTCAGATATGGGAGGTGTTGCACTTCAAAGCAGCCCTGTCTACATTGATGGCATAGGGGATATTCAACTGGTTCAGGAAAGCTGAGTGGAGGACATTCATCTTGGCAATGTTTAAGGACAGGCTAAGCACCAAATGTGAGATGTTAAAAAAGTCAAGCATCCTTTGCATGTTCTTTGTGGGGGACGCCATCACACAGCAGTCGTCAGCAAACTGAAGGTCATGGATGTCCATGAGGATGAGTTCTGTTTTTGCTTAGAAACAACCAAATTTTAATGAGCTTCCCATCCAGATGATGGAGAACATAGAATATAGAACAGTATGGGCCCTTCAGCCCATGATGTTGTGCCAACTTATTATCCTTTTCTTTATTCATTCACTGGATGAGAGCGTCACTGGCTAGGCAGCATTTATTGCCCATCCCTAATTGCCCAGAGGGCAGTTAAGAGTCAACCACATTGCTGTGGGTCTGGAGTCACACGTAGGCCAGACCAGGTAAGGATGGCAGTTCCTTCCCTAAAGGGACATTAGTGAACCAGATGGGTTTTTCCGACAATCGACAATGGATTCATGGTCATCGTTATCTTAATTCCAGATAATTTATTGAATTCAAATTCCACCATCTACCATGGCGAGATTTGAACCTGGGTCCCCAGAATGTTATCTGGGTCTCTGGATTAATAGTCCAAAGATAATACCACTAGGCCATCTCCTCCCCCTACTCCAAGATCAAACTACCCTGCATACCTTACATTTTACTGTCATCCATGTGCCTATCCAAGAGATGCTTGAATGTCCCTAATGTATCTGACTCCACTACCACCGCCGGCAGCGCATTCCACACACCCACCACTCTCTGTGTAAAGAACCTACCTCTGACATCTCCACTATACCTTCCTCCAGTCACCTTAAAATTATACCCCCTCTTAATAGTCATTTCCGCCTTGGCTATCCACTTTATCTATGCCTGTCGTTGGTGGTAGGTCCTCTTGGTTGAGCTGGATGATAATGGTGAGGTAAATGCAGGCGATTACACACCTTCTTTGACAATGGTTTGGATGTAAATGGTGTCAGTGTTAGATCCTTCATGACGATAGCAGTCATTATTATCATGCAGGAATCTCAGGATCATGACAAGTTTCAACAGGCAACCAAAGTGCTAGAAGATGGTCCATAGGGCTTTATGATTTAAAGAATCAAATGCTTTGGTCTAGAATCTAAGGTGGTAACATTTGCTTTGATTAACTCTTGTGCAATAAAATTTTTCTTTTGCTTTTAAAACTCTTGCAGAATAATTCTTTCAGTTCGTAACTGGGGCACAATTCTTTCAGTTCATAACTGGACACTGAATTTCTTTTAAATGTTACTGGTCTCCACCGAGATCATAACAAGCACATATAAAAAGTTAAAAATAAACTCAAAGCTGTAAATACTTTCAAATGGTTTGAATAGAACAAATAATTCTAAAAAAAAATCTTCCTCTCTCATTGTTGCCTCTCATTCCTTTTCCTCCTTCTCTTGTTGAAGGAAGCTTGCCTGTTTTGTCGCAGCTGATTGTACCTATTGTTTACTTGGTGTCACCTTCGGAGAGGAGTGGAGTTCTGCAGGAGTCAGTGTTGGATCCACAACAATTCACATTATATTTTAATGATCTGGTGAAGGAACTGAAGGTATTGTTGCTAAGTTTGCAGGCGACACAAAGATGGGTGGAGGGACAGATGGTGTTGAGGAAATGGGGAGGCTGCAGATGGACTTGGGCAGGCAGAGGAGTACAGATAGAATACAATGAGGAAATATGTGATTATGTACTTTGGTAGGAAAAATAGAGGCTGTTTTCTAAATGGGGAAGGGCTTCAGAAAGTGAAAGCACTAAGGGACTTGGGAGTGACAGTTATTAGTACTCAATTCAAGAGGTTAGAATACAAGAGCAGCAATGTATTGCTGAAGCTGTATAAGGCTCTAGTCAGCCACATTTGGAATATTGTGAGCAATTCTATGGAAAGATGTGTTGGCCTTGGAGGGGATCCAGAGGAGGTTCACAAGAATGATCCCAGGAATGAAGGGCTTGTCATATGAGAAGCAGTTGAGACTCTGGGTCTGTACCCAATTGAGTTTAGAAGCAAGAGAGGGTATGTAATTGAAATTTATAGAATACTGAGAGACCTAGATAAAGTGGACATGTAAATTCCATTGGTAGGAGAGACTGGGACCTGAGATCTCAACCTCATAGTGAAGGAACTACACTTTAGAACTGAGATGAGGAATTTCTTCAGCCAGAACATGGTGAATCTGTGGAACTCATTACCACAGAAAGTTGTGGAGGCCAAGTCATTGGCATGTAAGACAGAGATAGACACTTTCTTGATGAGTAAGGGGATCAAGGGTTATGGGAAGAAGACAGAAAAATGGGTTTGAGAAACATATCAGCCTTGATTGAATGGCAGAACAGACTCAATGGGCTGAATGGCCTAATTCTGCTCCTATATCTTATGATCTTATATACAACAGTAATGATATGATAGAATAGACCACAGACAAGAGGATAGTAATGGAATATAATACAGTGAGGATAGTGATAGTAGAATGTGTCATTGAGAGACAGATGATGATTCTAGAGCAACACAGCCACTTTCTAATGACAGAGGTTTGCTATCAATTCCAGTTAAAAACACTTGAACAGCATCATTATTCATCGACTCTCAGTTCTGATTTATTAACGGCCCTATTGGACGAGTGTATTTTTAACATTGAGAATTTACCGTATATCTGGATTTATTTTGCTCCTTTTTAGAAAGTTAGTCCTAAGTGTAATATGAGCATCGCATGTGGTAACATACACCTTGAAAAAAAATGGAAGGCTGTAAAACTGTAACAGTTTTTAAGTGTTGGTGGGCAAATTAATTTCAAAGATTGCATCTATTATTTGCAGGGATAGTATATTAATACTTAGCACATGAACCTCAGAAAGTAATCATTTAATAATTCTTCAGATATTCCTGTCTTTTAAATGAAAAGCAACTGCAAGATCTCAAATACTTGTTCCCATATTTTAAATAGATCTCAACAAAATATTGACTGATGAGCTGTGCCATTCAATTAGAAGTGAATGGACTTATGAATATGTATTCTAAAAGGGATGTGAATTTTGATCATTACACCATGTTAAAATTAACAATTGACATGTCTAAGTAACCAGAGATCAGTAAATTGCCATAGACATTAAATGGCTTTTACACATACAATTCTATTTTACAAGAAACATTCTGGCCCAGCTTGTCCATCTGAAAGATAATTGTTTTTACATTAACTTGGCAAAGCCTAGTAGAAAGATCATTGTTTAGAAACTGATCTTGCAGCAATAAATCAAGCTGCTGTCAGGTCACTCATGACATTCCAATTCAGTCTAATTTTAATATTGATCAAAACAGTTTTATTCTAATATATTAGACATAGGCAGTGGTTTTATTGGGATAGATAAAGAGCTGTGATTATGGAATCCTCAATGTGGTTCAAGCGTTAGGTTCCCAGGAACTTTTGGCATCATGCTATCAATGAGTCAATCACAGCACAATTTCCTGGAAATGTAATGGAGTGTACCATAGAATGCAAACTTCCAGAAAATTACTCTGCAATATGATTGTGAACAGTCAGTCCATGTATTAAAAATGTTTCTTTTCTGTGTTTGTATTTCCACTTTATAAGGTAGATTCTTTCTTTAGAATTTGTGTTTCAGCCAAGGCTCAGTTGATAGCATTCTTGTCTGAGTCTCAGTCTCAAGCCCGCCCATAAATCAAGGTTGACATGTCAGTGCTGCTCGGCCAGAGGTTCTGTTCAAGGGAGATTATAAACTGTACCTCAACTGTCCTCTCAAGTGGATGTAAGTGATCCCATAGCACCTTAAAGACAAGTGAGGGGTGTTAACACAGTGTCGTGGCCAATATAGATCCCTTGAGCAACATCATAAAAACAGATTATTTGGTCATTATCATATTGCTGTGTGCAAATTGACTGCTGCATTTATAGCAGTGGCCACATGACCATTATGTGGCATTGTGCAAGATACTGCATTGCATTGCATTTATTTATTGTCAGCATTCCTGACACAAGACTTCCAAAACAAGCTCTCTATTTGGTGTTTGGACGCAGCACATGGTTACCAGGAAGGCAGAAAACATGTAAGGAACATCCTCAAAACCTACCTGAAAAAATTGCAACATCCCCACTTACCCATGGAAAATTAGACCTGAATCTGGATCATCAAACTGCAGCAGGAAAATCTATGAAGGTGCAACAACCATCTTGAGTATCTCAAACTGGCCCAGGTGGTGGCCAAGTGTAAATAGTGCATTGAATGTGCAACAACCTGGCCATCCCACTCACTGCTTCTACAAATACTAGCTGCCCCAACTGTGGCAGGGTGGTACACCAGCATTGGTCTGTTCAGTTACCTCGGTACTCATAGCTCTGGAGTAGAGGAAAGTCATCAAGATATCCTTGGGCTAATGTTACTGCCTAAGAAGAGGAGAGAAAAGCACTTTTATAAGTAAGGCCCAGGTTTTCACTCCCAAGGCGAGTGATCATTTTCCAGCATACGCCTTGGGAAAAAGTGCTCCAAAGAATGGGATCATCATACCGCAGATGTTGTGAGTGGGCCAGTTTGTGCTACAGTCATGCACCCTGCTTCTACAAAGAATTTGGATATAGCCTGAGTTCTAAGGTAGGTTAAAAGACCTGCTTTGCTGAGCAACCTTTGCCCCTGCTGTGTGGTTGAATATTATGCCCCTTATCTCTTACCCCTCACAACCTATCACTGTCTACCCACTTTCTATGTCCCAACTGTGCCAACTCATGCCAATCCATTACTCTGGGCATCTCTAACGATTTCTCTTATCTTCCAACACAACCTCTATCCATACACCCAGCCCAAATTATCCATCAAAACCCCTTTGCCTACTTAGTTTCAAATCAGGCAAATCTACATCCCTCACCAACACACCTTTGTCTTTGCAACCTCCGTGCCAACCCATGTGCGCTGGATAGACCTCAGACCTATTTCAGACCGATTTCCCTGTCTGGGTGCAGCTCCAAAAATGCTCAAGAAGCTTGACACAAAGCAGGCACTTGACTGGCTCCACATCCATAAGTATCCACTCCCTCCCTTACTAATGTATCTATAAGATGCACTGCAGAACTTCACTAAAAATCCTTAGACAACACCTTTCAAATCCACAGCTATTTCCATCTTAAAAGACAAGGGCAGAAGATACATGAGAACACCACCACCTGCAAATGGTGCTCCAATCCACACCTACCATCCTGACTTGGAAATATATTGACATTCCTTCACTGTTGCTGGGCCAAAATCCTGGAATTCCATCCATAACAGAATTCTGGGCCAACCTACAGCAGGTGGTCAATAGTGGTTCAAGAAGGCATCTTCTCAAGGGCAGCTAGTGACAGACAATAAATGCTGGTCAGCCAGCAACCCAACGTCCTATGAGTGAATTTAAAAAAAAATGCGTACAGAGATGAAATGAAGTAGTAGTATAATAAAGTAGTAAAATAGTCGTAGCAGACTTCACTAAATATTACATAAAAGGCTCATTAATAAATGTATATCTGATACATTTGAATCTCAAGTATTTCATCACATTTAAAAACAAAACTTTTATTCATAGTCTCACATCAAAGTCTGTTTATCCCTTAATAACCTCATAAATTTGTCAATCAAACTGTGAACTTGCAACACCCATACCCTGCAGTGCCATTATCACAGATTGTAAAAACAATGATAATACTATAATGATAGCCCTTAGGCTTATGCCAACAAACAACTATTAAATGAGTTTTGCAACTTAGAAATACAGGCAGTCTGGTTTTGTTTTCTTCAAAAGTTGAAGATCAGGGGATATAAGTAAATTGACAACTTGACAATTCCACACACCTTTCCCAGTTTTTACAATCATTGTTTTCTCCTCTCCATTGTCACATACAAGTATGGGAATACTTCATAATCAAAATTGGTGATTTTAACATCTGTTTCCGCTGATGTTAAGGGGTTTACTTAGTTCTGAATTACTCCATTCATTTCATAGGGATCGGCTTTGAGTTATTGTGCTCCCCAGATTCCATCTATTAGTGGGAGCTCAGCATCAATAGGATTTGGGGGTTTAATCAGCAAAAGTCAATATGGTTGGCACTGGGATATCATACAGCAAGACGGAAATTAAGATAAACATGTACTAGCTTACTTCCACTTTTCTGAATGACAGATCGGCTGTTAACTGCAGTTGTTTCTTTCAAGTCTGACCAAAACCATATGAAGCTACAGCTAGGGTAAAAGGAATGGAAAGGCTGTGATGGAAAAGTTAAAGTGCACGTTTCACTTTAACTTTATGATTTAAAAGCAATCAGGGAGGTAAAATACTATTAAAGAGGAACAGTTTAATAAAAAGTGTCATTTATGAAGTCGTGAAGAGGTAAAAAGACTGAAGATTGACATCATATCCTATTTGCTGAATTGTAAAGATGTCAGTCCTAGGTAGAGAACTTTTTCAGACAGATTGACAGAGCACTAGACCACCCAACAGCTAGGCTGTGTAATTGTAGTTTGTTAAGCTAACAATGTAAACTCATAATTAATGTGAACACAGTGCATTTTAATGGAGGAGGAATGGTACAAAATGTTTAACTGAAACATTACAACAGAAAGTCAGATCATGCGGACATGAGACATGCACAGATGTAAGGTTTTTAATTGGTTACAGATTATCTTGGACTCTATCTAACTCTCTTCACACTGCCTCACATCCACTTCAAGGAAGAGGTTCTCACCTCATTTCTCTCTTTACCAGTCTTTTGATTGCTGCAGATGAAAGCAATGTTTTTGATTTTGTCAGTAACAGTTCCTGCAGTTCAGCACATGCACTCACCATGTGTAACATCAGATTAGACTCACTAATAAAGCTCACATTACTATTTGTGTTCTCCGAACAGAATAGAGCAGGTTCTGCAGAGTGCCAGAGTGGCTCTTTTTTAAAAGTTAATGTTAAACATTGATGTTATTCAGTTAAAGGAGTCTTAAATGAACAGGTTGTCATCCTTTATCCACTGGTGAGCAGATCCTGCCTAGTATCATGAATGCTTAGGTCTGTGGCATGCAGAGGTTTCTTGAGACCACTGTTTTATTTGGCTTCTTGTTTGACACCGTTTTCAGTTTGTGAATGACTGTAAGTTTGCTCAGTTTGCTGTGGTTTTGGCCTTGAACACTATGCTTTTTTATTGGATTAGAACAAGATAGGTTAACATCATGAGATGACATTGTGCCACCTGTTTTTTTTCTTTCCTCTCCTGTTTTTGGATGGCTAGATGTAAATACAGGCACCAGAAGCCATAAATGAATTGCTGTGATTCAAGGAATCAGTAGGCACTACATTAACAGTCCTCCACTGTTCAACAGAAGGAAAACTTCTTCAAAGTGATCTAGCATAAGGAAAATTGATGATTTGCTAGATGCACAAGAAACTGGATCTTCCAATATAAGAGTTTGAGTGAATTTAAATATTAGATTGATTTCTGTCCTAATAATATTAGAAATTTCTAATATTTCTAATATTATTAGGACAGAAATCAATCTCAGCAGCATGTTTCTGACCAAGGGGCCTGAGGGTTGTTAGAAACTTGCCTTCAGGTCTCATCTTTATCCCTGGGATGAGCTGCTGCTGTCTTGTCGTACCCAACAAATACATTTAGGCCTGTTTGTTAGGAATTGGTGGTGGGAGAACCAATTGTTGCAAGTGTGAAGATGCATGAAGTCTTGCTCCCCAGTCACACAGGAAGGGTATTTCTACAGAAATATGTATTTTTAATTTACTTGTAGCTGTTGTCTTTATAGGCCATTGAAAAATAATGGTGCTGCATCAATAAATAATTATGTAAAATAGATTACCTTTCATTATGCTCTTCATTAACTAAATCAACCCATAGCTCATTCCACTGCTGAATTGATTCCTACCCCAATAAATTTTAAGGTGCTTTATTGCAAAGTGCTCTGAAGATCTGAGTGTTTATATTAGTGGAACGCTTCTTTTTGAGTTTGTTTAAACTTTTGAGGCTCATCCCATGAAAGTAATGGCTAGGGAAATTAAACAAACCAATCAGTTTGCTTTGTGGACATAAAGGGTGGTTCACTAATCTGTGGACAAATAAACAGCTCAGGATGTGGCTGAAGGTTAGGTCAGCTACAAATGCTACTCAGAATGACACATCTGCAAGTTTACACTTGGGCTAAGTCCATCATACACTTTAACCACTTGTTGCATCTTTTCCCAGTAAGGAGGTTTATTTTATCATGTGAATGGTACGCATAGTTGTTATACCTTAACACCAGCCAGTGGATGAAAGTGGCAGGAATTGAGTTCTTTCAGCCTGAAGGCTCTCAGTCAGTCACATTCCTCCAGCTGCTGTGTTTTTATAGCATGGGTGTTTTCCCTCCTCTCTGCCTCCATTGTTCTAATGACCCATGACAGCTTTCTTAAAGCTGAGCTCTGCCAGCGTGCTTTCCCCTTCACAGGACTTGTAATATTGGCTCAAGATCTGAACAGAGTTTCTTCTGGCTTTAAAATCAATTAATCTGAAGCGCAAAAGCAAAGATACAATTAAGATATTTAATACAAAACATATATCAGAGACTATTTTGTGTGGAAATACTATAAATCTGAAACTTGACACAAGTTTGACTGCTCAGTTTAATACTGTTGTTCTCCCATACCTGATCGATTCAACAACATATTTATACCTTGTGTGTTATGCTCCAATAAAAAATAAGATGCAGCGTAAAAGTTAGAGATTGTTATGAAATGTGAACTGAGCATAATTCATTGCAGTTAGCCAGTAGGGCAGCCTATGCCTGATGTGTGCAGGCATACATCCATGGGCGCCATTTTGTCAGGCATTCTGATTTGCCTAGAGACTTGTAGCAAGTACCTGCAGTCCAATGGTCTTATTTAAATGATGGTAGAGGCACAATTTCAGTTGGGTCAAAAGAAATCCAAGTCGGCAAAGGAGTACAGTGGGCAATTTGTCCAACATCAGTAATAGTTAGAGCCAGGCCGTCTGCCTCTACAGTAATTGGAAAGAGTTCTAAATACAGTTTTTTTAGATACTCTCAAAACCATACCTAAAACATGTTTTGCATTACTTCTTGGCATATGCTGGGAGTAAAAGATTATACATCACTCATTCATTGTGTTCTGTCCATCCGAAATGGATGTTGCAGTATTTACTCCTTGTGCAGAAAGGACCAGTGCAACTGAAGACGTGGTCAGTAAGTTTGTGGATAACACTAAAATTGGTAGCGTTGTAGACAGTGAAGAAAGTTTTCTAAGATTACAAAGGGATCTTGGTCAAATGGGTCAATGGGCTAAATAATGGCAGATGGAGTCCAATCTGGATAAATGTGAGGTATTGCATTTTGGCACAACAAACAAGGGTAGGGCTTATACAATTAATGGTAGGGCCTTGGGTAGTGTTGTAGAACAGAGGAATCTGGGGTGCTGGTACATAATTCTTTAAGTTTGCGTCACATATAGACAGGAAGGTTAAAAAGGCATTTGGCATGCTTGCCTTCATTGCTCAATGCTTTTAGTATAAGAGTTGAAATGTTATGTTAAGGTTGTACAGGACATTGGTGAGGCCTGTTCTGGAATACTGTGTCCAGTTCTGGTCACCCAGTTATCGGAAGGATATTATCAAGATGGAGAGGGTTCAAAAGAGATTTACCAGGATGTTGCCAGGTATGGAAAGTTGGAGTTATAAAGAAAGGCTGGATAGGCTGGGACTTTTTTCACTGGAGCGTAGGACATTGAGAGGCGACCAGATAGAAGTTTATAAAATAATGAGAGGTACAGCTAGAGTTAATGGTAGTTGTCTTTTCCCTAAGATGGGGGATTTCAAGACTAGGAGGCACATTTTTAAGGTGAGAGGAGAGAGATTTAAAAAAGACGTAAGAGGCAAATATTTTACACAGAGGGTGGTTCGCATATGGGATGAACTTCATGAGGAAGTGGTGGATGCGGGTACAATTACAATGTTTAAAAGACATTTGGATGGATATATGAATAGGAAAGGTTGGGAGGGATATGGGCCAGGAGCAGACAGGTGGGACTAGTTTAGTTTGGGATTATGTTTGGCATGGACTGGTTGAACAGAAGGGTCTGTTTCTGTGCTGTATGACTCTATGACTCTACGACTCTACTATATAGCACAGTTTCAAATCAGAAATCTTGAATTTTTTTAAAACTTCAAAATACATACATTAGGTATGGTCAGGGATAAAAATAAAAAAACTGAAGAGATGACAGCTGTGGTAGGAGGCCGAGTCCTTTTCAAAGGAGGACATGGATTAACATACAATGGCAAACAGCAGGACCTGTATGGGCATCCCAGCGCAACTCATCATCTTACATCACTGTTATATCTCACAGCAAACAGATTAACATGGTTGAGATGAAAGGTAAATCTGTTGCTGGGGGGGAGAGGGCGGAATACTTGGTTATAGTGGCTGCCATTATGGGATCTTCTGGTCCTACAAATGTACTAGTTCACTATTTCTTGCAAGCTAAGTTTTACTAAGCAGTGCATCCTTTGTGGACTACTCTGTGGTATTAATATGCTCTCAGGGCTCTGCATACATCATAGGATCCTAATTTGTGTGAATTTATCTGCTGAAGAAATCACCAGCAGGAATATGAGATTGGAGGATATTGGTACAGGGGTGGGTCAAATGGCCCCTTGTGCCTATTCCACCTTTCAATAAGCTCATGGCTGTCCTTCCACATAGATTCCACTTTCCTACTCTATCCCCATGCTCCTGATTCCCTTAACACCCAAAACTCTATTCATATTAGTCTACACTTGCATATGCCCCCCCTAAGACTATCTATCTCACTTGCAGAACATTGTTTGACTTTGCCCTTGTCTCAGCTTATTTGCTGCTGAAACCCTTGTCCATGCCTTCATTGAGACTGAACTATTCTAACTCACTCCTGGCTGGACCCCAACTTCTTCAGATTTGAAGTAACCCAAAGTTTGCTGCCCATGTCCTAACTGACAGCAAGTTCTGTTCCTCTATCATTCCTGTACTCACTGGCCTACTTCCTTGTCAAAAATTCTCATCCACATTTTCAAATCTCTTCATGATCTTGCTCCTTCCAATCTCTGTAACCTCGTCCAATCCCACGATCTTTTGACACAGCTGTCTAATATCTTTTCTAATTCTGACCACTTGAGTATTCCAAATCATAATTACCTCATTATTGGTAGCTGAGCCTTCAGTTGCATAACTCCAAAGTCTGGAATTTCCTCCCTACAACTCCCTAACTCTCCTTTTTCTTTCCTTCCCTTAAAGCTCTTCTTCAATTGTACTTCTTTGACCAAGGTTTTAGTCAACTGACTTAATATTTCTTTAAGTGGTCAGCATCGTACTTGGTTTTATAATGCTCTTGTGTAACGTCTTGGATATTCAATAACTTAAAGTTGCTATATAAATATAAGATATTGATGCTGTTAAATATACTCACCAACAGAGCAGCCCCCATACATTCAGGTAGGGAATTTAAAGGATTTGTATCTCTGTGGGTGAAAAGATTTCTTGTAATTTCAAACCTAATTAGTTGATCTCTAGTTTTGCACTCTCCAGATAAGGGAAACAGTTCCTCAGGACCTACCCCATCAAGACCCCTCAGAATTTAATATTTCCTGCTGAGGTTCATCTCTTCTGAATACCAGAGAACATATAGCCATTCTACTCAGTCTTTCCTCATAGGAATCAACATAGTGAAATTGCACTGTGTCTCAGAAAGTTTGTCCTTGGCTAAGAAAAGCAAAACCATACTTGCCTGTTAACTTTCTGTGAATTGTGTGCAAAGTCATTAAAATCTTACTCAGTGTCGAATTCACTCGCCCCTCACTTTTTAGAAACTAACTTGGGGGCATAAATCAATAAGAAGGCGTATAATTTTAAAGTGAAAGGAAGAAGGTTAAGAGGGTATTTAAGGAAAACCATTTTTGTCCAGAGGAGGCTGGGGGTTTGATATGCCCTGTCTAGGTAGGTAGCTGAGGCGAAAAGCCTCACAATCTTTCAAAAGTACTTGGAAGAGCATTGAAGTGTCATAACATCCAAGGCTATAGGTCTAGTGTAGGAAAGTGAGACCACTGTAGGTTGTAGCATATTTTTGGTGGCACAGAGTCAATGGGCCAAAGGGCCCTTCTGCATTCCATGATTCTATGATATTCTGCTGTTCTACTCTTCAAGTCAAAATGGAACATTTCACACAATATTATGCTGGACTGAAAGCAAGACAATAAATCCAAAACTGTTAATTTAAAATAATAACAGGAAATGTTGAGAATACTCATCGTATCTCACAGAAACTGTTAAGAGAGAAACAGAGTTAATGTTTCTGATGAAAAGTCATCCATCCAAACAGATCAGTTTCTCGTGTTTCAAATGCTACCTCACCTGATGAGCATTTCCTCATTTCTGTTATTGTTTCATTGTTCCAACACCCACAGTATTTTGCTTCATTACTGTTCAATTTAACTCAACTACCTTCCACACTCTAGCAAACCGAGGTGTCAAATTTTCAACTATTAATTTGGTTTGTTAATTTTTGGGACATTTACTTGGTCTTAGTGTTGTCTGATACATGTAGTTTTTGCAGTACAATCATAACACAGTCCAAAGGTCTCTCTGATGGCCCAACTAGCACTCCATTGTCAAGCAACTGTGTAGTTCCTGGGAGTAGGAAAGTAGTGTTTGATACAGAGCAAGGAACTTGGGAGTCAGGTTTCTGGTGCACTTTATGGAGTTTTAATTTGGCTTCTAGTTAGAAAGTTAGCTGCTGAGAGATGAGGAGTTGTGTGCACGTGAGTCCGTGTGTTTGTGTGTGGGCCTTGGGATGTCAGGGGCCTCAGTTTGGGACAAAATGAGAAGGGATCACAGCACAGTCCTAGGGAAGTAGGAGGCCTGCGTTAGTTTGGACGTTTAGTGGATGGTGGGAATTGTCAAATTTCTGCGAAGGGAATGTCAGAGGCTTGGTAGGTTGTGGAGTTATTGGAGACTTGAATGATGTTCAAAGCCCAGATGGTTGGGCTGGAGACTTCATGAGGAAGTCAGTGGTCTTGTGCAGGAGGTCAGGGAAAGATTGGAAGGGTCAGTGAGCAGGGGTGACCAATACTAAGAAGGTACACTGCATCTGGCAACCTGGCTTTAGATGCCAGGTTTATCCAAGTACAGGACACCTGAATTAAGTTTCAAATAGTGAATACAAGGGAGGCTTACGATTAAAGCACCACCTATTGTCCAGGGAGCAGATTTGTCATTCACCCAAACAACTTCCCCCTACCTGATACATTTTGCCACTGGGAAAACCAGATGAATGGGATGTGTTCTGGATTCCGATTTTAAACACTTTATCCTCAACCTGTGACTCAAACCATTCATGTTTTGAAGTAAAAATGTTATCCCCTTTGCCAACCACAAATGTTCATTCAATGTCTACCAAATCTAGGAATTCTTGGACAATTGGGATGCAGGAAGAAATGCTTGGAATTGACATTCTATTAAAAAGATAGTGAATAATCCTGCCATTGTATTAGAAACGAAACATCGCCAGTAGATTGTAAAGAATTCTGCCATTGTGGTACAGAAACTTTTCTGTTGTATTGTAAACTAATAATTTTGAAGCAACTATAGGGTTTTTCCAATAAATTGTTAATTAGCGAGACAATAGCGTAATGGTATTGTAACTGGTCTAGTAGTCTAAAGACCCAGGTAATGCTGTAGGGTCCTGGGTTTGAATCCTACCATGACAGATTGCTAGGAATTAAAAGTCAATGATCCATCTTCAGTCTTCAGTCAATTTGGTTCACTCCACATGTTATCAAGAAAGAGTTAGTGGCTCTACGTACTTCAAAGGCTATGGGCCTAACAATATTCTAGCAACAGGACTGAAGACTTGTGCCCCAGAACTTACCACACTCCAAGCTAAGTTATGAATCTTCCCTGCAATGTGGAAAATTGCTCAGTTATGTTCTGTATACAAAAGGTAGGAGGACAAGTCCAACCTGGCCAATTACTGCTTCATCTGTCTACCCTTGATCATCAGTAAAATAATGAAATGGATCATGTAATTCCTCTGTTGTCTGAAATAGATCATCAACAGTGCTATCAAGCAGCACTAGCTTAGCAATAACAAACTTTGAAAATGCCGGAAGTCTGGTATCATCTGAGAGAACAGAATTAACGTCTCAAGTCCAATTTGATGAAAAGTCACAAGCACAAAAACTCACTCCATCCACTACTGATGCACAGTGTCAGCAATGTCATTTACAAGATGTACTGCAGAAATTCTCCAAGTCTTCTTAGTCACCATCTTCCAAACCCATGACCACAACCACCTAGAATTACAGGGGGAGCAGATACATCTGCACCAGTGATTCAAGAAGGGAGCTTACAACCACCTTCAAGGTGATTAGGGATCGGCAATAAATGCTGGCCTAGCCAGTGATACCTTTTTCCCCTGAATGCATAACAAAAAAATAAATAAAGTACTTATTTTATTGCACACTGTCTAAGAGATGCACTCATATGATTTTGATAATTCACATATTCAAAACCATGGATCAACTAGCAGATTGTTTTGTGAATTGTGTAGTTAAAAATCTTGGGCTCACTTAGGTTATTCTGCCTTAAAACCAAAGTCTGCACACACAGAATGCAGTCAAACCCTTGACAACTTGCCTGCTGTGCCGAAACGAGTCTCCAGTGGTCTATAATTCTTAATGTCTCCTGCTAAATTTCATTGCAGCCTGCTTCAATGCACAACAACATTACTATGTTTGCGATTTGCTTTTTGTCATGTTATTCTGTTTTGGTTACTGCATGTTATATCGTAATTCATACTTAGAATATTTGACTTTAAAGAGAAACACTCAGATTCCATGGCAACAAATAAGACTTTAGAAAGACAATAAGACAATAACTTCAGACTAAAGGTATCATGCCAATGCATTTCACAACACACTGAAAGATCCATGCCTGGATTATTCCACTCTCTCATTGCCATGTTTGCTATCTCAATAGACTCATGCTATGACAAGTGGTATTTCTGCAGATGTGCAAACTTCTCCTATGTGACTTGTGAATTTTTAACTTTTTTATTTAAAGTTAACTGAACATAATACATTTATGGAACCAGATGTGATTAACACCTTTTGATTCAAACACACTAAAGAGTCATGTACAAATGTCACTGAAACCCAGAACCTTGCCTTCCCTGATTACGTAGGTGTGGGTAATCAGACTTGGCTGTCCAATGATCAGCAAAGATTCCAACTATGAGATGTTTTGAAGCCAGCAGTGGTGCTGTACACAGGTGTAAAGAACACAAAAAGATATGAGAAGCATCAAAATGCGTTGCCTGTAACTTGGATATGATGGTGAAGGTGCAGCATGTTGTAAGCAGCAGCTACATTTATCGAACCTGCCCCTGCCATCCCTCACCCTTCTTTGGGCTGATGTTATTTCAGGACGTGCACAAAAGGGATGGAGACACAGTGTTACAGGTCTGTGCTCCTTTTCCTGTGTGTCACACTTATAAGCTGGAATAATGATCTGGTACGAGTAGAAAAATAGTGTTCAGCTGGCTAGCAGTACCATGCAGTTGCTTTTTTAAATGCAAAGTTGTTTGCTTGTCCTAATATCAGATTTGGTGTTGCTGTGGAGCTGCACAGGCAGCATAAGTGCAGCATAAATAGTTACTCAATCAAGGAGCTTCTGACCCTTTCATGTAAAAGCTTGAGAGAAAAGTTTACAATAGGATTACTTGTTATAGTGCTGTTGGCCTTTTATTGGCATTGCACTATTTAAAAGCCTCAGGCATACTGACCTCTTCTTTTCTATGTTGCTTATTTAATACTGAGCAAAGTTGCTTCAGCCTTTTTAACAGCCGTTTAATGTTTCCTCCTTTCTGGGAACACTGAACACTATTTTTCTGTTTATACTGGCTCATCATTCTAGCTAATGAGTGTGATACACAGGAAACTGGAGCACAGACGTGTAACATGTGTCCCCATACCCTTTGTGCACGTCCTGAAGTTGTACCAGTCCAAGGAAAGGTGAGGGGTGGGGGGTAGGGTGTTGGATTTGGTAAATGTAGCTACTGCTTACAACAGGCTGCACCTTCATCGTCATATCCAGGTGTTATAGGCAATGCATTTTGATGCATCCCAATCTTATTGTGTTCTTTACGTATGCAGCACCACTGCTGACTTCAAAATATCTCTCAGTTGGAAACTTTTACTGATTATTCGATAGCACAGTCTGATTACCTACATTTACCAAGTTGTGACTAGCCACATTTACAACTACTGTTGTTTCTGCCTAGTAACCACTGTGAGGAAATGCCTTCACAGAATCTAGACCAGCCCAGCATAGTACCATAGTTAGAGCTGTGTCATCTGTTGTAAGGATATCCGCTGCAAATATGTGTCATAGCATTGAGACAGTCGTTGACACAGTGGCCTCAATCCTGCTCGTGAAATTTACTTTGTCTTAATTTTTAGCTGATACTTTTGTAATTCCCTCAGCCTTGGCAAACATTGATAACAAGATCCCTTAGGAGTGCTGTGTCAGTTCCCACCCAAAATTCCATTCAGGCTTGCTTGGCAGTTTGGACAAGCAGCTGTCTGGTGGCACGCAGGTAGGTCCTGGGAATAAACTTTGCTTGGTTTTTATTTGCCAAAGTAAGCATGGTGGCACGTACTGAAGTCCTTGTGAGCACACAGAATTCCCGTTAAAATTAGGGCTTGTACATTTACATATGGTGGAGGCTTACTTTTGGCAATATGTTGCATTGTTTTCCTTAGATCTTTTGGATTTCTTTGTCTGCTTCCTGTTTTAGTTTCCTAAAATATTGCCTGCTGTCCCACCCTTCCTCTTTCAGCTGGGTTATGGACATTCCCATAGCAACCGTTTATGTGCTCTTATAATCAGCCAGTGGGTGTTTACAGGACAGAAGCAACCTGCCTCCAGTGATAGAGACTGCCCTGCTGTGTAACCCCGCTGTGACCTGGCTGAGAGAAGGCAATTCTTGTGCAGTGACGGCATGTGAGTTTCAATTGCAGCTTCTGAGGGAGGGTGTGCAAGTACTGCGAAACAATTTAGTGTTGGATTTACTGGGTCATTCCACAAAGCACATTGGTTTATGTGTTCCTTTGACTGCTAAGATGCTACATTAAATTTAAACAAATATTTTGTATTATCATCCCAGAAACAAAATTACAGACAACCACTGCATAGATATAACACAGTAATCGCAAGCAGTTTGTATTATAAATAGTATGATTCTACAACGCATACAACCTTCTGAGCAATAAGTTAGTGAATTCCTTTATACCACTGTTCTCCTATGACCTCAGCTAACCAGTGGCCACAAGATTCAGCGTTTTTTTTTTACTTATTTTTATTACTAAATTAGATAAACATCTTTAATAAATCAAATAACTGACTATCAACAAAAATATTTTAGTTCATAGGTTATCATAGAACATATTTACCCTAAGGATTTGTAGAATATTCCTTTTCCATATTTTCACTGAATTATGTTGTGCATAATGATTATTCCTGCTTGGTTATTTGACTCTATTAATAATATTTGTTTATTAAAAATGTTTTTTAAAATTATTTAATTTTTCAGGTTATTTCGAATGGGAAAGTTTTTGAATTACAACACAGGGAGAGTTTCAGGGATATTTATAAGATTAGACATGTATTCCAGAGGGACAAAGTGAGGCCAGCTTGATGGAGAGTGAACCATATGCTGCATAGACTTGAAACAATACTTTTTGGCATAAGTATATGTGTAGGTTTAAACAGTTGTCTCTCTCTCTCTCTCTTTCTCTTTCTCTCTCATAGATGTACAGCAATTCAGCAACTTGTTCCATTTGCATCACTGTTCCAGCTGTGTAGCAGATGAAACATGTATGTTTCTTCAGATAACAACAATTAAAAATGTACAGATAGTGATGCCTAAAGAACTTGCAGACCAACAACAGGAAAGTTTTTTTGATTGGGTGTATTTGTCTCCTTTACGAACTGTTAGCTTCCTTTTGGTATAATAAATTTAATACTATAATAGTTACGATTCTCAACACATTTAAATCTTGTGAATAATTAACAAAATGTCAGTGTACAAAAGGAACCATAATTGCTTTGGAATTAATTTTCCAGAAATTGATATCGCTGGCAAGGCAAACGTTTATCAGTCATGTCTAGTTGCCTTTGAGAAGCTATATGTTGGCCGCCTTCTTGATGGGCTGCAGTCCATGTGGTGGTGTTAATTCCACAGCGCTATTGGCTAGCAGTTTCCAGAAATTTGACCCTGCAACAAAGAAGGAATGACACAATATGTCCCTGTCCAGAGAATGCGTGGGTTGGAGGGAAACTTGGAGTTGGTGGGGTTCCCATGTGTCTGTTGGCCATTGTTATTCTAGGTAATGGGTGTTGACGGTGTGTGAAGTGCTGCAGAAGAAATCTTGATGATTTGTTGCAGTGCATCCTGTAGATAGAATTGTTTTATATCTTTGCTTAGTTAATGAAACTTTACTCTTTTCCAATGTTTTCATATTGGCACAGCATTTAATTGTAACCAGACAGTGAAGAACTCCTTGAGAATAGTACTAACTATCTGGAAGAAAGGGTCAAGATTCCATATTTATACGTGAGGGCCTAAAGGTTTGATAATATTGTGCCCATTTACCAAGTGCTAAATAGGTACTTCAGGATCTAATATAATCAGCAGCACGGACACACTTACTATGAGCCAGAAATGCTGCATTCAGCAGATTGATATAGACAAAAATAGATGTCTGAAACCTGTACTTCATGCACCTATTATGTCTTTTCATATGCATCTAAGAACGCCAGGGCCAATTTCTAGCCATAGAAAATTTCAGTGCTGAACAGAATACATTGGTAATCAGAAGATAGTTTACATAAAGGTTTTAACTTTGATCATGGAGATATAGTAACACATTTATTGTAAGTGGTTTATAAATATAGCACTGCTGCCTCACAGCGCAAGGGACCCAGGTTTGATTCCAACCTCAGGTGACTGTCTGTGTGGAGTTTGCACATTCTCCCAGTGTCTGCGTGGGTTTCCTCTGGGTGCTGTGGTTTCCTCCCACAGTCCAAAGATGTGCAAGTTAGGTGGATTGACGATGCTAAATTGCCCATAGTGTCCAATGATGTGCAGGCTAGGTGGGTTAGCCATAGGAAATGCAGGGTTACAGAGATAGGGTAGGGGTTGGGTCTGGGTTGGATGCAGTTTGGAGGTTCAGTGTAGACTCGATGGGCTGAATGGCCTGCTTCTGCACTGTAGGGATTCTATGATATTTTACAACCTCAGCGCATCTCAAAATGCTTTATAGCCAATTAAGCGCTTTTGAGGTATTGTGACGTAGGTAGCACAGCAGCCAATTTGAACCCAGCGTTGTCTTATAAACAACAACATAATAATAATCAGATAATCTGTTCTTGGTGATTGATGTGATAAATACTGGCTAAGACTCTGGGGAGAATTCGCTCTTTTTTGAAACAATACCAATCTTTTTTTAAGTCTACCAGAGAAAAGTCTTAAGTTTAGCATCTCATCCAAAAGATAGCACCTCCACAGTGTAACATTTAGAGGCATAGAGCTGTACAGCACAGAAACAAACCCTTCACTCCAACTCGTCCATGCTGACCAGGTATCCTAAATTAATCTAGTTCCACTTGCCAGAATTTGGCCCGTATCCCTCTAAACCATTCATATTCATATACCCATCCAGATGCCTTTTAAATGTACCAGCCTCCACCACATCCTCTTTCAGCTCATTCCATACATGCACCACCCTCTGCATGAAAACATTGCCCCTTAGGTCCCTTTTAAATCTTTCCCCTCTCACCTTAAACCAAAGGCCTTTAGTTTTGGACTCCCCCACACCAGGGAAAAGACCTTGCCTATTTACCCTGTCCATGGCCCTCATTATTTTATAGACTTTTGTAAGGTCATCTCTTAGCCTCCAACAGACCAGGGAAAATAGCCCCAGCCTATTCAGCTTCTCCTTATAGCACCAACCCTCTGACCCTGGGCGACATCCTTGTAAACGTTTTCTGAATCCTTTCAAGTTTCACGCCCCATCAGTACTGTGCTGGAATGTGAGCCACAAGTATCTGAAATAGGAATTGAACGTACAATTGTGCAACTCAGAGGCATGTTGCATCTCCGACTCAAAGGCCAATGTTTCATTGTACAAGGCGACCTATTTTGAAAATAAAAGGAATAAAGTTCCCACGTTATTGTTTGTGGACAAACATCAAGAAAAGAAATTATAAAATAATATGCCTCAGAAGTTTGGACATCAATGAATGCTATAGCTATCCAGTTTAACATGATGACTACAAGAAATTCTGAGCTGGAGCTGCTTTTCTGTAAATTCCGTTGGTCTGAAATATGAAAGGCATGTTTTTTTTAATGAATATTTCTCGTCACTGTCTCTGTCAGAACAAATGATAGGAAGGAAATCTCAAATCCCTTTGCACTGTGTAACCTCCATATTTAGTGCTGGAGCTTTTGTTAACCTAGCCCCCTATTGCTGCCAATTGTTCCCCACCCCTAATTACCACATCCGCAGTAAGTTTTCAAAACAGTCCACTGGAAGGGTTGCCTGTTGATAAATGAATTACCATCAGAGCGCCACCTTCTGTGGCAATATAGACTGTACAAGTGGTCTTTAAATTTATTTTCATGAACCTAAATCTAAATTCCCCACACATTATTGCAAGTTAATGACTACAACAGTGGGTGGTAGCTCAACTGGCCAGAGTAAATTAACAGTGAAACAGCTTTGATTTTATTCAAACACTCTGTCCAACAGATGTCAGTTGAATCACAGTTTTCCACAAGCATTTAAAATAATTTGTCCATGCAAATTTAGTTAGATGTCAATATTTATGAAATCAAATAGAACTTACATACCTCAGGAACTCTACTATGAACCAACCCATTGCCTAAAAAACATCTATAAATCATTACTCTTTGTTCCCATCACTCAGGCATTTTTGTATCCATGTTGCTACTGTACGTTTTGTTCCATGAGATACTGCTTCAGTGCTGAGATCCTCGCTTTACCTGATGTCCCAACTCCTGTACTCAATGCCTCAACCAATGAAGGTCAGCATGCTAAATGCCTTCTGCACCACCCTGTCCACCTGTGACGCTGCTTTCAATGGACTATGTACTTGTACTCCTAGGTCCCTCTGATCCACAACACTCCTCAGGACCTTACCATTTACTATATAAGTCCTACCTTGGTTTGACTTTCCAAAGTACAACACCTCACACTTATCTGTATTGAATTGCATTTGCTAATCCTCAGCCCACTTCCCCATCTGATCAAGATCCCTCTGTAATTTTTGATAGCCTTCTTCGCTATCAATAGTACTTCCTAATTTTTTATCATTCGCAAACTTACTAAGCATGCTTTGTACATTCACATCCAGATCATTTATGTAAATAACAAATAACAAAGGAGCCAGCACCGACCCCTATGGTGCACCACTAGTCACAGGCCTCCAGTCCGGGAAACAACCTTCAACCATCACCTTCTGCTTCCCAGCATTGAGCCAATTTTGAACCAATTAGCTAGCTCTCCCTGGATCCCATGTGACGTGACTTTCATGACTAGCCTACCGTGTGGGACCTTGTCAAATGCCTTACTAAATTCCACATAGACAACATGTACTGCCCTACCCTCATCCATCCTCTTGGTTACCTCTTTGAAAAACTCTAAAAGGTTTGTCAGACATGACTTCCCAAGCACAAATCCGTGCTGAATATCACTAGTCAGACCTTGACTATCCAAATATTGGTTGATCCTGTCCCTCAGTATTCACTCCAATAACTTGCCTACCACTGATGTCAGGCTCTCTGGCCTGTAGTTCCCTGGCTTAAATAAATAAAAATAAAAACTTGCGGGGGGTAATATATTAACTTAGAGGATTAGTTGGCTGGCAGAAGGCACAGAGTATGCAGAAACAGATCTTTGCTGATTGGCAGGAGCCCTGCAGGGATCTATGCTCGGGTCTCAACTGGTTACAATTTACATATGGCTGTGATGAGGGAAGTGAAGGTATAGTTGCTAAATTTGCAGATAACATGAAGATAGGTAGGAAAGTATGATGTAAATAAGACATAGAGAAATTGCGGACAGATATAGATAGATTGAATGAATAGGCAAAAATCAGGCAAGTGGAATATAATGCAGCAAAATATGAAATTGTTCATTTTGGTAAGATGAATGTGAAAGCAGAGTATTACTTAAATGAAGAAGACTGGAGAATTCCAATGTGCAGAGGGATTTAGGTGTTCTGACTCATGAGTCACAAGTATCAGGCATAGCAATTAATCCAGAAGGTGAATGGGATGCTATGTTTTGGTATGAGAGTACTTGAACATAAAAGGAAGGATGTCATGCTACAGTTATAAAGGGTATTGGTGAGACTACATCTCAAATACTGTGTGCAGTTTAAGGAAGGATGTGAATGCTTTGGAAGTGGTTCACAAGGGATTTGCTGGCTTGATACCTGGAATGAGCAAGTTTTGTTTGGATAGGTTGGACAGACAGGGCCTGTTTCCATTGGAATTTAAAAATTGCGGGGTGATTTGATTGAAGCATACAAGATCCTGAATGCCATTGTCAAGGTAATCAAGCATATTTTCTTTTTTAGGCCCAGAATTGGTGATCACTCTTTCAGTATAGAGATGAGGATTTTGTTTTCTCTTGAGAGGGTTGGGTGACTTTTTGGAACTGTCTACCCCAGAAGACAATGGGAATGCGTGGGTGGTATGTCCAAGGAGGTCAAAGGTTGTCTGTGGTACGTGGGAATGTGGAATTCAAAACCAAGCAGATCGGCCATGACCTTATTAAATCATGAAGCAGGGTCTCTTATTTCATATATTCTTATGTAATTTAACTGCTATTCAGCATAAGGCACAGCCATTTTTAATATATAAAATATAGGTACTTTAAATATCAAGTGATATACCTTAATCCTCCTTAAAATAGTAAATAAAATTCGTGAAATTTTTCAGTAGTATGAATTCACAAATTCTTCATCTGGTAGTGACATTATGCATTTGTATTCTTTAACATTTGACAATTTGGGTGAAATCCTCCCCTCCCTGGAGGTAGTGAGAGGAGAAATAATTAAGCAGATCAGTCCTGGAATGGTATACATCCCCTTCTTGCCACCTTCACAATTAAGTTTTGGCTTGGCGTCTGTTAGGAAGTTTCTCAACCCAACACCAATTAAGGCCCTTAACTGGTCAATTACTGGTCACTTAAAGGCCTCAACACATTTTCTTCCTAACTATCCACCTTGCTTGCAGGCATGGAGAATATTCAGTTTCTGAACCGCAGCAACTTGCTTGTCACATTAGACCACGGGTTGCCATGGGAACTCCCAAGGCTTATTCTTGATCAATGGTCTTTAACAAACCAGATGGTCAGCAGCTTTTAGTGACCTGGGATGCATCAATTGGCTCAGAAACCTGTCTTTTCTTGACCCATCCCCTCTTGGTGAGCTGATTAGGATGTGATAAGTCGAGTTATCTTGGCAATGAGGCTGGCATTTTAGTTGCCACCTAACACACTCATTCCAATACTTTAACAAAAATCAGAAAATTTCGCTATGTGTCTATATGTCTAATATTGTCTTGAAACAATACTTTCTCTTCAAATTTCAATTATACATTTGACTGTTTTCACATATTACTGTTGTATTGTTCTAACTTATGTTTATATAAAACAAAAAGATGCTTGATGTTGACTGCAGTGTTTTTTGTTCTTTGATTTTAGGGCCTGGGAGGAGGAACCGGACAAACCATAGCATAACGTTGGAAAGCTGGATACGTGATTCTCAACATAAAAGCACATATATCTCCAGTACTGGAGAAGTGGAACCTCTGTTAACTAATAGCACAGTTATAGAAAAAAATGAATTGACCCCTTCTTCGATACTAGTTACTGACAGTTCCCAAAATCCTTCAGCAGCCACGACTTCACGATCAGAATCTGAAGAAAGTACTACATTTGATTCTGAACCAACAGATCATTCATACTCTACGGTATCTTCAAGAGAAATTGCATCTACAGAGCTTTTTGTTTCTAACAGTCATCTTTTAAAATCACCTGTCGTTAATGAGACTTCAAGAAAAGGTGAAGAACTTGAAAACTGGCATCTTGACACAACATCTGAAGGGGCTGATAATCTTGAAAGGTTGTTAAGTACTTCACATGGTGTTTCTGAAGAACCCTTATATACTGTCCCATATGTTTTAAAAATACCTCTAAATACTTTGCCAATTGGATCTAAAAGATATTTAACTACTGAATTGAACAATCCAGAAAGATCTGTAAGTACATCAATAAATGATTCAGAAATATTTAGTATTTTACAAAATATTTCTGCGAAGTCTTTAAATAGCACACAGAACTATACTAATTGGTCTTCAAGCACTTCACTGAAAGATTCTGAAAGAAGTACTTTGACAAATGTTTTTAAAATCTTTCCAAACTTTTCACAAAGTAATACTGATAGAACTTTAAGTACATTGCCAAATTATTCTAAAAGAACGAATACTTCGATAAATGATGTTAAACGATCTGTAAGTATTTTGCCAAATGATTCTAAAACAGCTACGGTTAGTGTTCAAAGTGATTCTGGATGGTCAAGTACATTGATTAATGCTTTTGCAAGCTCCTCAAATTCTTCACCAAGTGATACCGAAGAAGCAGGTACTACACTGAATGATTTGACAAGATCTTCAAGTACTTCGTCAAATGATTCTAAAATATCTACAATTCATGCTCAAAATGCTTCTGAAAGTTCAACAACGTTGACGAATATTTTTGAGAACCCTTCAAACTCTTCAAGTGATACTGAAATATTGAGTACTTTGATAAATGATTTTAAAAGGTCTGTAAGTACTTCGCCAAATGATTCTAAAATTTCTACAATTCATGCTGAAAATTCTTCTGAAAGTTCAACAATGTTGACAAATATTTTTCAGAGCCCTTTGAACTCTTCACGAAGTAGTACTGAAATGTCAAGTACTTTGATAAATGATTTTAAAAGGTCTGTAAGTACTTTGCCAAACGATTCTAAAATTTCTACAGTTAGTGCTCAAAATGATTCTGAATGGTCAAGTACGTTAATTAATGCTTTTGAGAACTACTCAAACTCTTCACCAAGTGACACCAAGGGACGAAGTACTACACTTTATGATTTGAAAAGATCTTTAAGTACTTCATCAAATGATTCTAAAATATCTACAATTCATGCTCAAAACGCTTCTGAAAGTTCAACAATGTTGACAAGTATTTTTCAGAGCCCTTTGAACTCTTCACGAAGTGATACTGAAATGTCAAGTACTTTGATAAATGATTTTAAAAGGTCTGTAAGTACTTTGCCAAATAATTCTAATATGTCTACAGTTAGTGCTCAAAATGATTCTGAATGGTCAAGTACGTTAATTAATGTTTCTGAGAACTACTCAAACTCTTCACCAAATGATTCTGCAAGATCAAGCATTTCAATGAATGATTTTAAAAGGTCTTTAAGTACTTCACCAAATGATTCAAAAATATCAATAAGTAGTGCTCAAAATGCTTCTGAAAGTTCTAGTACTTTGACAACTGTTTTTGAAAGTTCTTCAAACTCTTCATTGAGTGATACTGCAAGATCTTTAAGCACTTCACCAAATTATTTTAAAAGATCTTTAAGTACTTCATTGAAAGATTCTGAAAGATGGAGTTCTTCACCAAATGTTTCTGAAAGTACCCTACTTAATGGTCAAAATGACTCTGAAAGCTCAATGAGTGCTTCACTAAATGATTCTAAAAGTTCATTAGGTTCTACACCAAATAATTCTGAAAATTCTTTCAGTACTTCATTGAGCAGCTATGAAATTCTCAATACTACAACAAATAGTTCTGAAGAGACAACTCATTCACATTCAACATCCATTCCTATGGATTTTGATAATGTTACCCATAGGTCAGATGCAGTCAAGTCACCAGATATTCTATCCTCAGAGTCAGTTGATACTCAGACAAATGGTTCAAGATCAACAAGTGACTCCATTCTTATTTCAGATGTTGAAAGCATAACTGCCATTACAGCAACAAGTCATTCACTTCCCAGAACTACAGATGATATCTTAAATACTACTGTACTGTCTGAAATGTACAGTATTACTAACTTAATTGCAACAGCTTTGTCTTCAGTGCCATCAGATTCTGAAGGCATAGTGAATGATTTTACAGTGTTAAGTTCTAACTTTACTGCAACTAATTCTTCTAAACTAGGTTTAGTTGAAGCAGAAACTAATGGTTTTCTTAAAACTCAATTTGCAAAAACAACAACAAGCACTAATCTGAGGCATGTATTTCCTGAAAGGCCAACAGACTCTCCCAGAACATCACTGCCTCCGACAAAAAATGCTTATCTGTCATTTTCTACCATGGAAACACCTATCAGAGAAGTAAGAAGAACATCCTCGGCACCAATTGTAATTACATCTAGGACTCATACTGGACGATATCCAAAAATTTCACAGGTTCCCACTGACACACCAAAGCCTGAACTAATTGGTTCAACAGAAGGCACATTTGCCACTTTATGGGCCAGGCCAACTGTTTTTATGAGTACCTCAACAGGGGATAAAAGAACAGACAGGACTAAATCTACAACTGCTATTATGAAGACGTCTGAACCAGTGAGTACGAGAACTTCAGTTAGCTTGAAGTTTTTGACAAGCGCAAGGTCTTCAACGAGCACAAGGACTTCAGCTATCACAAGGATGCCAATTAGCACAACCTTGCTAACAAGCACAAAGATTTCAGAAAGTACCACAATTATTCCCATAAGGACTTCGACAAGCACAAAGCCTCATTCTACTAAAGGGACCATTACTCCTGAGCCAACTGTGTCAACTGTGATTCAGGTTACCAGTACAAGTACACCTGAAACCTCCACAGTATCTGCAGGTATGTTGAATTATGACCATGATTTAGTGTAAATAGCATTCACAAAATTCCTAACATATACTTAAAGCTGAATATTTTTAGTTTCCTAACGAGATTTGATTGGTCAGTAATTACTAAAATTTTAATAATGGTTCCACTGGCAGATAATAATTATTATCTTTGTTATGATACATATACATGATTGTTAGAAACACTGGGATTAAGATGCCAGAATGGGAAATTGTTCAGGCAGTATGGACAAATACTGCCTGAATAATTAAAATATCAGAAATATAGCGAAATAATGAGGATACAAATGAATATAGAATAATTCAGAGTGAACATGAAGTAGTGGTGGTACTCCTACATGTAAGGAATACCTGAGATGTAAATAGTTTTGGTACAATGAAAGAATGGAAACTGCAGAAAGACTAATAGGCTAATTGCTCAGATATACATACTATTTAATATGAGGACTGTGCTAAAATGTACCAAAGTGGAATAAAATAAGAAAGAAGTTTGTTTACAATGATATTGGTGTGTGAGAACACCAAAATTGCTCCAATGAAAATAACTAGAGAATCCCAGTTTTGTTTTGGTTAATCTGCTTTTGGAATATTGTGAGCCGTTTTGCGCCCCATAACTAATCTAAGGATATGCTGGCCTTGGAGGGGGTCTAAAGGAGGTTTACAAGATTGAATGTGGGGATGAAGGCCTTGTCATATGAGGACCGATTGACAACTCTGGGTCTGTACTCAATAAAGTTTAGAAGGATGAGGGTATCTGATTGAAGCTTACAGAATCCTGACAGGCCTGGTTAGAGTGGATGTGGAGAAGATGTTTCCGCTAGTCGGAGAGACTAGGACCCGAGACACAACGCCAGAATGAAGGGACAACCGTTTAGAACTGAGATGAAGAGGAATTTCTTCAGCCAGAGGGTGATGAATCTGTGCGAGCCATTGCTAAAAGGTTGTGGAGACCAAGTCATTGAGTGTATTCAAGACAAAGATAGATAGATTCTTGATTAGTAAGAGGATCAAGATTATGGGAAAAGGCAGGAGAATGGAGTTGAGAAACATATCAACAATGTTGGGGCTTTCCACAGCACCCAATATTTGGCATGTATCAGACTAGATGCAGCACATAGTCTGTGCCACCCACCTAACACCTATTCCTGTCTCCTCTCTGCACCCTGTCCCCCACCACACAACACCCCAAGTACCCTCCAAAACACCAACACCAAACCATGTTCACATAAGCCTCCTCAATGGCCATGTGAATTGTACTAGGGGCTTGCTATCCCCAATATACTGTAGTGAAGGAACACTGGCATTGTCCATAGCCTTCTCCTCTCCAACCCATATAGCTTTCTGTAGTCGTTTCCTCCTCTGGTCTTTCGCAGCTTATGGATGTCTTGTGCTCATTTCCCTTGCAAAGATAAGAGGAAGATGGAGTTTTAGTCAGTAAGGAAATGAAGCGTTATGGGGAAAAGGCAGGAAAGTGGAGTTCAGATTATTAGGTCAGCCATGATCTCCTTGAATGGCGGTGTAGATTCAGTGGGCTGAATCGTCTGTTTCTGCTGTTATGTCTCATGGTTTCATGGACTTATGGAGATAAGACAGTGGTATGCTGCGTAGAGAAGGCCACTCGTCCACATAGTTTAAGAGACCATTTATTAAACAGTAACCAAATCCATAAACACTCGCACTGTGTCATTATCCTTGACATGATCTCCTCCATGTTTGAGAAGCAACATTTGCTTTGTGGTTCCCAGCTGCTGTGCATGTTCCAAGCTGCAAACCAAAGGGAAGACAACTAATAACTGGAGATGTTACTCACTTTTCCAGAATGCAGCAAGTCATGAACCTCTTAGGTTATTACACCCATGTTCACTGGGGCTCCCCACCTTGGTGATTTGGACCAATACCAGCTCAGGGCCAGCTGGAGACCTGAGAGGTACAGGATATCCATTTGTCAACAGCTGCTTGCAAGAGTAGATCAAGGTCCTGGTCAAGAGATTTTGGAGCAGATGAGCCTTGGCTGTCTTGGTTGATTGATTGCTGAAAAATTCAGACACTGGAGGAGAAGAGATGCATGGATCATTTTGCGTGAGGTACATTTAGCTTGGCATGAGAATATGGGAGTGAGGGAGTCTTTGAATAATAGTGATGGGTTTGCCATCTGTAAGCTTAGTGATCTCACCATTATTGTAGGAATGCCAATATAGCATGATTTGATACTGTGAAGCAAAGTTCTGGAATGGAGGTATGGTGTTGATAGTGTGTTTAGTTAAGAGTATCTTGAAGGGCAACTTCAAAAAAGTGTAAGGCTAGGAACAGCCAGAGAGTGCTCAGTTGTTGTCCTCTGTTAGTGTTGTAGGGATAGAGATAATGTGAGGGGTTTTGTAGGGTTCAGGACTTAATGCTTAATCGGCCTGCCTCCACTGGCGATGGTGGAGGATTTGTTATCTGTGAAGGGAAAGTCTCAAGTAGCTAGTAAGGAAAGGCTGCAGAAAACAAATCTTAAGGTGACAACATTTTCAGAGATAGTGACGATGAGATACAGGCAGCAACAGGTAGTTGTGCAGATATTGAAATGACTGATCTGGATGCTGGCTGGGTTTTATAGCTAAGCTCAAGGTCAAACAACGTAACAGTTTATTAAAGTTCAGGCTCAGCTCAAAGAGGCTGCATGAGTGAGGAATGAAGTCCAAAGATGAATTATAGAATTTTTAGGAGAAACCAAACAGATTAGTTACAAACTTGCCAATATTGTGTAGAAGAAAAAGCCTCCATCTCCAGGACCTGATGTCAGCTCAGCTGTCAGAAAGCCTAAAGAGTTTGATGATAACTTGCTTCGACTCTTGTTTACAGGGTTATCAGTTGGCTGATAAGTGCAATGTGTGTTATTCAGACTTTGATGCATGTGGATAAATGATGCTTGGATGATTGGGTGAATGAGTCTTTTGGAGCCAGGTACACCCTCTTAGGTCGCCCCTTGTGTGAAGAAAACCCAGTGAAGACTCTCGATATGTCTGATGCTTTCTCAATTAATCCCTCTCCATTTTGGTTAGTCCCAGGCCAGGGAATCAGTGGGGGTTTTTAACCTCTCAGGAATCCTTTGAGGTTATCCCTGAAATGTTTCCTCTGGCTTCTCTGGAGTCTTATGCCATGATTGAGTTCTGTGTAGAGCAATTGCTCCAGGAGTTTGGTGTAAGGCATGCTATCGATATGTCCTGCCTGGTGTAACTGGTTTTAACTGAGCACCTTATTGCCGAGCATTTTAACTTGGGAGAGGATGGTGCCATAGACTGTTTCTTTTTTGCTGGATTTAGAAGACCTTGTGAATGGCACGTGGGTGGCACGGATGCTCAGTGATTAGCACAGCTGCCTCACAGTGCCAGAATCCCATGTTCGATTCCAGCCTCTATGTGGAGTTTGCACATTCTCCCTGTGTCTGCGTATGTTTCCTCTGGGTGCTCCAGTTTTCGCCCACAGTCCAAAGATGTGCAGGTTAGGGGCTTTGGCCATGCTAAATTGCCCACAGCGTCCAGGAATGTGCAGGCTAGGTGGATTAGCCATGGGAAATGCAGGGTTACAGAGATAGGGTAGGGGTGTGTGTCTGGATGGGATGCTCTTCAGAGGGGCAGTGTTGACTCAATGGACCCAATGGCCTGCTTCCATACTGTGGGGATCCTATGATTCTATGATTGTGAAGGCATAGCTGATAGTACTTTGACAATCTACCTCAAAGCACTGGACAATGTGATGAAAGAATCATGTATCAAAGCACAAAGATAGATATGGATTCAATCAACATGGACTTGAAAGCTGGCCTCACAGTTACAAATGAGGTCACTGTGTCTGTAGATGAAGTAAATGGGGATCGAAGTTGGCGCTTTGTGGATGTGGTATAATGGTCATAACAGTACAGGAGCAGAAGTGGGAGTAGCTATAGGAAATCTGCTGGTTTTATTTGAATAGTTAGGAGTGAAACAGTCGAGCAATGTTGGAGTGGAACAATGACATGGGGATGAATCCTAGAAAAGAGATGATTGAGGAGAATGGAGTGAATAATTGTGTCACTTAGTAGTGAATACCTTTGATGACAGTCTTGACAGAAGTCCCAGCAGAATGTGTCATTCCAGCTGAAGGTTCATAGTGTTGAAACTGAAAAACAGAGGGCATGAGGAGAAAGTGGAAAATTATTACAAAGAATAAGGGTCAAATTCATAAAACGTTTGATGCTGTGATAATTACAATTTCTTTCCTTCTGTTAAAATTCTGTCCAACAGAAGTCATATTAACGACCTTTCCAGATGGCAAAATGTCATTCATAGGACATAACTGCATGTTTGGGTTTACCACGTAAGAATGGAATAGAATGAGAAATCGAGTGCCCTTGTGCTGTTTTTGAAATCTGAGTCATATAGAAGATACTTCAGTATCACTGAGCAGGTCATGGAATTCAAAAGGGAAAGATAGCTTTGGTTGTGCCTAATATTTCCTAGTGACTGTCTAGTAGCCTATAGCAATGGCATGGGAGTAAGCTATGCATCTGCTTTCATATTTGTGGTGGTATCAGATCAAGTAGATGATGAAGTGCCTAAAATATATTGGAAAGGCGAAAGAAAAACAACTGAAAAAATCTCTAACAAGTAATCTTTTAAAGAAACTATTCTTGTTATTTCTAAATTGTCTTGACTGATTTTTAAAAAATTATTTTTAGTAGAAAATAAGAAGTAACTCTCATATTGCTGTGACTGAGCCTCAATAGTATAAAAACTGGCAAATCATTCAAGTCATGAACTTACTAAAGTGAAGCAAGATGCATTCCAAACCCAATTATTTTTGCTCAGTTTTTGCTGATTTATCCAAATTTCACTGTTGAACCTGGTCACTATCTTGTCTAGGGCCATTACAGGTGGGCAATAAATGCTGGTCCAATCTATGACACCTACATCCCATGAGTGAATAAAACAAAAGTAAAATTCAGCATTGCTATTTTGAGATAAAATATTGCTCCTCCAACAGAATTCTATTATGTTGTTATTTTGTCATATGGAAGTATTTACAATGTGGACATCTGAAGGATTGTTTTAATTATTTTACTTAACATTAAAAGGGGAAATTGTACTTCTTATAAAGCTGTGAACGTGAATGTGTATGTATACACATCCAATAACTCATTTGAATTATAAAAGATCAGATGCTGCTTCAGCAATATTTCAAGTCATGATGTTTTTAATCACTGTCTGAGATATATCATTTTAAATATTCTACACTGAAATTGAACAAGGTAGTATTTTCCTGTGTATATGCAATACAGAATAAAATATAAGGTAATTATATGACTTGTGCAGGTTAAATATGTCTGAAACCCACACTTAACATTCACATTTTTTACTGATGCTGTAATACTGGAGGGTTTAACAAATTTTTTTCCCTCAAATGCATTTGTGATTTTTTATTTTTTTCATAGACTGGACCTGGCAAGTGTTAGCTCCATGGATGATATTGATATTCACAGTAGAACCGCAGTGTTACTGATATGTCGCCAAGCACAATATAATCTACTCCATAAAAGTATATCCCTGATCCAAGCATAGAATTCCAATCTTCCAAATCACTTCCCATTCACCTCCCATTCCATTTTGATCCAGACACAGCATTTATTTTGCAATCATCGTCCAAGTGTATAATGCTCCCTTGTTATTTGTACTTCAAACTTAACAGTCAACATTAGCAGGCAAGAATTGCAGTGATTTTTCACAAACTACCCTATGATTATACTGTATTCTATTTTGGTTCAATGATATCATTTTTTGATGCATAGTGATATGAACCATGTCGATGCACCAAAAGCAACCTGTATTTGTTAAACAGTTCATGATTAAAGTTGAATCAGAGATAGTAGGAACTGCAGATGCTGGAGAATCTGAGACAACAAGGTGCAGAGCTGGATGAACACAGCAGGCCAAGCAGCATCATAGGAGCAGAAAGGCTGACGTTTCGGGCCTAGACCCTTCATCAGAAATGGGGGAGGGGAAGGGGTTTCTGAAATAAATAGGGAGAGAGGGGGAGGTGGATAGAAGATGGATAGAGGAGAGGATAGGTGGAGAGGAAACAAACAGGTCGAAGAGGCGGGGATGGAGCCAGTAAAGGTGAGTGTAGGTGGGGAGTTAGGGAGGGGATAGGTCAGTCCAGAGAGGATGGACAGGTCAAGGGGGCGGGATGAGGTTAGTAGGTAGGAGATGGGGGTGCGGCTTGAGGTGTAAGTATTTGAAATTTTTAATTGTTACAAGAATATTCAGTAGGATATAAAATAATTTCTGAATTGAAGTGCTTAAAAACCAAATGCATCAAGGGTGATTTGAATGTATTTGGTTGATTTGTTGAATACACTTTTTTAGTTCTGTTGTGTATACTGCAGTGTATACATTTTCAGAATACACTGTGCCTTCCAAGCTACTTTTTTCTGAAGAACAAAAAATATCACCTCACCTGAAAAGCTCAAAAATATAGAAATCTAAGTTGCTGCTTAAAACATACAGTCATGTTTTTGCAGAGCTGCGTTATGAAGTTTCACACAGCCAAGCTTTACAATAATTTAAAAACATGTACATAAATTTTATCGGTACATTAGGTAAAACAGTTATTTATACTGAAATCAAAGTCTCCTGAAGTTTTGAAATCAATCTGTTACTAAAAGGATTATAATTCAGAGATAAAAAGTTGATCAATGTCTTCTTATTCAATTATTTAACCCTTATATTTCTAATCAACTCTTGATACATCATTATAGGCCCCAGTTTTATCAGAATTTGTAGTATTAGAAGGTGGCTGTTTTACTTTTTAACTAACCAAAAAATATTCTGACCCAAGTATAACTGTTTTGCAAAAACTAATCCTACTTACTAGGTTAACCACACTGATGAAAATAGGTAGTAAAGGATTGCTGATTGTAACATTGTGTGCTTGGAAGAAAGGAACAGCCTATACATTAAATAACAAAGTATTAAAGATACATCCATTTTTCAATCTCTTGATTTTGATATCTATTTTATTAATTATAATTGCTTGCAGTATATGTGTGTCAGCCACCGGGCAACCCCAGTTCACTTGTGACATTTCCTTGGTCTTTCTTTGCAGAAAGCCAACCTACAGCTTATTAAACATTGCATTCACTCATTCACTATGTGCAATGCATCTTAACCTTGATAGAGTGAAGCCAAATAGAATTCAGATAGGTTTTTTAGGTTTTAATTTTAATTTAAATTTAATATTTTTACCTTGTGAAAGATGCAGTTAGATTTTACAATCATCTTCCGTACTTAAAAGGACAGCAAATAGAATGAAAGAAACATCATTGTGAAAACAACCAATCTCAACCAGCATCAAATAATATTCAGTAAAGTATTTTCAGAGGTAAGCCTGTCATGGGATGCTGGAGAGAAATTTTATAGACAGGTTTCTTCACACTGAGCTGAAAAATGCTTTGCGTTCCTGTCATAGGCATACTAGATACAAGGACATCTTGGAAAATAAAGTCAAGGTATGTAATATCCCTGGATAATGGGAGAGATTATTAGGATGTAATGCGGCAATATCCTACATACCAGTGACTCTTAAATGGAAAACAAGCATGTAATGAGAAAGCAAGAAGATTGCAAACCAGCTGCAGCAACCAACTGACTTGAAACAAAGCGTCCTACAAAGTAATGAGCGTCTGAATAACGACAAATAATAAAACTTTTGAGTTCTTAGTCATTCTCAAAATATGTGAATTTGGTTGTTAACTCTTAACTATTGATGTTGTAGCTTGTTGTATATTTAACTCTGTAATTGCTGAATAAGGATATTTTGTACTATGATTCTTGCATTTTCAGATCAGAAACAAATTGCTGAAACTCCCTTTGATGAAAGCTCTTTCCAGTGTTCAGTTTTATATCTATCCGTAGCATTTGATGTGAACAGGAATTGATGTTTCTAAAGATAACCATCAGAGGGCAGTAGTTAAATCAGTCGATGGAACTGTACCATCATTCACTTTATTTTGTCACCTTTTGCAATATAAACCATAACTTGAAACTCTGAAAAGTTTTTTTATTCACAATATATCTCCTGTTTGCTATCCATTTTTGTGCAATATTCTTTGCTTACATTGTCAGTCTTTACTTTCTAAGAAATGTGAATAGACAAACGATGTCTGGAAGTATGCATTATTTGAAAACTGCTAGTTTCTTTATATCAGTGTGAGGTTATTACTACAAACATTGTATTTAAGTACTCAGTCAGTATGCTGGAATACCATTTAGACAGAAATTGAACTGTGTTAACAATTGAGAAGTTACATTTCTTGCAGTTCAACATTCCCTTTTAAATCACTAAAATTTGCACTTTCTTTTGCCTTTAGCAGATAGCTGATTTGTCTTGAATGAACTGGTTGCTAATGTTGCAAATATATTAGAATATATTAGAATGAAACAAAGAGTCCACTGCTCAATAAACTCAATGTTAATAAATTATTTATTTTCTTTGAAACAGAGAATCTTTGCACCTCAAAACCCTGTCTTAATGGAGGCACTTGTATCAGTAATTGTATTAAATGTAGAAAGTGTGTATGCCCACCCAACTGGCAAGGAGTGAACTGCAGCAAAGGTAAAATATTCTGCAATGATCTGTTAAAAAACATCTTGTAAGAGCAATGCATCATGCTGGTAGTTCAACAAAATTGGAATAAGACCATTAGTGGAGATTTTCCTTCCCTGCTGAAGCACATGCAATGGCAAGAAAGGTCAGAGCCCATAATCAACACTGAAGTCAGTGGGTTCTTAGGGTTAAATGGATCAAACAGTATGGGAGAAAGTGGGAACAAGATACTGAGCTGAATGATCAGCCATGATCAATATGAATGGTGAAGCAGGCACTAGGAAAGCAATGTGAACTATACAGAGGCTGGCAGCCTCCAAGTAATTACAATGAAGGAGCGTTAAGAAAGCAAGTGGCATAAGATGCATCTTGTGTAGGCGTGTGAGCTATGTGTGTGTGTCCCTGTGCAAAGTCTTAGTTGTCCCCGAGTCCAAAGTAATGTGTTAAAGGATGATGTGTGTGAGTTGGCTCAAGAGCATGCATGATGATGTGGTGAGCCAGGTGGCTGTAAATGTGAATGAAAATATGTCAGATTCTGATGTCAAGAAAATCTTTCCCTTCAACTTTCACACTTCTAACAGCAACTTCATAAGCTTGCAGTTGAGAGGCAGCTGCATTATTTCCATGTATTTGTATCTTAGTAAAGACCCACTCGTTTTATTAAACACCACTTAATATTCTCCACTTGTTTCCTGAAATTACTCAAATGTAAGTCACAGCAATACACCTGCTGGCTACAGCTTTCTGAAATTTGTTGCAGCAATCATTAAACTGTTTCTTCACAGATGTAGAGTCAATAAATGTGGAGCTGGAAAAGCACAGCAGGTCAGACAGCATACAAGCCCTCTTCACTGGACTATCCTTGCATGCTCTATGGTAACCATCCTCCCTAACTTTTCATCCACACCATTGGCATTAGCCACCAAGCTCACCACATCATCATGCCTGCTGTCGGACCAACACATACACACCCCATCACCCTTCAACATGTTAATACAGTGTGGAGCTGGAGGAGCACAGCAGGAAGGTGTAAACGCAAAATGTCGACTTCCCTGCTCCTCTGATGCTGCCTGACTTGCTGCACTCCTCCAGCTTCACACTGTATTGATTCTGGCTCCAGCATCTGCAATTCTTGCTATCTCTCTTCAACATGTTACTTTGGAGCTCAGGGACAACTAGGATTTGCACACTTCTGGTAGGATGCTTTACAACAGGGACAACACACACCTCATGTATCTGTATGGGTGGAAATACCAAATACAAGGGACCTAGGTTGAAAATGAGAGGGGAAAAACTTAAAGGAGATGTATGAGGAAAATATTTTATACAGAGGGCAGTAGATACCCGAAACACGCTGTCAGGAGAGGTGGTAGAAGCAGATATAATAGCAAAGTTTGAGAGGCATTTAGACAGACAGATGAACAGGCAGAGTAGTGAGGGATACGGACCATGAACAAAGAAGAACAAAGAACAAAGAAAATTACAGCACAGGAACAGGCCCTTCGGCCCTCCAAGCTTGTGCCGATCCAGATCCTCTATCTAAACTTGTCGCCTATTTTCCAAGGATCTGTATGCCTCTGCTCCCTGCCCATTCATGCATCTGTCTAGATACATCTTAAATGATGCTATCGTGCCCGCCTCTACCACCTCCGCTGGCAACGTGTTTCAGGCACCCACCACCCTCTGCGTAAAGAACTTTCCACGCATATCTCCCTTAAACTTTTCCCCTCTCACCTTGAAATCGTGACCCCTAGTAATTGAGTCCCCCACTCTGGGAAAAAGCTTCTTGCTATCCACCCTGTCTATACCTCTCATGATTTTGTAGACCTCAATCAGGTCCCTCCTCAACATCCGTCTTTCTAATGTAAATAATCCTAATCTACTCAACCTCTCTTCATAGCTAGCGCCCTCCATACCAGGCAATATCTAGGTGAACCTCCTCTGCACCCTCTCCAAAGCATCCACATCCTTTGGTAATGTGGCGACCAGAACTGTACGCAGTATTCCAGATGTGGTTGAACCAAAGTCCTATACAACTGTAACATGACCTGCCAACTCTTGTACTCAATGCTCCGTCCAAATGTGCGTAATCCAAAAGGATTGGTTTAGAATAGCATCATGGTCAGCACAGACATGGTGGGATGAAGGGCCTGTTCCTGTGCCATACTGTTCTTTGTTCCATTTCTCACCTGTGTGCTGCCTCTCATTCACGTTATTCCAAATACAAGGCATCAACTTTCTTACATTGACAACACTCAGCTCTCCTTCACCAACATAACTCTCGTTTCAGCAATAGTAGAAAAATTATCAGATTATTGTCCACATCCAATGCTAGATGGGCAGCAATTTACTCCAGTTAAATATTGGGGAGATCAAAAGTATTAGTATTGGTCCCCATTACAAACTGCATCCCATAGCTACCAGTTTATTTCTTGGTGACTACTTTGGCCTGAACCAAACTGTTCACCATCATGGGTCAAACTTCAATCTTAGATTTTCTTCTGATTGCATATCTCTGCCGTCACCAAGACTATCTATTTTCAACACTGTGCTACCAATAGACTTGGCTATATCAATGCAATCCTGACTAGTCGTCAACTTAGAACCCTTTGAAAAGTTGAAGCCAACCAAAACTCTGGTGCCATTACCCTTATCCTTTTCATGCATCACCCCTGTATTCACTCACATTAGCAACCAAATCAAGCAGTATTCCAATGTAAACATTCCTTGTTTTCAAATTCCTCCATGGCCTTACCTGTGCCTATATCTGTAATTCCCTCCAATCACACAACCCTGCAAGATATCTGTGCTCCTCTAATTCTCAATTCTTGAGCATCCAGATTTTACTTGCTCCGTTGTTGGGATCCATGCCATCAATTGCTTCATAAAGCTGTTGTGCAGTATTTAGGAATATTTTGTTACATCAAAGATGCCAATTAAGTTGTTGTTGTCCATTGAACAGGTGGCACAGCAAGTCACTTGTTTCAACTTTCAACACAGTCTAAGATGCTAGCAGGAAGTGAAGAATAATGGAGATACTTCATATCCCTGCGACAGAAATAAAAGCAAATAAAACTTCACGTCATCATCTAAATTTAGAAATGTTCAATTATTATTTTAATTATAGTTTGCATCTTTGTGTAATTTACTTAGCATCATCTTATTTTAGTTTGTATTATTGTGTTGTAAGTGACTTTTTAATGAAATAAGCTCCCTTCTTTAAACTGTTTTTTTGTTACTTCTAATCCAGTTTTAATTTTTGCTTCATAATTTGTCCTTTCTTTAAGCAGATGTGGATGAATGTCTTTCAAATCCATGTCCATCTCGGGCAAAATGTGTTAATAATTTGGGCTCCTTCACTTGCAAATGTTACCCTGGTTACTACCTTGAGAAGGGAACACGATGCACTTTGGGTAAGAAAATGATTTGTTTCTCTGGAGAAGCAGTTCATGGAGCCCTTAGCTTCTGTCATGCAAGAGATATTAGAAATGAATTTTAAAAAGCTTAAATTTGCCTTCACCTGACTTTTCTATGCTGTCCTTATTAGCCAAACCATTTGCACAGCCACACAAACTGCAACATACTTCACCTTAAGAGAATCAGAAGATCACAGAATTTTGGAACAGGATGCCTGTTTGTAAGAACTGCTCATCTAATCCTGCTTCCCAGTAGTCCTGAATTTTTTCCTCAAGTAGTTATTCAGTTCTCTTTGAAAATCATAATTAGACCTGCCTCCACTGCATTTTCAAGGCGTTCCAGATCCTGTGAAAATACTTTCCTGATGTGCGCTTCACTTGATTTGCCATTCGGCTTGTATCAATGTCTTTTGATTCTAGGCTCTTTTGCCAATAGTCTTTTTCCTACCTGTCTATTTTATCCAGATCCTTTATTATTTTGGATACCTCTATCAAATGTCCTTTAAATGGGAGAACAACTCCAGCAACTCCCATATCTGAATTCACGTTCCTGGAACCATTCTCATTTTGTTTGTCCTCCACCTTTACATCCTTTTCCAGCATCCACAGTATTTTGCTTTTATTTGACTGATTTTATATTATATAGTGTGTGCTGCCTTGTATCTTGTAAAGGTGTGGTTCTTTAGGGGCTTAATAGTTTAGTGCATCTGAGGGTAGTCAATTTCTGGTCTTATATGAAGAGTCTTGTAGATTAAATATAGCTGATTGCATTTCTGCAACTATTTAGAGAGTATAAGAATGCACTCTATATTACTAGGAAAATTGTTAGGAGAACTGAGCCTTAGGTCAGTTTGGCTTCAGTGGCTGGCTCAGCATTTATCGCCCATTCCTAGTTGCTGTTGTGCAGGTAGTTGTGAGCTGCCTTCTTGAACTACTACAGTTTATTTGATGTACTTGGAGCCATAGAGCTAGTAGGGAGGGAGTTCCAGGACTTTGACTCAGCAGCAGTGAAAGAATGTGATATGGTGCCGAGTCAGAATGGCGTACATCTTGGAGGGGAACTTGCAGGTGATAGTGACCTCAAGTATCTGCTGTCCTTCTCCTTCTCAGTGGTGTTGATTAAGTGATAAGTCATTAGGCAGGACACCAGCAAAAATCTCCTTATTTTCTCTGAATAGTTTTTTGAGTATCTTTGTAGACTAATGTGACTTGATTTAACATCTGATAGAATGCACCTCTGAATGTTGCTCTGAAGATTTGAAAGTAAAGCCATATCTGAATAATCTGCTTTTCAGTTTTGTATAGGTAGTTGTTTAAATGTATTCTGTTTTTTATTGTTCCATAGCAAGGACCTTTGCAGGTATTTTCTACAGTGGCAACAAATCCCGTGTTTCAAGAATGCAGGATCTAGAAAGTGAGATTTTAAAAATGGTAAGTTTGGCTTGAAAAACACTGATGACATGAATATTTAACAATCTCTGAAACACATATTTTTAATAAAGGTACTTTTAAATCTTTTTTCTCTGTTTCGTGACCTGTGTTGGTTAACATTGCTTATCTAGGTTGGTTATACATAATTCTATAACTTGCCTCTGTCTTGCATTGACTTTTGAAGAGCCCTTCCATCTTGATTTAATATATTTAAAAATATGAAAGGCAAGTTTGTAAACCACCAATAAAAAATGAAATATGCTATTTACCCACCATTTATGTATGTGATCAGAGTTTGCTGTATTTAGCGTGACGTGCCTGCCTCAGTAGACTAATGATCTCATTATGCAATGGCATCTGGTACTATGTTGAAAATATGCTGTCAGCAGCTTGGCAAGAAGTTGTCGGTTAGTATTCTCTCCCTAATGTCTTTATACCATCTTCATGTTTGCTTTTGTCTCAGTCTTTTCTTAGACAATTCTTTATGCAATAATTTTCCAACTTGAATTTGTTTTTTTTTGCTTTTTTTGTTCTTTCCAACCTTAGGAAAATGTTATGAGGTTGAAGATGTTGCCAAGTACTAAAGGTGTGAGGCAATGAAGTTGGCTAAAGTATTGAAGCCTGCCTCAGGCATTGCAAATTTCATATAAAAATTACATGAAAGAATTAGTGATTGGGGGAGGAACTCAACATGTAGTTTTCTTCAAACTTTAAATATCTGAAGGAATTTATTGGTGTGTTTTGTAACCTTGGTAGCATTTTAGCTTGACTTTCTATATATGTACTTGCCAAACAGAATGGTATATTTCAATTGTCTAATATAACTTAGACTAACCAAAGAACTAACATGTCATTAAATTACGGTGGAGCTTAAGCATGCAAGCAATGGGCCCAGAAGTATACATTGCTTTGTGGCAAGCAAACATGTGGTTAGAATTCCTCCATCTCATGTCAATTGATGCTGCAGCTGTTTTTAGGATAGGAAATAAAAACTTGGTGTTTTACTGGATTTATTTAATAATTACATGTAAAATAATGCACAAGTACTGAGGGCTAGAGACTTTAGAATACAAGAATTTAAAATTGTCACCATCTAACTACCTGAGTTTGCATTCCAAGGTGGTGTAAGTGGTGTTGGGTGTGGGGGGAAGTTATGTTGGAGTTAGATGTGCTGGGAAAATCACGGTATCAATTGGAATATTGGTTTATCAACATGCTCCCGCATCACAGTCATTTTGAGGGAAGAATTATAAAAGTGAGGCAGTTCCTGATGTTGCATATGTGATGGAATGCGCAGAGAAGAGCTCATTCATTGGCACACAGTGGCCATTACTTAAAAAGAACTCACAGTCTTTCATGTGGAGGCATGGGGGCATTTGTGCAAGGATAGTTTGGGCAAAGCAAGGGTACCAGGCAGTCATTCCCTCATTGCTTGTATCAAGCAAGACCATCACTGGCCATTGGGCCCAGCTGTTTTGGTGGTGACAAATTGTGATGAGGAGCACTGTGCCAACACAAGGGCAGGGAGGACATGAGCATGTTATGCTCATTATGCTGAAGACTCAGCCTCCTAGATATGTCGGAGCAGCAATGCTGCTGGAGATTGCATCTGTTGAAGAAGGTGGTTGTTGATTTGTCTGTCCTCATGAGGGTGAACCTCAAACCTCAGTGGGCACATGGGCTTAGCCTGCCAGCAGTTTGCGAAAACAGCCATGATTGGGAACATCTTTGTCTTATTTTGAAGGATGGCAGTGAACTTGTGGGGCACTTCCCTCAACAGGCTTGGCCTCTGGCAACATTGCAGCTCTGACATATCGAGAAAACCAGGTCTTTAACCTATTTCAAGAGCAGCCACCAATCATAACACCAGGAGGGTAATAATATCCATGTCTGAAAGGAGACCAGAGTACAATGAGTCTCTGTTAAAAGTTCAGAAATAAAAACAGAAATTGCTGGAAAAATGTAGTGGGTCTGGGAGCATCCGTGGAGAGAAAGGTGAATTAACATTTCGGGTCCACTGACTCTTCTTTTTTTCTCTGGTTATTTTTTCATTCATGGGATGAGGGCATCGCTGGTTGGACCAGCATTTATTGCCCACTGCTTTAACTTTGATAAGTTAATAGGGCTGTAATCCTGTTGAACATTGTGAGGTTTTGATTTTAACGTTTTTAACCTGACTTGAGTTGCACCATTTGCTGGGGTGCTTCTTGATCTCTGACTCTCTAACTTGACGCCATTCCCTCTGACTAGTCTTCTGATTTGCAACCTTTCTAGTTATTTATCCATGGGTTTGGGGCATTGCTGGCTGGGCTGGCATTTATTTCCCATTCCTAGTTGCCCTGGCAGTTTGGTGGTGAGCAGTCTTCTTGAAACCCTGCGGTCTGTTTCGTGTAGGTAGACCCACAGTCATAAAATCAGAAGCAGGGGTGTTTGCTGGTGATTGCACAATGATCAGCACCCATTCACAGCTCCTCAGATACAGAAGAAATCCATATCCAAATGCAGTAAGAGAGGTAGTTCTAGGATTTTGACTCAGCGACACTGAAGAAATGGCAACATGTCTCCGAGTCAGGATGGTGAGTGGCCTAGAGGGGAACTTGTAGATGGTGATATTCCATGTATATGCTAGCCTTGTCTATTTAGATTATTGTGGCCATGGGCTTGGAAGGCGCTGCCAAAGGATCCTTGGTGAATTTGTACAGTGTATCTTGTAGATAGTACACACTGCTACTACTGAGTGCTGGTGGTGGACAGAGTGAGTGTTTCTGGATGTGATGCTAATTAAACAGACTTTGTCCTGGATGTGCCAAGCATCTTGAGAGTTGCTGGAGCTGCAGTCATCCAGGAAAGTGGGGAGTATTTTATCACACTCCTGATTTATACTTTGTTGATAGTGGATAGGCATTGAGAAATCAGGTGGTCAGTTACTCACTGTAGGATTCCTAACCACAATATTTATTTGGCTAGGCCAGTTCAATTTTTGGTCAGTTGTTACCCTCAGGATGCTAATTGTGAGAGATTCAATGATGATAATGCAATCTATGTCAAGGGTCAAAGGTTGGATTCTGTCATGTTGTAGATGGTCATTGTGTGGCAGATTTTACTTGCCACGTAGCAGGCCAAGGCTGGATATTGTCCAGGACTTGTTGCACCTCACCATAGACTACTTCAGCGTTTGAGCAGCTGTGAATGATGTTGAACATTGTGCAGTATTCACTTTTAATTCGATAATGGTCTCTCCCTCTGACAGTTGCTGCTCCCAACTGGCCCAGCCTGAACTTGAACTTTATTGAAATACCTCACTGCTGCTGGTTCCTTTGCAGGTTGCTCCTGCTAATGGTCCAAACTAGGTCAATTCCTTAAAGTGACAATGGCACATGAACAACAGAACAGTGGGAATTGTATAAACCCCTGCTATAGTGAATCAAGTTAATAAACTGAAGTAGATCTTACATCTCTGAAATGTTTGACTGAATTGTGTTTTTTTTTCTGCAAGGATCCCTCTGTCAATGCAATCACTGGAGGTGAGAAATTGATGGATATTTCAGTCTTGTACATGTTTTCCAGTTTGCACTATCAGTCAGCACACTCCAGCCTGTTGTAGTAGTTAAGAGGTAGAAAAAGGGTTACTCTGGAAGGATTACCATAAACTTGGAGAAGTTGCCAACTTCAAATCATTATGAAGCTTGGGTCCAAGGATAACATGTTTCTGAAAGGGAGCCAATTCATGTACTATGTTTGAATTTCAGTGCCAATGAAAATGTCATTTAGACTTGAGATAGTCTCTGGGTTTGGTTCAGGAATCTATCTTGTTAAGAAGAGGTTTTTTTAAATCAAGTATAGCTATTACGTATTACATATGTTTTGTTTCTTTTCCCATAGGTTAATGCATCTCTTTTTTCTCTGAATGGTTACTATGCATCTGTCGTTGCAGATTTAAGGTAAGATAAAAGCAAACTGTATTGAATTGTTAGAGCCCCAATGCAATTTGATAATCACATAAATATCTCATGAACTTTAACTAAACTGGGTGACAATACTAACAATTTAACATGTTGTTTGCAGTGAGACTGAAGGCAGTGTGTCTATCTTGAACATGTTTGTACTCCCTGCCAATGTGACAGCACCTGAGGTACTGAGTAGTGTGCAAAATTACATGGAGAGTTGCAGATCTAAGACTGGAAGCTGTCAGTTTGTTCTGAATTATCAGCTATCATATAAAGGTAAAGAAACAGCCTTTCATGTAGCCACTATTACAGTTAATCTTCTACTTTTTAGTTGTGATCACTTAACAATAGATTAAATGCTAAATTAATCCAATAAACTTAGATCACCAATAACTGCCTCCTATACTTAAACCTAGAATAACTGTTATGGACAAACTTCTCCGAACCATGTATTTCATGTTTGGCAGAAGCAAACAACATTGCATTTAAAATATTTCATGGAAGTATTTGGTGGAGTAATGCAGTGACAGTATGTATGGATATTTCTGACCTCCCGAATGAATACTTAGAGGGGTTCTGACACAAGAAACCTCAGTCTAATATACTGTAACTCTTTGTACCTTCAAAGCAACAAGGTAAATACTTCACCTTCTCATGCCAGCCATGTCTCCAAGTGACAATAAGTTGTGATAAATATAAAGAGTTTAGTGTTGTTGGCCCTTGCTAACTAACATCAGATTGAGACTCCCAAATCATTTTTCATGTAAGATCTTCAGTTTCAATTTAGATTTGATGCAAAAGCAGACCCCAGACTGAAAAGTTGTTAGACTCCACTCAAATCCCGTGTTTAAGGAATTTACAAAACTTCCATATCTTTCATTTTATAGAATTATGGAATGGTTATAGAACACAAGGTCATTTCACCCATCATATTCATGCTAGCTAGCTAAAGGAGCAACTCTCTTAGTTCCTTGCACTGTAATTTCTCTGAAGCCCCGAAAGTATTTTCTCTTTAATTGATCATTTACTTCCCATTTGAAAACCATAATTGAATGTGCCTCTTCCACACTCTCAGGCAGTGCATTCCAGATTCAACCTCCCTGCTTCCAAAAAAAAGTTTCCTCATGTTACTGTTGCTTTATCTACCAATTACATAAATCAGTGTCCTCTGGTTTTAACCCATCTTTCAATGGAAATAGGTTCTCCGTTTTTCCCGATTTACCCTATCTAAATACTTCATGATTTTGAATACTCTTATAAAATTTTCTCTCCAGCTTCTCTCCTTCAAGGACAACAGACCCAGCTTCTCCAAATTATAAATGTAACAAAAAATGGTAGAATGGTTATAGCATAGAAGAAAGCTATTCAGACTGTCAAACCTATGCACTGCTGTATAACAGCAGCTCAGCTATGGGGTCATTTCTTCAAAGCTATGCATTTTTTTCTCTCTTCAGTACCCATCCAATACCTTTTTGAAAACTATCCTTTCTCTGCTCCTATGATGCAGCTTGGCCTGCTGTGTTCATCCAGCCCTGCACCTTGTTATCTCGGATTCTCCAGCATCTGCAGTTCCTACTATCTCTTATTGAACAAGAGGTCTTTTTTATACTCATGAAGTTGATACTTAGCCTGGCAATTAAGCTGGAAATCTTATAGATCTATTTTGGAATCCATGATTAGTTGCATTTCCAGGGTGGCAATAACATGAGCTAGCTTTAGGCTATGTGCTGGTTAATCATATTTCTTGAATTTAACCTCAAGTTACTTCCTTGCCACAAAAGCATGAAAGTTCTATTGCCCACAACAGCTGTCTTTTTGATCTCTTTAACTATAACACGTTATTCTGTGCAGCATGAATAAAACCACAAATTACATACACTTAGGATTGGGCTCTGTAAATGTTTATCACAGGCTCTCGTCCTCAACATCTCTCGTTGATGGGCTAAAAGAACAGAGTTTCACTCCACTATAATAAAGCAAAGGATTGCAGATGCTAGAAATCTGAAACAAAAACAGTAATTGATGGAGAACTCGGCAGGTCAGGCAGTATCTGAGGAGAGAAAGTAGAGTTAACATTTTGGGTCCAGTGACCCCTCTTCAGACCTAGTTCTGCAATTTTTGACTTTGTTTCAGAATTTTACTGCATCCTATTTTAAACTCAGACTTATACCTGTGCACTGTTTAATTGTTTCTGTTGAGGTAAGTTAATCCTCTTTCAAAGCTATCAAAACAAAAATGTACTAAGATTGCTTCCTGCCACAAAGCTGCAATTTAAAATTCTCATCCATCAGGTCACTCAAGAAATAGTATTGACATTTTAATGTAAGGTATCACTTTCCATCCTCATAGTGTGTTCAATATTTTACAGAATGAAAAATAAAGAATATGGCTGTTTCACAAGTGTTAATAGTATTCAGTTATAGAGTTGAGGTATCCAGGAATGTTATGCAAGTCTGCTATTGTTGCAATGTAAGATGACACCCCGTATTTGAACCTCAAATAATTAATAATAAATTTGTCTTTATGATTCTAATGATTCATCTGTGTAACTCATTTATAATTTCAGTCCTGTTGACTATTACTTTGTTCAGTTGGAGGTTATTTGCATTAATTACCATCCTTGATTTTAATGGATTTGTTGAATTCTGGATCAGTGAATGCACAAAAGAAGTGGGGATTTGAAATTAACAAATGAAATTCATTGAAATTGACAAGTAGAATTTAGAGATTGAAATTAAATATGGATTACTAATTAAATATTTTTTTTATTCACAGCTGAAAAGTTATGTAGCCTGAAAGTGCCTGAATGTGACAATGCAACTGCAGAATGCAGTGATCATAATGGAATTGCAGACTGCCAGTGTAAAGATGGCTACTTCAAATACAATACCATGGATCCTTCATGTCGAGGTGTGTTATGCTAACAGTTGAATCACAACAATGATTATATGCTATGTTTTATGATGGTAAAAATCTAAGGGGAAGGCTGTTGTGGCCCAGTGGTAGGGTCCCTACCTCTGAGCTAGGAGGCAGGGATTCAAATTCCACCTGTTCCAGAGGTTTGTGATAGCATATCTGAACAGGTTGATTGAAAAAAAACCTAAAAAACCTAAAATGCAAAACAGCCAGACAAGGGTTTTTGTGATGTGGTAGCAGTGCCCCTCTGAACCAGGAGACCCTGTTTCGAGTCTCATTTGCTCCAAAGGAATGTAATAGGTGTCAATGTGTTTCTGAACAGGTCGATTAGAGAATATCTAAAAATCTAGGCAGAAAGATAAGCTGTAAGGAGGATTCAGAGAGGGTGCAAAGAGGTGCAGCCAGGTCAAGTGGCTGGGCAACATAATGGCAGATCAGGTATAATGTGGGGAAATGTGAAGCTAACCTCTTTATCTGTAAGAATGGAAAAGTAGAATATGTTTTAACATGTATAAAATTTGCAAATATTGATGCTCTGAGAGATTGTGGGTATGTTTGTACCAGAAATGCATTGTGGACGTCCCTAAAGTATGATGTGGAGGTGCTGGTGTAGGACTGGGGTGCACAAAGTTGGAAGTCACACAATACCAGGTTACAATCCAATAGGTTTATTTAAAGGAGCAGTGCTCCAAAAGCTTGTGGTTTCAAATAAATCAATTGGATTATAACCTGGTGTCATTGTAAATTCTGACTTTGTCCCTATACCAGACAGACTGCAACGGTTCAGAAATGTGGCTCGCAACCACTTTCTCCAGGGGAATTAGGGATGAGCAATAAATACTAACACGCAGTTATAGAAAGCAATTATTAAAAAGGCAAATGGCATGTTGACTTTTATCATGAAGGCATTTGAATACAACAGTAGCCTTGCAATTGTACAGGCCTTCGGTAGCATCACACTTGAATACTCTGTGCAATTTGGATCTTCACTTTAAGGAACGATGTACTTGTACTTGATGGTGTACAGTGAAGGTACATTAAATTGGTCCCTGGGGTGTGAGAGGCTGAATAAATTGGGCCCAGCTTCCTTGGAGTTTAGGGGAATGACAGCTGATCAAACTGAAACATACATGCTCCTGAAGGGGCTTGATATGGTGGATGCTGATTTTTTCCATTGATTGAAGAATCTAAACCTTGAGGATTCATTCTGAGGAAAAAGGGCCAATCAATTTAGGACAGAGACAAGGAGCTATTTCTTCACTCAAAATGTTGCGAATCTTTGGAATTCTCTACCCCAGAGGGTAGTGGATGCTCTAATGCTGAATACATTTAAGGCTGAGATAGACTGAGTTTCATTCCCATTGTGAGTCCAGGGATGTGGGGAGTGGGCAGGAAGGTGGATTTGAAGCACAAAATGAGCCATGATTGTAATGAATGGCAGAGTGAGTTCCACAGACCGCATGGTGCACTCCTGCTGCTTTTACCTGCATTCATGTGTGAATGAAAATATGGAAATCATTTTAATGTTTTGGTGGTGGCATACAGTCATTTTTATTCTTTTATTGCAGCATGCGATGATGGCTACAAGTTAGAGAACGGAACCTGTGCTCCGTAAGTAGATTACAAAATTATCCTTCCCTTGATCGCAAATTTAACAGATCATTATCAGCTGAGAAAATATATTGATTTATCTTTGTTGTAATTCACAGTTGTATGTTTGGATTTGGAGGATTCAACTGCAAAAATCGTAAGTTACCAGGTTTTCTTTAATGTTTTATTTAATGTGAAATGAAACATCACTGTTCAGTGTGCTCCAGCTATGGCATTCGTGATAATGTACATAATGAGGAGTCATGGGACACACATTATTCATATAAAATGTCAATGTTGATGTGGTCCTCCCAAAAAGTAAAGATTTGAGCTGCCTGATTGATATTATAAATAGGAAATAGATTGACTCCTACAGTTTCTCATTAGCTTTCTGTTAGTGCTGTGAATTGGGTAATTTTTTTATGGGATATGAGTATCATGGGAAGGCCGGTATTTATTGTCCATCCCCAATTCACCTGGAGAAAGTAGTGGTGAGCCATATTTTTGAACTGTTGCAGTCTGTCTGGATTAGGGACATCCACAAGGGGAGGAAGTTCCAGAATTATGACCCAACCACAATGAAGGAAGGTGGACATAGTTCTGAGTCAGGGTGGTTTGTGACTTGGAGGGGAACCTGAGATGGTGGTGTTCCCTTGCATTTGTGGCTCATTGGTTATCACTGCTGCCTCACCAGCGCAAGGGATCCAGGTCGATTCCTCAGGCGACTGTCTGTGTGGAGTTTGCACATTCTTCCCGTGTCTGCGTGGGTTTCCTCTGGATGTTCTGGTTTCCTCCAAAGATGTGCAGGCTAGGTGGATTGGCCATGCAACATTGCCCATAATGTTCAGGGTTGCACAGGCCAGGTGGAATAGCCATGAGAAATGCAGTGTTACAGGGATAGGGAAGGGGTGTGTTTCTGGGTGGGATGCTTTTCGGAAGGTAAGTGTAGATTCAATGGGCTGAATGGCCTGCTTTCACACTGTAGGGCTTTTATGATCTGCTTCACTTTTCCTTTGAGGTGGAAGAAGTCGTGGGTTTGGAAGGTGCAATTGAAGAAGGCTTGGCAAGTTGCTACCATGTATATTGTAGATGGTACACACTTGCTACTTTGCCTACTATGTAACAATGGTAGGGAGAATGAATGTTTAAGATATGGTTACTGGGGCTTATACAGGTCCTGACTCTCCTTGTGACATATGGAAGAGAACCACTCCACAAATAAAAGTTTTATACTTACCTTTTGTGTCCTCCACTACGTGTCTGTAATTTTCACTGGAAAGAACACAGCTTTGGTGATGGTGGTGTCAATGACGGATCTCTGGCTCTGGATGTGAACTCAGACTTTTGTTCGCAGAGTGTTTCAATATGCCGTGATGCAGCTCACTGGTGTGACCACAAGAGGGAGGCAAATTCACTATCTTGACAAAAATAGTAACATCTATATTTTCATGCAAAGACCACAATTAATCTTTGACACTGTTTCTACAAATTGCTTTGCCTTCAGAATTGGAAAGAATCAATTAAAATGTGTTTTGACATGTGTTTTATATAAATTAATTTGCCTTATGTTTAACATCTGAAACACTTAAGGTGTAAACATATTTGCCCTGTATTTCATCTGTTCCTTTTCTTCTAGAATATCCAGATGAAGCAGTTTGTCTAGTGAAGCACCTATCGGTGCTTATTTGGACTAAGTTAGATTGCAGTGTCACTGGGAAGTTAGGAAGTGGGGTACAACAAAATAACCAAAGTAACCCAATTCAGAAAAAGAGCTCAACAGAGGTTGTGAGACAACAAGGTGCAGGGCTGGATGAACACAGCAGGCCAAGCAGCATCATAGGAGCAGAGAGGCTGACGTTTCGGGCCTAGAACCTTCATCAGAAAAGGGGGCGGGGTAGGGGGTTCTGAAATAAATAGGGAGAGAGTGGGAGGCGGATAGAAGAGGGATAGAGGAGAGGAAACAAACAGGTCAAAGAGGCGGGGATGGGGCCAGTAAAGGTGAGTGTAGGTGGGGAGTTAGGAAGGGGATAGGTCAGTCCAGGGAGGACGGACAGGTCAAGGGGGCGGGATGAGGTTGGTCGGTAGGAGATGGAGGTGCGGCTTGAGGTGGGAGGAGGGGTTAGGTGGAAGGAAGAACAGGTTAGGGAGGCAGGGACGAGCTGGACTGGTTTTGGGATGCGGTAGGGGGAGGGGAGATTTTGAAACTTGTGAAATCCACATTGATACCATTGGGCTGCAGGGTTCCCAAGCGGAATATGAGTTGCTGATCCTGCAACCTTCGGGTGGCATCGTTGTGGCACTGCAGGAGGCCCAGGATGGACATGTCGTCTGAGGAATGGGAGGGGGAATTGAAATGGTTCGCGACTGGGAGGTGCAGTTGTTTGTTGCGAACCGAGCGTAGGTGTTCTGCAAAGCGGTCCCCGAGTCTCCGCTTGGTTTCCCCGATGTAGAGGAAGCCACAGCGGGTACAGCGGATGCAGTATACCACATTGGCAGATGTGCAGGTGAACATCTCCTTGATGTGGAAAGTCTTCTTGGGGTCTGGGATGGGGGTGAGGGAGGAGGTATGGGGGCAGGTGTAGCACTTCCTGCGGTTGCAGGGAAAAGTGCCGGGTGTGGTGGAGCTGGAGGGGAGTGTGGAGCGGACAAGGGAGTCACGGAGAGAGTGGTCCCTCCGGAAAGCAGATAAGGGTGGGGAGGGAAAGATGTCTTTGGTGATGGGGTCAGATTGCAGATGGCGGAAGTGTCGGAGGATGATGCGTTGGATCCGGAGGTTGGTGGGGTGGTACGTGAGGACGAGGGGGATTCTTTTTTGGTTCTTATTGCGTGGACGGGGTGTGAGGGATGAGGTGCAGGAGATGTGGGAGACACGGTTGAGGGCGTTCTCGACCACCGAGGAGGGGAAGTTACGGTCCTTGAAAAACGAGGACAACTGAGATGTACGGGAGTGGAATGCCTCATCCTGGGAGCAGATGCGGCGGAGGCGAAGGAATTGGGAATAGGGGATAGCATTTTTGCAGGAAGGTGGGTGGGAGGAGGAGTATTCTAGGTAGCTGTGGGAGTCGGTGGGCTTGAAATGAATATCGGTTTCTAGGTGGTTGCCCGATATGGAGACAGAGAGGTCCAGGAAGGGGAGAGAGGTGTTAGAGATGGTCCAGGTAAACTTAAGGTTGGGGTGGAAGGTGTTAGTGAAGTGTATGAACTGTTCGAGCTCCTCGTGGGAGCACGAGGCGGCACCGATACAGTCATCAATGTAACGGAGGAAGAGGTGGGGTTTAGGGCCGGTGTAGGTATGGAAGAGGGATTGTTCCACGTAACCTACAAAGAGGCAGGCGTAGCTTGGGCCCATGCGGGTACCCATGGCTACCCCCTTTGTCTGTAGGAAGTGGGAAGAATTGAAAGAGAAGTTGTTGAGTGTGAGGACGAGTTCGGCTATGCGGATGAGGGTATCAGTGGAGGGGGACTGGTCGGGCCTGCGGGACAGGAAGAAGCGGAGGGCCTTAAGGCCATCTGCATGGGGAATGCAGGTGTAGAGGGACTGGACGTCCATGGTAAAGATGGGGTGTTGGGGACCAGGGAATTGGAAGTTCTGGAGGAGGTGGAGGGCGTGGGTGGGGACATAGGTAGGGAGTTCCTGGACCAAGGGGGAGAAAATGGAGTCTAGATAGTTGGAGATCAGTTCGGTGGGGCAGGAGCAGGCGGAGACCATGGGTCGACCAGGGCATTCAGGTTTGTGGATTTTGGGAAGGAGATAGAAGCGGGCAGTGCGAGGTTGGGGAACGATGAGGTTGGAGGCCGTGGGTGGGAGGTCACCTGAGGTGATGAGGTTGTGGATGGTTTGGGAGATGATGGTTTGGTGCTCAGGGGTGGGGTCATGATCAAGGGGGCGGTAGGAGGAGGTGTCGGAGAGTTGGCGTCCGGCCTCGGCGATGTAGAGGTCAGTGCGCCATACTACAACTGCGCCTCCCTTGTCCGCGGGTTTTATGGTGAAGTTGGGATTGGAGCGGAGGGAGCGGAGGGCTGCACGTTCTGCGGGGGAGAGGTTGGAGTGGGTGAGTGGGCTGGAGAGGTTGAGGCGATTGATGTCTCGACGGCAGTTGGAGATGAAGAGGTCGAGGGAGGGTAGGAGGCCTTGGGGTGGTGTCCAGGAGGAGGGGGTGTGTTGGAAGCGGGAGAAGGGGTCAGTAGAGGGAGGGTTAGGTTCACGGTTAAAGAAGTAAGCGTGGAGGCAGAGGTGGCGGAAAAACTGCTCTATGTCCAAGCGTGAGCGGTATTCGTTGATCTGTGGGTGGAGGGGGTTAGGGTTAGGGTTAGGAGGTTGTTATCTTTTATATATGGCTGATGATCAGCAAGTTGCATCGTTGAGGCAGTGAGCAAGAGACATCACCCCTAAATTTTGTGTGGCAGAAATCAACGTTCTCGTAAACTTTTTATTTTCTTCTGGGTGATCTCTGGGGCCCTTTCACTGGCAACGACTTGCAGAACCGGATGTCCATGCCATGAATAGAGTTAGCTTGCCAAGCGTGCCACGGTGTGCTGGCCCTTAGAGCAGCCATGTTGTTTAGAAGGAGCACTGGTTTAAAATGAACCTAGATGGGCTGCACAAGATAGTTTTAACTGCTTTGCTTTGAATTAGGGATGAGCATGTCATGCCTTTAGTCTCAATCGGTCAGATCAAGCGTTCGCGTCAGTGATGAAGAAAAACTCAACATGGCTGATTTTGAGAGCTAGTCCCAATTGAGGTAGATAAGGACTTCATGTTTCACAAAATTGTAAACATGGGAAATTGAACACATTTGTGAAATGTCGATGTTAATATGGTTGAGCTTGGTGCATTAAAGAGTATGAAAAACAAAATGCTGTTTTCTCTTTAATTCATTTCATTTTTTTGCTCCCTTTTTATTAGCTTACAAGCTCATCACTGTGGTGATTGCTGCAGCTGGAGGAGGGTTGCTCCTTATCTTGGGCATTGCATTAACTATCACATGTTGCAGGTGTGTACCAGAGATCAACCTTTGGTAATGTGATAAAGGAACAGTTGCAGTTCAATGCAATATATGTACGGGATGGCTTGTAAATATGTACATAAAATATTTGCCCATGATAAGAGCAATGAGTATGTTGTTTACGCACTCATTGGAACTTTCCATTTATGCTACGGTTTTGAACATAGCCTGAAATATACCTGTATTTTCATAATGTCAGCAGTATTTTCTGTTGCTGTCAAACATTTTTATCTGTGGACTACTTAGGTAGAACAAGTAGCTACCAGTCCGACCTCACTAGTTTTAACTTGCCACCACAAAAAAAATCTCATCAGATTTAATGGGACTTGGTGGAACTCTAAACATTTTGTATCGCAACTAAATTTGATAAACCCACTTGGATTGTTTTGCAATATTAAAAATGAAAGGTAACTCATTAATTCATACCGGAATAATTGACATTTTTATATATTAAACCTGCGTATACTGCAAGTATGAACATATAAATTAGGAGCAGGAATAGACCATTCAACTCTCAAGCCCATTCTGCCGTTCGATATGATTGTGGCTGGTCTGATTGTCAATTTAAATATATATTCCTGGCAACACATGATAACTTTTCACTTCCTTGTGTGACAAGAAATATATATCTTTCCTGTAAGACATACTTGTTGCTTGCACTTATGATGACTCGTGCTGAGCACACACTAGTGCCAGTCTAGTTCTGTGACGTCATGTTGTTTGTCGGGATGAGAATTCTGGCCTGTTCTTGCATGTCACCTGAACTGTCATGTTGCCTTCAGTGACTTACCTTTTACATAAGTCCGTAGACCACCAGTGGTCTATAGGCCAGACTTTGTAAACCACTCAAATAAAAGCAAAGAATCAGGGATGCTGGAGGTTTGACATAGAAACAGAAAGTGCTTGAAAAACTCTGCAGGTCTGGCAGATTCTGTGGAGAGAGAAACAGAGTTAACATTTCAAGTCAGATATGACTCTTCATCAGAGCGGTTCTGTTGTTCTGAAGAAGAGTCATCTCAGATTTATAGAGTCATACGGCATGGAAACAGATCTTTTGGCCCAATCCCCCGTCCATTCGGACCATAATCCCAAACTAAACTAGTTTCATCTGCCTGAGCTTGGCCCATATCCCTCCAAACATTTCTTATTCATGCACTTATCCAAATGTCTTTTAAATGTTGTAACTGTACCTGCATCCACCACTTCCTCTGGAAGTTCATTCCACATAAGAACCACTCTCTGTATAAAAATAAAGACCCCTCATGTCTTCTTTAAATCTTTCTTCTCTCAGCATTAAAATATGCCCATTACTCTTGAAATCTCCAAACCTAGGGAAAAGACAGTGGCCATTCACCTTATCTATACCTCTCATGATTTTATAAACCTCTATTAGATCACCCTTCCACCTCCTGTGCTGCAGTAAAAAATGTCCCAGCCTACCAAGCATCTCTTTATAACTCACACTCTCCATTCCTGGTAACATTCTGGAACATTCTGCTTAATAATATCCTTCCTTTATCAGGGCGACCAGAATTGGACGCAATACTCCAAAACAGGCCTCAACAACGTCCTGTACAACCTCAACTTAATATCCTAACTCCTATCCTCAAAGGTCTGAGCAATGAAGGCAAGCATGCCAAATGCCTTCTTAACTATCCTGTCTATATGTAACACAAACTTCAAAGAATTATGTACCTGAATCCCGAGGTCTCTTTGTTCTATAACACTACCCAAGGCTATACTTTTAATTGTATAAGTCCTGCCCTTGTTTGTTTTACCAAAATGCAATACTTTGCATTTATCCAAAATAAACTCCATCTGCCACTCTTCAGCTCATTGATCCAGTTGATCAAGATCTCTTCGTAATCTTAGATAACTTTCTTCACTGCCATCTATGCCACCAATTTTGTTGTCATCTGCAAATTTACTAACCATGCCTTATATATTCTCATCTAAATGGATTTGAAATGTTAACTCTGTTTTTCTCTCTTCACAATTGCTGCAAGATCTGCTGAGTTTCTCCAGCACACTGTTTTTATTTGAGAACCACTAACCTGTATCATGATGGTGCAGAAAGTTTCTACGTGGCTTTGCCTGATATAATGAGAGGTTATTAAAAGAAGTGGCTGTAGAAATCAGTTTAGTGTGATCAGTTGAATAGATTAGTTTATTCTGATGAGTCTTCTACTGTGCAATCAATCTCAGTGCTCAAATTGTTTTAGAATAGTATTATAAATCCTTCACAACACTGCTAACCTTCAACTTTGTCCAGTGCAAGGATCTGTGTAACATGGCCATTCTGTAAATGACCAACAAATTACAATTGAAAGCAAGTGGACTAAATAAGAGGAAAGCTCTCATGGCGGGGGGAAAGACAGCATTGTAGTGGTAAGGCTCAGGCTGACGCTGTTGAGATGTGAGATCAAATCCCACTATTACAGCTGGTGGAATTGCAATTCAATTAATAAGTCTGGAATTAAAAATTAGCCTCAGTAGTGGTGGCCATGAAGCTATCATTGTTGTAAAATCCCATCTGGTTCACTTATGGCCTTTAGGGAAGGAAATCTGCCACCCTACCCTGGTCTGGCCCACATGTGACTCCATCCCCACAGCAATGTGGTTGACTCTTAACTGCCCTCTGAAGTGACCAGCAAGCCACCCCGTTCAAGGGCAGTTTACGCTGAACAACAAATGTTGCCAACAACACATGCATCCATGAAAAGATTCAAAAAAAAAGAAAAGTTACATCTCCCAAGTATTCTGTCTTTGAAATATTCTGGAAAACATGTTCTGAAAATAAGGTAACAATTCCAGCAACTGCCAATATGGAGAAACCTCCAATAACAAAAAAAATTACACCACTTCGCCAAAGTAATTACCATGGCAGTGGCCTTTAAGGAGCATGGAAAGTTAACAGCTGAACATTAAAATTATATTCTGGTCCTCAAACTGAGTAGTACCATGGGCAATAAGCCAGCAAGAAAACAAATAAAATAGTGAAATAACTGAACAGAGGCCGGTATCCCATCATCAAGTCACCCTTTATTTAAACGTGCACAGTATATAGGCATTGACCAGCCAGCTCAGAGCCAATCCCTAGACTGAGGGGACTTTCTGAGACTCCTGTTTATATCTGTCAGTCAGGGATCCCTGTTTGGCTCAGGTTAACAGCCCCAATCAGGGAGCTCATACTCAACGAGATCTACCTGGCCAATCTCGTTCCAATCACTATATCCCTCCCCCACTAAGTCCAGGGATGTCAGCCTGTTCTTTTCCTTGTAGCTTCTCCTGGGATGTTTTGTTGTTCTGAGGAAGAGTCATATTGGATTCATAGAGTCATAGACTCATATAGCACAGAAACAGACCCAAAAATGCAACCAACCCATTCTGACCCTAATCCCAATCTAAACTAGCCCCACCTGCCTGCACTTGGCCTATATCCTTCAAACATTTCTTATTCATATACTTACCCAAATGTCTTTTAGATGTTGTAACTATACCTGCATCTGTCATTTCATCTGGAAGTTCATTTCTCACACGATCTGTCATTTCCCAAAAGTTTGCTTTCTTTGAATGTTATCATTGTGACCACATTTTTCATTCTATATTTCCCTTTCCTCAGGAAAGACAAGAATGATATCAGCAAATTAATCTTCAAGAGTGCCGATTTTCAGAGATCACCATATGCAGAGTTCCCCAAAAATCCCCGAATATCCGTAGAATGGGGCAGGGAAACTATAGAGATGCAGGAGAATGGAAGCACAAAAAACCTGTTACAGATGACCGATGTGTATTATTCAGTAAGTATCAACCCAAAAGAAAACTTTGGATTATTTTACATTAAGGATGGAAATTGAGCACCAATACAATATTAAAATTAATCTACAGCCTGGATCTTCTGTAATCATTGCTGGATTGTTCGTGCACTCCTACTTTTGTCCTCTCAGATGCTCCTTCAAATTTCTGGCAAGGGTCTTCTGAGTCTGGACTCCCCAGAAGTGCAGAACTCAGGAAGAATTTATAGAAACCTACAAAATTCTAACAGGATTAGAAAAAGGAGATGCAGGAAGGATGTTCCTGATGACCAGGCAGTCCAAAGCCAGGGGTCACAGTTTAAGAATACGGAGCAGGTCTTTTAGGACAGGGTCAGGAGGAATTTCTTCATGTATGGAGTGGTGAGCCTATGGAATTCTCTGCCAGTGGAAACTGTTGAGGCCAATGCAAAACATTTTTCAAGAAAGAGGTAGATGTAGTTCTTCGGTCTAAAGGGATCACAGGATGTGGGGAGAAAACGGGAACAGGGTACTGCATTGGACGATCACCCATAATTGTATTGGATGTTGGAGCAGGCTTGAAGGGCCAAATGACCAACTCCTGCTCCTGTATTCTTTGTTTCTTTCAAAATGCTGTAGTGTTGCGTGGGAAGACTGGTCACTCTCCCTTTTTCAGCACTGGGCTATCCTAACACAGATTTAAATGCCCAATGTGGATATTTGTGAATGGGTGATTGTATGAATGAGTGATTAGGGAGAGTGGTGGGACAGGTTGGACAAGTGGGTATGATGGCAGGGTGGTACATAATTGTGTTGGGTGATGTGTAAAAGGGGACATGTGGGCAGGAAGAGATGCGGGTAGAGAGTGAATCACCTGCTCTATTTGATGTCGTGATTGCAGTGACACCCAGAGCATAACTTGGGGAACTTTCAAAGGTGTGAATAAATTATTGACCTTGGGTCCTATGATTCTAGCAGGAACTATTCCTTATTTTTAAGTGACTAACATCAATTACCACGTGTTTAACTGGCACAGGTAGTTTGGCACTAACAGACAGGAAGGCCCACACACTTACTGTAATTACCTGATTGCTCTAAAGACTTTAAAGGGAAATGGTTTTGAATGATCTGACTTTTTATTTAGTTTAAGGTAAAGTTACATCAATAACTTGCTGTCAATAAATGAGAGTTGGCAACAGGATAGCAGAGAGAAAATAACTTTGGTAAATGTGAGGTTCTTCACGTTGGCTGTAAGAACAGAAAAGCAAATTGAAATGATGACTCCATGATGAGAAACTGATTAAGTTGGGCCTATTCTTTTGGAGTTCAGAAAATGAGAGCGGATCTCAGTTGAAACAAACAAAATTAAGAAATGCATTGACAGGACAGATATGAGTGGGGTGAGGTAGTTAGAATGCAAAGGCACCACTTCAGCATGAGACATCACTCATTTCAGACTGAGTTGAGAAATTCCTTCACTCAAAGAACTGACAGTCTTTGGAATTGTTTACTTCAGTGACATGCGGGTGCTCCATATTGACCATATGTCGGCTGGACAGATTTTTGGATCCATTAGAGAATCAAAGAAATTGGGAGCGAGTGGGAAAGTGCAGTTAAAAATAATTGAATTTAATCATGGATTAGGCTCAAAGGGTCATTCTTATATTCTTAAACAAATTCTGGATAGCTTTTGGTTTTTTGGGAGACCAGAGAATTGGGGTCCTGTTGGGATCCAGAACACTGCTAGCTCTTAATTTACAGCAATGCAAGTATATTTTCTGCAGGCATTACTAACAACTGCAAATAGAAAACCAACTTATTTGTGATTCAGTTTTAAATCTTGTTTTGTAATCTTGTCTGTTTAGCAAACATAAGAATAAATACAAATGCCCTCCTTGAAGTGCTTATTGCTTTCCTACTTTTTCCACAGTCTGGCTTAAGAGGTTCAGAAGTGGACCGGAATGGTTTGCATCCTTACAGTGGCCTACCTGGATCACGCTACTCTTGCATCTACACTGGACAATACAATCCATCTTTCAGCAGTGAAGAAACAAGAAGAAGAGATTATTTCTAGCCAAGTTAAAATAGAGATTTATTTTTGTGTCAGAACAGAGTATGGGACCAATGAACCAAAAGTAAAATGAGGAATTGCTGCAAAAAAAATTGGATTCTGAACATTTGTGGTGAAGGACTGGTGGAATGTGAAGGAATTGTTGTGTGCAGTGTACTGTATACAGCAGCTACTGTAGATCACACTGATGGACAAGTGATAGACCCGATCAGCTGTACTGAATGGTTTTATTTGCATCAGCATACAAAGACTTTGCTTACAAATGGACAATTGTACATTGTGTAATTGTGTATTTTTTGTGGTTTGTTTTTCTAGTTTGTCAATAACTTATAAACAATCACAGTGTTTTCAGACTGGTCAAATGATAATATCGCACAGACAAAAGAAACACTAACTGATGAATTTGTGGAAGAACTGGAAACTTAACATTTCTGGCCTGGTGCTGAGATATTGCTCAGGTGAATTAGAGCATTGCTAACTATCAGGACTCGGGCCTTATTCATGCTGGAAATATTAGTATCTGATTTCTGAATGTTCTGAGATTTTTCTGGATCCTTCTGTGTGTCTGTGGTGTCTAGTTCACAAAGCATTCCTTTCCTTTCCATTAATACCTTCGCTGACTCCAGCAGATCTTCCAACAGGTAAAAAGAGCTAGACAGACAATTTCTGATACTGTGGGAAGTGCGAATAGAATGTTCTTTTATGGTTGAAACATTCCATCCAGAGCACAACGTGCTATTGAGCAGCTACTTGAAAGTGACGAATGCTGTATTCTGTTTTTGATTCTCGTTAGGTTTTCTATACTGCAATTAAATTCAGAAGATTCCAATTCTTTTCATACCCTCTATTTGCAAACAGCTGAAAATGTTGCTTCACTTCCATTGTGAATCTGTGTTGTTACCTCTACAAGTACAATTTTTAGCTGTACCACTATAGTTGGTCCAGAATAATCCGCATGTATAAAATGACTATATACTGCTTGTTGCTTTGCCCAACCTTCACCATATTTATTTATTTATTTTTAAACACACCAGCAACTCTGCTGCCCACATGTCGAGAAGGAAGTCATAAAAAATTTTGGGACTAGCAAGCTTTGCGCACTGTTGATTTTTTTTTAATCCATTAATGACTTTTATTGTGACCCTGTGTTCCATAAAACACAAAAGGTGTAGCTTAGAATTGGATGACTTGGGCCTATGTCTTTTTGCTTCCTTCCAGTTCAAGGAGTTTGCACCACATAATGGCCAATATTCTCTTTGACCAATGGTTAAGCTCTGCACATTCCACACTCAGCACTTTTTTTAAAAAAAAGATTGGGCTTCATCTGCCCAATCTGCTTTCTGTCTTAATATATTCTACTTATATAGGGAGTTATTTCCCTTCTTGTACTAAGTAACCTTTTGTGAATGGTGCTTGTGGAATTTCTTGTAATATCTTCTGAGTCTTTGGGATGTTGACCATCTTTCTGTTTGTCACTTTAATTGATCTTATTTGATTTACAGGACACATTCACTCATTATATATGCCTCTTAAGAGCAGAAATTAGGCCATTCAGCCCATCGAGTCTGCTCCACCATTCAATCATGGCTGACTTTCTCAACCCCATTCTCCCATTTTCTCCCCGTAACCCTCGATTTCCTTGACAATCAAGAACCTATCCGTTTCCGTCTTAAATATACTCAATGACTTGGCCTCCACAGCCTTCTGTGACAGTGAATTCCTGTGAATTATTCTTTCTTACAAAGGGACTTAGCTTCTAAACCCTTTTAAGGTATTTTCCTAGGCATTTAAATTTATTCATAAATACTCCATACGTTATGGGAAAACAAGTTTGACATGACATTCCTACTTGATCAAACCTTTCCTTCAAAAATAAATTCCCATCTTGTATAATTTTTACATTTCAACCAGACAACTTTATTAAACTTTCCTAATGAAGTGCTGATGCTTTTAATTAACTTGACTTCTTGGCTTTGCATTCAAGGTGAATAATAGCTATAAATGATTAGGTTTTCAAAACTACATTGAAATTAAGGCTATCAATACCTTTTTTAAATTAGAAAATGACTCCTTCAATTTTTCTTATTGTTCGTCTGCTACTGTAGCAGTGAACATAAAGACCACAAAAAAGTTGAAATTGAATTTCAGTTAGTTAATTATTAACTGTAAGTGTAATCAACAGAATGATTTGAGTGGACTTACTGCAGATAAGCATCGTGTAAAGTATGTTGGCCTTGTTATATAAAAATATAAATCCTTTTGGTGCCAGCAAATTGTGACAATGATCTCTTTTAAGTCAAGTCCCTTCCCCTTTTTAAAACTTCTTAAAAGCATGAGAAGTTTCCATTCAATTTAATTATTTTATTGATTGATCCATACATCTATATTTTGCTTTACATGTTTATTTTATCTTATTAACATGAAATTCATCAAATCCAAGCATGTATCATCTGTATTTTGTGTTCATAATTTTGGAGAACACCGGTAGCTTAGATATTTGATAATTTCCTCTTGGTGAACATATAGTGGCCAACATTTAATGATTGCTTTACCAAAGAATCGCTTCCCCAAAGTCATTTTGCAGATTTACTTACTACTAATAATTAGCTTACTAAACTATAGTCTCCCTGTGCTAATTTCTTCTGTTGACTTTTTACATCTGCAGTTTCTTCACAGTGAACTGGAAGTGATAGTGGCCTTCTGTCATCAATAGTGGCCTGGCTCACACAGAATTTAGTTAGATGTGCATAATTTTTGTGAGATGTGAACAGTAGGAGCTAAGAGCAATAGGAAAGAAATGATCGACATCCTCAGAAAATTTGCTCTAATGTTGAAAATTTGCTTTCAGTAAATTTTGTTTGAGCAAGCACTGTTGATTAGTACAGAATGTCAACTATTGCAGATCAATTGTTCAATGCTACTTCATGATGAGAAAGTAGGAGATAAGCCAAAAATGGCAGATGAAGGTGAGAATTTATATCAGTGCTTTCCTTCTCACTCAGAAGTGCCAACGTATTAAAAATGTTCATTCCACTAAGTGGTCTAAACGTTTATGTAAAATAATGATTACGCTCAAAATGCTGCATTTGCATCAAAAGTTAGCATTGCAGCAGATTTGATGTTGTGTAAAGCCCTTACTGTGCAGCTCAATTCTGAGAGCAATTCAATTTTTATTATTTTAAAATGTGCTGTTAGTAATGCATAGAGGATAACTTTTTCAGCTGTGGCATGAAAGTGTTGCATGCTTTGGAAAAATTTGGAAGTTCTCCCAGTAAAAAATAATGTGAGTAGTAGAAAGTATGTTTTGACCTTAAGGCAGATGAAAAGGTTTGGAGCGGGGCTATTTGTTATTAGTGGTTAATTTTGCATTACTCAAATGAAGTTGTCTCTCATTAATTGTAGATATTTTTGTTATTTTGGGTAGTTTTATTCTTTTGTAAGGGTTCAGCATCTGAGCCATAAAACAGTCAAAACTAATTAAGCTTCACATTTTGGCTGCCTTCAAACTTCTTAAAGATTGGTTCTCTTTTGGCACTTATTTATAGTGCCAGATCTTGCACTGGATGACCAGGAGCAAGTGGCGGCTCCAGCCATTCTACTCTAAGGTAACCACAGCAAAGATAAGATGCTTCTCAATTGTAGGAATACTTTGGGAAACTATGTGCTCAGTGAAGGCCAGATGGTTTTACAGGAATACCCAAAATCCCACTTGCCTGCCTAAGTTACTACAAAATCTGTTTTTCTTCTTTGTTTCTAATGACTATGTATTAATTTCTGATAGCCAGCATGATAACAAATATGGCAGCATCTTTGGAGAGAAACCAAAGTTAAAGTATCAAGTCCCTTTGAGTGACTCATGGATCCACTGGATTCAACACATTAACTCTGTTTTCTCTCCACAGATGCTGCCAGACCTGCTGAGTTTCTCCAGCAATTTCTGTTTTCATTTGTTTCAGATCTCCAGCAACCATAGTTCTTTATTTTATGATAACAATCCCACCCAGCTTTTCAAGACTTTTGTAACTACCCATGCAGTTAGTGGTTATATTCAACACTGGAAACGTCATGTGAACCCAACAATTTTTTATTTTTGTTTTTGTCTAAGTTATTGTTACTTTTTTTCCTGTGTTCCTGGTTGACAACAGCTATCTATGTATTGAACACTTGGTTTGAAGTGAACTATATTTACAGCTTAAAGTATTTAGAAAATGAATATTTGTTTTTCCAAAGGACTTTCAGAAACTGGCGTTCTAGTCAGCATTGCATTGCAGAAAAATAAAATACTTGTCCAGATAATTGTTGTCTTATCTATGGCCACTGCAAATAACCATAAAAATTATTTCAACTGTTAGTAAAATTACATTGTGGATTAGCATGTGAGAGAAGTTTCAAATTAGAATTGTCATTATTTTCCCAGTTACACAGTGGGGAAATTCACAATCTGTGTGGTAGTCACTATACCATGCAAAGGGCTTGTGTTCAACATCAGGGTTTCAGTTTCCAGTTTTCTATAGAAATGGGGCAATGAGAGATTAGTTATCCATTTTACATTATTCTTGATCTCCCTTTCCATTGATTAGCACAAAGAAAAATCGGGCAGGGTGTAAATTGCTGTCTAACCCCTTACCATGAAAATTATTAAAATAAATCCTTTGGTGTGTGCTGCATCATATGACTCAGCTACAACATCCTAGATGGCTGTACAATTTGCCTTTACATCCTAGGACTGAAAAAAGTAAAAACATGATGACTGTAAAAGGTGTGTGTTTGAATGACTGGTAAAGTTTGGATAGGGCTCTCACCTGATGGTGCCAAAATCAAAGTCATTCAAACACAGTCATCCAAATGTGAGGTTTCTCTGCATGAATCAATAGAAATGAAGACATAAACAGAGGCAATTTTTAAAAAGAATTATTTCCAGCTACTATCTGCATCCTCACTACTGAGAGACTGAGTGAAAATGGCTATAGTATGTTTATATTTCACAAGATTCTTGAAGTCCCAGAGAGCAGTAATGTAATATAACGCAACTAAGAAATAGCATTGTGTCGCGGCTGCATAACATCAGTTTATCCTTGATTGAAATTTTATTAAATTTATCTAATCCATTTAGATGACGAACTGTATAATGTTGTAAAGAAATCTAAAATTACATATTAATTGTGGAAGCTTGCCTCAATTTTGCAGTCTTTATACTGCACAATGATACCATACAATAACATCAGAAATAATTGGAAGTGATGTCTAAAGATGTTTCATGCTGGTATTGTATGCATCTTGCATGTGTCACTTGATTGTAATTCAATTATGAAATTTATAGCTGACTAATTCCGCAGAAGGTTTTCCTTATGCTCGTGAAATGAAACAATATATGAGGATCTAGTGGTCATATTTTCCTGAAACTATTTAATGATTGATGGGAGGTCAAAAACCCATTCACATTTGATGTCATGGAATGTCATTTTATGATAATAAAACTGCGATAAGGAGCAGTTCAAGATTACTTGATGTATATTAACAAAACTTCCTGAATACCTGGACATGATGAAACAAATTTTAGGCCCAATTTTAATTTAGGACAGACAGTGGGGGAGGGTGCACTGTGAATAAAAACGAAAGAGCTGCGGATGCTGTAAATCAGGAAACGAAACAGAAATTGCTAGAATAGCTCAGCAGGTCTGGCAGCATCCGTGAAGGAAAAAACAGAATTA
>NC_063338.1:60858798-60885332 GCF_021869965.1 Rhincodon typus | reverse complement strand
AAGGAAAAAACAGAATTAACGTTTTGGGCCCGGTGATCCTTCCTCAGAACTGTTCTGAGGGAAGGTCACCGGACCCGAAACGTTAACTCTGTTTTTTCCTTCACGGATGCTGCCAGACCTGCTGAGCTTTGCCAGCAATTTCTTTTTGTTTCCTGTTTTTGGGGTGCACTGTGAGTCTCCATGATATCACTAGTGCAAAGCCAACCTAAATTACTCTCCCCTTTGATCATGCCTGCAAAGCACACCCCAAGGAATCATGTTATGCAATTTCTGGCAGCACAGTGTTTAATTCAAGTAGGACTGCACCTCTTAAATCATAGTGATCCTTCTTTCCGGAAGATATCATGGGAACAATATAGAGACAGCTAGCTCTAGAGTTGAGGGCTTGCCTTAGAGAAACTCTTTAACTTCCCTAGTGAGCTTTCCTCTAGGAGATGTCATCCGGCAAGATGCTGGCAAAGTAGGATGTTCCACCCAGAGCTCCTCTGCTCCGCCTGCTCTTTTACTTTTCTGTCTTTTCAGCAGTCCTGGAGCAGCGCACAGGGAAGCAGTCCCTGAGCAGAGTGAGGGAAAACCCTGAGTCCCAGTGCAGCTTGAGGCGAAATCCAAGTCCCGAAGCAGTGTGGGGGGAAATGAACAGTGCAACTTACCTTGGTGCAGCCCAGTGCCGATGGAGGCCAGGGAAAAAGAGTTACGAGCTATTTCTCAGTTCATCAGAAAGATCTCCAAGGTGACAATCCAGAAGGCTTGGATAGAAGTGGCTGAATAAATCAGTGTCAGCCACATCACCCAAGACTTGGACTTAATATTAAATGATGTTCAAAGGCCTCACAAGAGTAGCAAGGGAAAGTACTGCTTATCAACTGTCCAGATAGATGCATGTAACAGCACTTCTTTCACCCTCTCTCCTACCGTCCATTCCATTGCATTTTTCAACATATAGTCATGAGCACTTGGGGCTACAGTGACCAAAGGATAGTTGGGCGGGGAGGGGGAAGTGGAAGCAGGAAAAGGCTGTTGAATTGGAAGATCAGTCATAATCATAATGAATGGTTGAGCAGGCTCAAAGGCTGGAATGGATTACTCCCACTGTTGCTTTCTATGTTTCTATGAGGTTAAAAAACACATTGCTTTCACACACTGATACTGTTCTCTTCAGGATTTAACATTAGAGATGAAATACAAAGTGCACAAAGCTTTGTTGGAGGGATATTTGGCCCTGGAATAACATGGAGATTATAGATGTAGTCAAAGAGAGAGTACAATCATACCAAATTAGGTGCAAAGTGTGAATGTGCTGAGGTAAATGAGGTTGCTGTTCTACAAATCACAGACAGCCAGATGGAAAGATAACATTGTGGCACTTATAAAGTCCTGGCTCAAACAAAGGATTGTGTGCTAAATGAGGAATGTAGTTAGGATCTGAGAGCATAGCGGAGGTACAGTCAATCATGGCTTTCAATAGGTATTGGATAATTATCTGAAGAAAAACTAATTTGCAGTGTATGGGAAAAGACATGGGAGTGGACTAGGCTGAGCTGCTTTTGCAGGGACAGAAACACTAGGGGCTTGAAAAATATGGGCTTGGTGTGGCATAAATGCATGAGATGTCTGGCAAGACCTATCTTGATGTTGAGACCAATTTGTTGCATCTTTTACATATTTGCTGGGCGGGGCGAGGCAAGTTGCTTTCTGGGCAGTAGAAAGTTGTCACTTAACAGAAGTACAGCTTGTTAATCACATTATTAACTCTGCCAGTGATATTCACTGTCCTATCTTAACAAATGCACGTAACAAACTAAACTTTCAAGACATGTCCATCCTGGGCCTCCTCCAGTGCCACAATGACACCACATGCAAACTGGAGGAGCAACACCTCATATTTCACCTTGGGAGCCTACAGTCCGATGGCCTAAACATAGAATTCACCAGTTTTAAAATCTCCCCACCCCTGGCCTCTTCCCATGTCCAGTCCTCCTTCTCATCCCTGCCTCCTTGACCTGATACAACCTGTCCATCTTATTCCCCACCTATCTGCCCCACACATCCCACTGACCAATCCCCACCACTCCGTACCTGCATTCACCTATCAACATCCCACCTACCTTACTCAGCCCATCCCTCCTCTGTACATCTTGCTGTATGACAGCGTGCTATGTCATTCACACAACTGCACCATGTGCCAGCAGCTTACCTGGCAAACACATGACATGCACTAAGCAAGTTGCCACCTTGCAAAGTCCTCGAACAGCAGTCCTCACCAAAGTCCAGGAGCCATCTGTCAGTCAGAGGGTCTGGGAACAATAACACAAGGGCAACCTTCTGCCTGGGAATTGGCCACGGTCAGGTGTCCATTTGGACTAGGGGTCTTCACATGTGCAGCCCAAGGAGTGGGTCACTGCAGTCAGTCCCTTGGCTCCATAGCAGACTGTCTTGAGGGTTGGATTTAGTACAGTCAGGGAGACATAAAAGCATCAGTCAGGGGTCTTTGCATTTTTTGTGTAGGTTAGGTCCCTCAAGGGGATGGGTCATGGTCAGTCTATCAGATCCAACAACAGAAATTCCACAAAACCATCAGAGATGCCATGAGGCAGTACCGGGCCACATTAGAGGCTCAAACCAACCACACAGACACCTGCTGCTTGTGGCAAAATGAAGCAGAGCAAGATCGTGGACAAAGACACACCCCTCTCTGATGTGCCTAATGCTGTCTATGTTCGGTTTGAACAGAATGCCAGTGGCACAGTGTCACCTGCCCCAACAGCCCCGGACAGACCTGTTCCCTCCGTCACCGCTACAGGTGTCAGATTGGTCTTCCCGAGAGTCAACCCGAGGAAAGTAACAGGGCTCGACGGAGTCCCTGGCTGTGCATTTTGATCCTGTGCTGGTGAGGTGTTCACTGACGTCTTCAGCCTCTCTTCCTACAAGCCAAATCTCTCACCTGCTTCAAGAAGACCACCATCATCCCAGTACCTGAGAAAGCACATGCAATGTGCCTTAGTGACTACCGCCCAGTGGTTCTGACCTCCATAATCATGAAATATTTCGAGAGGCTGGCCATGGCCCACATCAGTTCTAGCATCCCAGCCTGCCTCAATCCCCTGCAATTTGCCTACCGATGTAACAGGTCCACAGCTGACACCATTTCCCTCGCCCTGCACCTGCCCCTGGAATATCTGAACAACAAGGAAACATATGGCAGACTCCTACTCATTGACTACAGCTCCACCTTCAACACCATTATTCCCTCCAAACTGATCTCAAAACTCCAAGGCTTAGGTCTCGGCTCCATCCTCTACTGATGAAAGTCAGAATACAGAAAGGAGATAGAGGGCTTGGTGATGTTGTGCGATTATAACAACCTCTCTCTCAATGTCAGCAAAACAAAAGAAATGATCGTTGACTACAGATAGAACGGAGAAGAACATGCCTCCAACTACCTCAATGGAGCAGTGGTTGAGAGGGTTGAGAGCATTAAGTTCCAAGAACGACGATAACTGACAACCTGTCCTGGACTTCCCATGTAGATGCAACAGTCAAGAAGGCACAACAACGCCTCTTCTTCCTCAGACAGCTTAGGAAATTTGGCAAGAACCCTCACTGATTTTTACAGATGCATCATGGAAAGCATACTGTCCAGGTACACAATGGCCTGGTATGGCAACTGCTCTGCCCAGGACCATAAGAAACTATACAGAAGTTGTGTGCACAGCCCAGACCATCACGAAGCCAACCTTTCATCCATGCACTCCATTTAGACTTCTCGTTGCCACAGAAAGGCTGCCTACATCATGGAAGACCCATCTCACCCTGGTAATGCTCTCTTACAAACTCATCCATCAGGTAGAAGATACAGAAGCTTGAACCCATGCACCGGCAAGTTCAAGAACAGCTTCTTCCCTGCCATTATTAGACTGCTGAATGGGCTCTATAATTTCAAATAATGTTGATCTTGTTAATGTTGATCTTGCCTAGCGCACGCCCTGTGCAGTGTAACTTATATGCCTCACTCTGTCCAAGTTTTCTTCACCCTATGATCTGTATGTTCTTGTTTACAATGATCTGCCTGCAAACAAAGCTTTTCAAGTACTTAAGGTCACATGACAATAAATTAAATCAAATCAATTAAGGAGAAAGATGGAATGAAGGAGGGGACAAGGGGCTCTGCTGCTGTGGGAGAAAACTGGGGAACTGATTCTTTGGCATTGGATGCTGCAGTGAGAGAAGAAGGATGGATGACAATTACAAAGTGAGGAGGCAACAGTATTTTTAAGGGGGTTATATGGTAAAACTTGGATGGCAAAACGATCATGTGGAAGATGGTTTTGTCCACAATTGGAACACTCTGGCTTCAAGGTTTGGGGGAATGGTGTATGACCAAACCTGGCATTGTCACTCCCTATGCCATGGACCAAGGTGAAAGGTGGGCAGGTGCAGGCTCTTGTGGATGAGTTGGTTGGGAACTGGAGATATGCCAAAGTCTATGGGGTTCACAGGAAGGGCAACAAAGAAGGGGATCTCGCTGTTCAGCATCTCACTGACTCAAAGAACTGGAAGCTCAAAGCCACTGGCTAAGGACTGCTTGCTGATGTACTCCTGCAGCTGAAATTCAAAAATACGCAGTGGTGAACAATGTGCCCATGCCTGGAGTGGGTGGGTTATGTGTCTGGATGAATGAGAGAGAGAACGTGAGGCAAGAGAGGAAAAAACATCCACAGACCCATGGAATGTACAGAACACAGACTGGGAGGGGCAGGGGGTGGGGGTGTTCATAATTGCTGGAAATTCTAATGCATTGGCTCCATCTGTGCTGAACACCTCTCTGTCCCAGATATTGCTGACTACTTCAGTCACACCAACACTTTTGGACAGAAGCTAAGGAAATAATGGAGATGTTTAAGATGCGGGACAATGATGTCAACAGAACTCATTGCCTTATATATATTTTGTTCTTCTTGCTTCCACATGCAGCAAAAGGCACTTAACACAGATATCAACCCATGGTACATCCTGTGTGGAAATGAAGTTAGGCATCATACTGGCACAGTTACATTTAAGGTTACACAGGGAGAGACAACCAAACAAATGTAAACAATGTTTACTCAAATACGAAACTTCATATGTAGTGCATTATCAACTTTGTTTCCAAAGTGTCCTCAATAAGTTCTCTTTTGCTCTCCCTTCCGCTATGTCTTTGTGTTGTTCCAGATTCCACAGCTGAGGTGCAAGGAGCCTGCTTGTTTGTACAACCCATTGGCCCTGGAAGTTTGTTTAGGTAACATAGACACCAGCAGCAGGAGTAGGCCATTCAGCCCTTTGAGCTTACTCCACCAATCAATATGATAATAGCTGATCATCTCTGGGGTGGCACAGTGGCTCAGCGGTTAGCACTGCTGCCTCATAGCACCAGGAACTCGAGTTTGATTCCATCCTGTCTGTGTGGAGTTTGCACATTCTCCCAGTGTTTATGTGACTTTCTGCAGGGTGCTCCGGTTTCCTCCCACAGTCCAAAGATGTGCGGGTTAGGTGGGTTGGCCATGCTAAATTGCCCATAATGTTCAGGGATATGTAGATTGGGGGATGGGTCTGGGTAGGATGCTCTGAGGGTCAGTGTGGACTTGTTGGGCCGAAGGACCTGTTTCCACACTGCAGGGATTCTATGATTCTTAATGCTTTCTCCCCATGCACCTTGGTACTTGTTCAATTCATTCAGGGTCTTAAGTTCCACAGCTTTATGTGATGGAGAATTCCACAGGTTCACAACCATTTCAGTGAAGAAACGTTTCCTCATCTCAGTCCTAAAATGCCCTACTCTGTATATATTTTGACAGTGAGTCCTGGTTCAAGACTCTACAACTGAGGAAACATTTTCCTTGCATCTAGCTGTGTTGGAATTTTATGCCTTTTAATCAGATTCTCTTTCATTCTTTTCAACTCTCTGAATACAGGTATAATTGAACTAATCTTTCCTGCTAGGTCAGCCCTGCTAACTTGGTATCATCCTATTCAGCTTCAACTCCACTCTCTCTATGCAATATATCCTTTCATAAGTAGGCAGATGAAAACTGCATACAATGTTTCAGGTGTGGTCTCATCAGAACAAAGAACAATACAGTACAGGAACAGATGTTTCAGCCCTCCAAGCCTGTGCCAACACACTTTGCCGTTCCATTCTAAAACTGTCTTCACTTACAGGATCCGTATCCCTCTATTCCCTTCCTATTCATGTATTCATCCAGGTGCTTCTTGAATGCTGCTATTGTGTCTGCTTCCACCACCTCCTCTGGCAGTGCGTTCCAGGCACCTCACCACCATTTGTGTGAAAAACTTGTCTCGCACATCTCTTTTAAACACTCCACCCCACACCTTGAACCCGTGTTCCCTAGTAACTGACCCCTCTTCTCTGGGAAAAAGACTCATACTTTCCATTCTATCCATGACAATCTTGTAAACATATATCAGGTCACCCCTGAACCTCCTGCAATCCAGTGAAAACAAATCCAGTCTATCCAACCTTCTTTTGTAGATAAAATCCCGGTAAATCTTTTCTGTACCGTCTCCAAAGCATCCATTTCCTTATGGTAGTGTGGCAACCAGAACTATATGCAATAGTCCAAGCGTGGCCTAACTAAAGTTCAATAAAGGTGCAGCATAACTTGCCTATCCATAGACTCAATTCCCCTTCTAATGAAGGCAAGCATGCCGTATACTTTTTTTTTTACTACCTTGTCTACCTGCGCTGCCACCTTCAATGATCTGTGGACCATTTTTTCCCTTATTCATTCATGGGTTTAGGGCGTTGCTGGCTGGGCAGCATTTATTGCCCATCCCTAATTGCCCAGAGGGTAGTTGAGAGTCAACCACTTTGCTGTGGATCTGGAGTCACATGTAGGCCAGACCAGGTAAGGATGGCAGTTTCCTTCCCTAAAGGACATTCATGAACCAGATGAGTTTTTCCAACAATCGGCAATCGATTCATGGTTACCATTAGACTCTTAATTCCAGATATTTATTGAAATCAAATTCCACCATCTACCATGGCAGGATTTGAACCCCGGTCCCCAGAACATTATCAGGTTTCTGGATTAACAGTCCAGTGATAATACCACTAGGCTACCGCCTCCCCTGCTCACTCATATCCCTCTGCATATCAATATTCCTAAGGTTCTGCCTTTCAATGTATAATTTCCACCTGTACTTGTCCTTCTAAAATGCATCTCCTCACAGTTATCCTGATGAAAATCCATCTACCTTTTTCTGTCTCTATCTATCTCTGTCTCTAACTGATCTCTATCCTGCTGTATCCTCTGACAATCCTCCTCACTATCGGCAACTCCACCAATCTTTATATGGTATGCAAACTTACTAATTATACCAGCTACATTTTCCTCCAATTTTATGCAGAGGTCCCAGCACTGATCCCTGTGGAGTGCCACTATTCTCAACTCTCCATTCCAAAAAGCATCCTTCCACTGCTACCTTCTGTTTCCTCTGACTAAACCAGTTCTGCATTCATCTTGAGACTTCGCCTTTTGTACCAGTCTGCGATTAGAGACCTTGTCAAAGACTTTACTGAAGTCCATGTGGACAACATCAACCAGTTTTCTCTCATCAATCATTTTCATCAACTCCTCAAAAAATTAGATGAAGTTAGTGAGGCACAACTTCTCCCACACAAAACCATGCTATCACAAATAAATCCATTTATTTCTAAATACGTATAGATCTTGTCCCTGAGAATCTTTTCTAATAATTTCCCTACCACTAGCCTATGCCTCACAGTCTTGTAATTTCCTGAATTATCCCTGCTACCCTTCTTAAACAATGGGACAACATTGGCTATTCACAAGTCCTCTTGAACCTCTTATGTGGCCAAAGAAGATACAAAGGTGTCTGTCAATGCTCCAGCAATTTGTTCCCCTTGCCTCCCTCAATATTCTGGGATAGATCACATCAGGATGCTGTGACCTGCCTATCTTAATACTTTTTAAAATACACAACACCTGTTCCTTTTTAATAGCAACTTGGCTTAGAAATTCAACACTCCCTTCCTTGAGATTATAAACCACCAATTCCTTCTCTTTGGTGAATACCGACTCAATGTATCTATTTAGAACCTCACTTACCTCATCTGGTTCCACACATAGAGTCCCTCCTTTGTCCTTGAGTAGGCCAAACCTTTCCCTGGTTACTCTCTTGCTTTTTATATATTTATAAAAAGCTTTGGGATTCTCCTTAATCCTGTCTGCTAACGATTTTTCATGACCCCTTTTAGCCCTTCTAATTCCTTGTTTAAGTTCTTTAGAGGCCCTGAATGTTATTAGTAAGACATTCTCACGTCTTAACGCAAATATTTGGGGTGTTTGTATCTGGATGCCCCAGACACACCAAGGCCCAAAGGCAAAAGAACCCTTCTCAGTTTGAACTTCCAAGGTTTGGAGGTGCGGGCAGGGTAGAAGTGGAGGACATGGTTACCTCTGACTGTGCTGACAAAAGACTTCTGAGGGCCCTGTGTGTCTCCTCCTTCTCTGGCTAGGTACCTCCTTGCACTGCTCTATCTCCCAATGAGGAAAAGGCATGTAGAATGTTTGTCAGTTTCTCTCTTCCATACCTTTAGTCCTCAGAGCCAATGGCTGGGCTAATAGAGGGTAGGTGAGTGCTCCTCTCCAGCAGACCCTGAGGGGGCTGGGCTCCATGGCAATTGCCAACCTGTCCCTGGGTGCTGCCAGATGGTCATCTGGATAGTGTACTTCTGCAGCATCGAGTTGATGAGGGCCATTGCCTCTCACATCCCAGTCTGTTGCTCCTGTTCCTCCCTGTGCTTGTGGACGAAGTCCTGAATTGCTGATCCCATGGGGTCCTCTCCTGCCTGGGGTGAGCAGGTGCCTGATCTTCATGAGTCTTGTGCATGCCTGTGTCCTGGGGAATTTCCTCCTTAACCAGCTGCGGAACTGTCACAGGTGCTTGCCAGATTGTGTTCCCCAACTGTCTAATGCTAACGTTTCCCTTGAGTTGTCAGTGTCGGAGTCGGTGGGGGTTGCAGGAGGCGGCTTTGCTAATACAGTTTCTGAGAACTTGGTACTCTCGCCTTCAGAGAGGCTCTGGCAGAACTAGCTATTTCACCATGGAAATTATGGGCATATTGCTGTCACCTAACAGACAAAAGAGAGAGAAAGCATCACAGTCAATGGCCAGAAATGGTGTGCAATCAATGAGACTGGCAGCAGGATCACTGTGATAGCTGTAGTGGAATGAAGAATGGTACTTAGTTGGTGGAAATAGATGTCTTGTCATCCCTTCAGGAGTTGTTCCAGTCTTCTCCTGTGAGGCCTAGGATTCCGCTCCTTGTAAAGTCTGAGTTGTCTGATATCAGACACCCCACTGCACATGCAATCCTTTTTGCCCAGTTGTGCACTGTCTTCCACTGTAATGAGACTCAGGGAGGGATTGAGTAAATACTTACCTTGGTGGAGAGGAAAAGGTCTTTTTGACCTTCTTACAAGACCACTGGCCATTCCTCCGCACTGTGGAGACTGTAATGATCCAGGTTATGATTTTAGACCAGGCTGCCAGGGGCTGGTGATATGGCCTCCTTTGCTGGTTCTCTGGGAAGATGCCTTTCCTATGCACCACCCTTTCCACCATGACCTGTGCGTCGCTGTCAGTGAATAGTGACATTATGTTTCCAATCTCTGACATGTTTAGTATCTGTTCGTGACTGAGCAGGGCAGCTTTGGGATGCCTGTATCTGAACATGTGCGCAGCTGCTTTTGGTGGATATCCAATGAGTGGCGAGTTCGTCTGGGAATGATGCGAGCTGGGATGTGACCAGAATTGAGTGTGAGGGATGCCATTGGCTGGCATAAGTGTTCTGTAACCATCCTATGATTCAATGCTGAATAGGTCAGCCAAGATCTCATTGAATGGTGGAACAGGCTCGAGGGGCTGAATGGCATACTTCTGTTCGTATGTTCCTACATTTGTTGATGTATTGTGTTTTAACCTGGAAAGTTTATGCTGAAAATTTAATGGACATTTTTATGAATGGTGAAGAAGAGGGTGAAGGTAGTGTTGTTAGATGTCTTTGACAACAATGCAGTGATGGAGTTTAGTATTTCCACTAGCCAGTAGCCAGGTCAGGTCAGCTCATCATATAGCTAACCAGATATCTAAGCTCTCCTGAGTCAGAAAACAATGTGGTGTTCAAGTGTCTGGCTACTTGCCTTTCTCAAGCAGTTTGTCATGTTTGGAAGAGAGTTCAAAAGTTGTGTGTAACATACAATGGATGGTTAATTCAATGTTGCCCATTTTACAACATTATCAAACGTATAAATTCACTTTTCAGAATGCCTGCATTTTATGGATGGGTGATTGCATATTATGATGATAAGCATTAAAAAGAAATGTAATGGTGAATCTATAAACTGGTGAATTTACTTTATAGAGAACTGCCAGTGGCTACGCAATAGGACTCTAATGGTTTCGCCTATTTCTTGCCAATCTATGACAGTAAGAGGCATGGACAAATTTTATTATAAGGCGTCACTAACTGGTTGCCATTCACGTTCTGTCCTTAGGTGATGGGGAGTGGGTAAGGCAGTGTCTGGAATATCCAGCAGGTAAGAGCCACCTGCTGTCATTTGGGTTCGGCAGGAGATTCAGGCGTGAGTGAAGGTGGGAAGTGATAACTTTTGCGAGGGAAAGACAACATTCCAGGCTGAAGAGAATAACTATTCACTGTGCGGACCAAAAACACTCCTGCTACCCCAACTGCCACAAAGAAACAAAAACTTCCATGGAGGGTTTTGAGGAAAGGTCACTCATCCCGAAACACTAACTCTGATTTCTCTCCAGAGATGCTGCAAGACTGCTGAACTTTCCCAGCAATTTCTATTTGAACTTCTATGGAGGGTCACCTCAGCTTCCCTCAGCTTCACAGTGATCTTTATCTTGGAAAGGTGCCCTGGTTTTTACATTCAAGACAAATTTAAAATTGCTGTTCATTTTGATTATGATATTGCAGTCTGATTTACAAATTCTGTACTCAGTTCAGCTCAGTGTTCAGTGTTCGAATTGCTTTAAGTTTTAAAGGTCAGGGCCCACTTTACATTTTCTGCAGTTCTAAATGAATTTTACCATCTCCTTCCTGTGTTGTGGACTTTAAAATCATTTCCTTCTTTTCAAGATAACAGATTTCTGCCTCTGATGTTCTTATTCCCTAGATTGCAATATAACACCTTGCCTTCTTTAATAGGAAGAAAAGATCTGTCAAGGGAGATCTACAGTTCAAGACAATGTCACTAAAGTGAGATTAAATAAATAAGCATGTAGCAAGGTCTTTAACTAAATAACAATCTCTTTTTATTAACATAAAAATTATTGATGCTGAATTTCAATGGGGGCTTTCCCAATCTCCCACTGTAACTTCCTTGTATTTTATACTTGATACCTTTTTATTAATAAAGACTTCCTTTACACCTTGATCTATTACCTTCAATGATTTACACACATATACAACTTCAGACAATGTCTCTGAACCCCCTTTAGAATTGTGCGCTTTCTCTTTATTGACTCCCATTGTGCTCCCTACCCAAATGTATTGCTTCTCATTTCTCTGCATTAACTTTTGTCTGCTACATGTCCGTCTATACCATCAGACTGTCTATGTCAACTTGAAGTGTATCATTTTCCTCCTCACTGTTCACAATACTTTTCAAGTTTCTGTCATCTGTCTATTTTGAAATTGGCCTGAACCTAATCAATATGTATCAATAAATACAGTAGTCCGAGTTCAGCCTCTGAGGGGGCTCAGTTCCTTTCTGTCTGCTCTGATCAGATCTCTCAGTCAGTTCCCTGATCCCTTGTCACTTGGGCTGGCAACGTGACACACTTGTGTGTACTGGAAGTTATACATATTGATATATAGTGTTCTGTTTTTTGGAGACAGAAAGAACATATAAACACGCAGTGCTTGTTTCAACTCAACAAAGTGGGTGAAAGCCATTCTCCAATCAGAGTTAACTTGCCTGATTAAAGTTTAAGTAAACATTGACATTAAACTGACTGTCATCATTAACTGGTGCAGTCTCCATGACAATGACTCAACCAATCAGCCCCCTTGCCAACTAACCAGCACTATTCTCCCAAGTAGTATAAATGTTATTTTACATTTGCATTGGTGTTTCTTATGAATTGTCCTGATGAGTAAAACTTTGACTTGATAGAGGTGTACAAAATGATCAGAGGTATAGATAGAGTAGACAGCCAGAGACATTTTCCTAGGGTGGAGGGTAGCTATTACGAGGGGACATAGTTTTAAAGTGAGTGGAGGTAGATATAGGGAGACGTCAGAGGTAGGTTCTTTACTCAGAGAGTGGTAGGGGCATGGAATGCATTGCCGGAGAGGGTAGTGGAGTCGGCCTCATTAGGGGCATTTAAGCAGCTATTAGATAAGCATATGGATGATAGTATAAGGTAGGGGTGGAGGTTAGATAGACCTTAGGTTTTGGGTAAAACTTCGGCACAACATCATCAGCCAAAGGGCCTATACTGTGCTGTACTATTCTATGTTCTATGTTCTATGAGTACAAGGTAAAAAGCTTCAACATCATGTGTTTTTGCTTCAGCAATAATTAAGTGCTGTACTACCATAAAACGATTAGTACACCATTATTTGCATGTTTGAGTTTTAAAGCAATAGCTTGTATTTTCAACTTGTATTTTCTTAAACATCAGAGACATTTTGAACATTAAATTCAAAACTGTACTAACAAGAAGTCATGTGCTTTCAGTTGAATGGCCAACAAGCCATCTGGTGAAATAATTGCTAAGGTGCGCGTTATCACCCAAGAAAAAGAGGATACAGAAGAAGGGCATTTCTGAAGAAGGGTCTGGACCTGAAATGTCAGCTTTCCTGCTTCTCTGATACTGCTTGGCCTGCTGTGTTCATCCAGCTCTACACCTTGTTATACAGAAGAAGGGAATAGGCCTATAACAGCAAAGGTGCTGATATTATTTGTTTACAAGCAATCAGGGTTGGGAACAAGTCCCGAGTTGCTTAGAAGTCGGTGATGAGAAAATACCAGAAGCAGAAGGCTGTGGGGTGCAGAGAAAAATATTGTGCCTAGTTTGCCTGCTATTAAACTCAACCCACTGTTAGCCGCTAATATACCCCATTAGCAGCCATTCATTCTACGAGGCTGACCATTATCCACTCCTTTGTGCAACTGGTCTTCTCGCTCTTTGGGCCTCATCTCCACCTATTGTCTACTCCTTAACCCCCCGAACACTCCCCCCACCACCACGAACACCACCACCCTATATTCTGCATAAAAGACAATGTTTTCCTAGCTACCGTCAGTTCTGAAGAAGGAAAACTGGACCCAAAATGTTAAACCTGATTTCTCTCCACAGATTCTGCCAGACCTGCAATTTTCCAGCAACTTCTGTTTTTGTTTCTGCTTTCCAGCATCCTCAGTTCTCTGTTTTTAGTCATACAGAGCAATTTTGATCTGTAATCCTGCTCCCTGAGTTGCACCATGAACCACCAAATGATTTTTTAATCTTTGATAAACAAATTGTACAAGCTGTCGAATATTGAGCATAACAGGAAACACAACTTGTATTTATGAAACACCTTTACTAAGTAGAATGTTCCAAGCTGCTTCACAGGAAAGAAAGCAGACTAAGAAATTGACATTGAGCTAAAAAAGTAAATTTTAGGACAGGTGGCAAACTGATTGGTCAAAGTTGCAAGTTTTAACTCTGACATTAACCCCACTGTCAGTCTCATTGATTGAGCAACACTTCTACTGACTGGCAACCTATAAAGTGTGGGACCTGCATCCAGTGAGAATTTCACTGAGATGGCTCAGCAACTGGCTGAGGAAGAAATATCCAGTTTGATGGCAATTAGAGAGCTGCCAGAAACAGGCACATACTTGGCCCGAAGCATGTGTCAGAAATCATGGACATCATCCATATGCGAAAGGAGGAGGAGCAGCAGCAGACATGTACATGAATACAATTGCTCTTATTGCCCAAAACCTGCAGCATGCAGCAAGTTATGTAACCATCTGGCTGCCTCCATGGGCAGGTTGGCAGTTGCTATGGAGAACCAGGTTCAGCACCCTCAGGGTCTGCCAGAGAGGCATGCACACCTACACTCCATCAGCCCAGCCATTGGTCCTCATGGCCAATGGGGTCAGGAGGAGAGGAACTTAGTGCGCACTCCAGGTGCCACTTCCTCGCATGGAGACAGGGTGGTACCAAGAGGCACCCAGCTGGAGGAAGAACCACTCATAGGCCCCTCAGAACTCTCTACGCAGGGCATTCCAGAGGTGGTCAGGTCCCCTGATACTGCCTGCCCCCCTCCGAACCTTGGAAGTTCACACTGAGGAGGATCCACTTGCAGACCCTCTGGTATGGCCACATGAAAGCGCTTATGGGGTTGCCTGATTAAACCTCCAGGACCAACCAATTCACTGCTGGGCAGATACCCTGCACCCCAGCTGTAGAACCAGGGAGTACATTGAGGCATATTAGGAGACAGTGGAAGAAGAAAAGTCATTGAGGGCATGTTGGTGCCACAAACGACTCTAGATTGTAATTGATTTTGCATTTTAGAATGAATGTCACTGTTTTAATCTTACAGCTGGTTGCTGGTCTTTCTGTGTCGGCAAAAATGGTATTGTGACAGTACCAGACATCACTCCATGACTACAGACAAAGCTTCATGGATGGAAATCTGCATTGAGAGCCTGCTGAATCACCTGGAAGCAAGAAGAACAATGTATAAACATGGTATTGGGTCATGCTGTCTCTTTTGGCCCTCTTTGAACAACATCCGGATTCTTTTGTGTCCAAAGGTCTAGTTGTCAATGAGTTGTTCAGCCATGTCTGTGCCAGGAGGGTGTAACACACAGAGGAGGACAATGTATTAGGATCGTCATGAAGTAGGGACCCTGCAGTTCTGTGCCATGTGCAGTATATGGGTCTGTGTGCAATGTTCTTTCATTGTGGTTGCTAGAGCCTAATCCCTCAACTGTCGAGTCAATGACCCTATCTACTATGGGTGTGGATCCCGCCATCTTCTTCCCCATTGTGCACTTTCAATTTCCAGGATAATGGGAGGGTGACAATGAGTACTGTTTGGTTAGTGGCTTCCAACCTCCATCTGAACATTTCAGTAAACCCCCTAACATCAAATTTTCCTTTCTGATTACCCATCCTTTTAACCCCACAGGCTTCACACCTCCCCAGGTCCGCACCCAAGATGTCTACATGGGTCCATACCTGCTGACTTATCACCCCCAACCCCTGGCATACAAGATGGACCTACGAGGTGTGGTTATTCTTTATCTCCCTACCGCCATGAAGCCGGGATCCTCCTGAAGATGGACAATCCTCGTTCCCACGTGATCTCCTTCCCATTTTTTTTCACTGTATTCCCCACCTTGAAGATATTGTTGCTACCACCTTCACGCCTTCCACAATTCTCATACAAATCCCCCCAGCTCTTGACAGATAGCAGCTTCCAGCCCCAAATACTAGCTTGTCAGGTCTCCTTCCTGTGGTAATGGCTGGTCTTGCTCCCAGCCCATTTCCCTTTAATTTCTGTGGACAGCAGATTGATGAGGACCCACCTCCTTGAATGATGTAAGCGATAGGACAGCCCTTAATAAAAAGTGCCCAGACTCCTGACTAATCTCTGTACATTTCTCCAACTGTGTTAGCCTTAACCACAATGGAGATAGAGGACAGGCTTTGACCCACTCTCCAGACTGCAGAAGCATCCACCCCCTGAATGAGAACATCACAACCTCATGCCTGACCATGGTCAGTCCCCCTGGCCTGATGCCAGAGACTGCCCTTCAATTACATTGCCAGGACTTCTGACTGACAAATTGCTTAGACCATAAGACCATAACACATAGGAGCAGAAATTAGGCCATTCAGTCCATCAAGTCCGTTCTGCCATTCAATCATGGCTGGTAAGTTTCTCAACTCCATTCTTCTGCTTTCTCCACGTAACTCTTGATCCCCTTGACAATAAAGAACCTATCTACTTCTGTCTTAAATATACCCAATGACCTGGCCTCCACACCCTTCTGTGGCAGTGAATTCCATAGATTTACAACTGTCTGGCTGAAGAAGTTTCTCCTTATCTCCGTTCTAAAGGGTTTCCCTTTTCTCTAAGGCTGTGCCCTCGGGTCCTAGTCTCTCCTACCAATGGAAACATCTTCCCAACGTCCACTCTGTCCAGGCCATTCAGTATTCAATAGGTTTCAATTAGATCCACCCTCATCCTTCTAAACTCTATCAAGTATAGGCCCAGAATCCTCAAACACTCCTCACATGTTAAGCTTTTCATTCCTGGGACCATTCTCGTGAATCTCCTCTGAACACGCTCCAGAGCCAGTGCATCTTTCCTGAGATATGGGGCCCACAACTGTGCACAATACTCCAAAACTGGCCTGATCAGAGCCTTATAGAGCCTCAGAAATACATCCCTGCTTTTATATTCTAGTCCTCTCAAAATAAATGGCCTTCATGGACTTCAGTGAAGACTACTTTCGTAAGACTTTGAGAGAATGCTTGCTGCACATGCAGTGTGTTTGCGAAGTAAGTTGCTAGCACGTGGGACAGGTGTGAGATTGATGTAGTACACCACTATGTCCATTCCCTTAACTGAGGACTGCAAGCCAAGGCAATGCATGGATAGTGTGAGCATGCAGGTAGGCTTTAAGAGATCAATTGAGCAGCCCTGACACACAACCTGGTCTAATCTGAGAGTTGGGCTCTCGTCCATACATGTAAAGTGTTCTTTTGCAGCTTTCCAATACAAGGTGTCAATGTGCCCTGCAATACAAACTAAGTTTCCGGACCAACTTGCCAGTGTATCAGAGAGGTGCCATGGTAAGGGATTGGCAGCTGCCATATGCTAAGGTCTATGGATGATGGGTGCATGTGGCTGATGCCCTTATATTGTGCCACAGTCATAGAGTCGTACAGCACAGACACAGACACTTCAGTCCAACCAGTCCATGCTGACTATAATCCCAAACTAAACTGGTCCCACTTTTGTTCTTGGCTCATATCCCTTCAAATATTTCTTATTTATGTACTTATCCAAATGTCATTTAAATGTTGTAACTGTACACGTATCCACAAATTCCTATGGAAGTTCACTCCACACATGAACCACTCTCTGTGTCAAAAAAAAATGTGCCTCATGTCTTTTTAAAATCTCTTCTCTCAGCTTCAAATTATGCCCCCAGTCTTGAAATTCCTCACCCAAGGGAAAAGACACCTGCAATTCACCTTAGCTATACCCTTCACGATTTTATAAATCTCTATTAGGACACCCCTCAACCTCCTATGCTCCAGTGAAAAATGTTCCAGCCTATGCAGCCTCTCCTTATAACTCAAGCCCTCTATTCCAGGCAAAATCCTGGTAAATCTTTTCTGAAAACTCTCCAGCTTAATAATATCCTTCCTATAATAGGGCGGCTAGAACTGGAGTGCCCTCAGATGCTGTTAGACTGAATGCAAAATGGAGATTGTTTGGAGTAAGCGACAAGTTTAATCTGCCAGGTAACTGCTCTAGTTTCTTTGTTGAGTTTCCTGCCTACTTAGCTTGCCTGGTGAGCTTGGTAAGATAGAATGCTGAATACTAATGAGGCAAATTGGACCATCAACAAGGCATTTTACAACTAGCAATCCTCCTTCAATGGAAACTCGCCATTGCTTTGTGATAAGCTCACAACACTGCTTGTGTAAACCATAAAAGATGGCATGAGATGTTCCCAATGTTGAGATAAACGTCATCACACTTGTCACCTGATTCTGTCACACATCTGGCCAAGTCCCATGATGCCCAGACCCCTTAGATTCCACCCAGTATGATGTTTCCCTAAGCTGACTAGAGCCTGGAAAATGGTTGCTAACTTCTAAAAGTTGAAATGATACCAAGTAATGAACTCTGACCTTTCAGTAGCTATAAGCTGTAAACTCAACTTCACATGTATCATTCAAAATAGCAAATTAAGTCATAAAAATGTTGCATTTCCTGTAATTGCATCAGCCGCATTCAAACACATATCCAGCCCAGCTGAACATATAAATTCTGCAATTTACCATACAGATAAAGGCGAGTATGTTGCATGTCAGCTTTCCAAAGAATAATCTGAAATAATTTTTCAGATGCCAACATCCCATCACAAATCACTCATTATTTCTTAAAAATAATTGATTCTTGATTCGGGCTGGTCCAATCAGGGAACTCATACTCTATGAAGTCCAACTGGCTGACCTTGTTACAATCATTACATCCGTCCCCCTCTGAGTCCACAGACAAAGGGTGATCCGTTTCCATTGAGAGCCTTCCGGGGTGTTTTAACACCGGGTCAGGTTGGTTCCTCCAACTCGGAACCCAACATGAGAGGTGTGTAATGAATGGGAGCTTGCCTCTTGCACCTGGAGTACATCGGTCATGTGCATCTCTGATTCAGACAGCTCATAGAATTCCTACAGTGTGGAAGCAGACATTCATCCCAGCGAGTCCCCACCAACCCTCCGAAGAACATCCGGCCCAGACCCACCCCTGTAACCTATTCCTATAGCCCTGTATTTGCCATGGTTAATTCATCTAGCCTGCACATCTTTAGACTGTGGGAGGAAGCCGGAGCACCCAGAGTGAACCCACACAGACATGGGGAGAATGTGCAAACTCCACACAGACAGTCACCCTGAGGTGGAATTGAACCCAAGTCCCTGGCATTGTAAGGCAGCAGTGCTAACCACTGAGCCAATGTGCTGCCCTTGGCAATGTTTGATGGAGAAGGTGAATCAACAGGTTCCTGAAGTATTTCAAAATATTTCGAGGGTCAGGGCAAATCTTGCTCTCTCAGTCTGTGAATTTGCAGATTTCAAATGGTCCACGTATTTGTTCAGAACAATTGCACTTACCCGAGCTTTAAAAGGCTCTGATCCTGATCTTGGGTTGATCATGCCTCTTATCTATGTGGAGACATTTCCATGATTGCACCAAACTTTGTTCTCTGTATCAAATCATGTCTCTAACATGGCAGTCTTTGGTTTAGCATTCGAGTTCCTAGTGCCTATTTCACTCTCCCTTCCAGGTCCAGGGAGATCAGAGAGCTCCGGCTTCTACCCATTAGCAACTCTGTTGGTACTGTCTCTGTAGTTGCATGTGGGGTGGTTATATAATCAAACAAGAACAGTAACAGTTTTGTAACTCGTGAGGCTATAGGCTGCTCCTTCAAGCCAGCATTCAAAGTTTGGACTGCTCTTTCTGCCAGGCCATTGGTCGATGGCTAGTATGGAGGTGTCTTTATATGTCCAATCCCATTCAATTTTAATAAGTACCTAAAGTCCCCAGTGGTAAATGATGGCCCATTATCTGTGACCAATACCTCCAGCATTCCGTTTGTTGAAAAAGGTATGTGCAATTTTGCTCTGGTCACCAGTGTTTGATGAATGGACCCTATGAAAGTCCAACTACTTTGAGTGGGCATTTACAATGCCTAAAAACATTGAACCCATGAAAGAACCACATAGTTGACGTGCAACTGAGTCCAAGGTTTACCGGCCATTCCTGCAGATGTGGGGAAGCTTATAGCGGCAATTTTTGACCTTGTTGACATGCTGCGCACTGTCCCACCAACACAGCTATGCTTTGTCCAAGTCTGTTCACCAGACATAACTCCTCGCCGACTCTTCCCTTTCATCATTTTGGAGACCCGTGGATGGCCCTGGTGGTATTCAGCCAGTATTTGACAGCAACCTTTGCTTGGGACAATCACACTCACTCTCCATAACAGTATGTCATCCTCTACCGTGAACTGGTCTCTCTGGGTCCAGAAAGGTTTTAATTCTAGTTGTGATGGCCTTTTGGTTTCTCCCATTTATACCAATTGTTTCAGTTTGGAAAGGACTGGATCTGTGTCCAAAGTCTGATATTGTTAGCTGTGACTGGTTGTGTGTCCAGAAAATTCAATGCCATGATTGACTCTTCCACTGAGGGTACCACTTGTGGTATATCTGCTAATGTAAGGTGACTCAATGCATCCGCATTCATTACCGAGCGTCCCAGATGGTGTTCTAATTTCTAATTGTAGGCACTTAGTATTACAGCCCACTGCTGAATGCAGCCCACAGCCATAGGCAGCATTGCCTTATCCTCTTTAAGCAGACGGAGTAGGGGTTTGTAGTCCATGATTATCATGAATTTTCATCTATAAAGGAATTGGTGAAAAGTTCTGTCTCCAAATATGACCAACAATTCTTCTTTTCTATCTGGGTGTATTTACACTCTGCATTAGTCAAAATCCTGGATGCATTGGCTATTGGGCATTCTTCTCCATTAGGCCACCTACAAGTTAATAGGACCTCAGTGCATTGCATGTCAAAACCAGATCTTTCCTGGGATCATAATGGGCCAACACATTAGAGGATGATGGTTGTTCTTCACTTCATCAAAAGCGAGGCCTTTTCTAAGAGACCATTTCCAAGGTTGAGCCTTTCTTAGGAGTTGACCAATGGTGACAGGATTCATGTTAGGTTGTATATGAACTTACCATAATAATTTACCACATCCAGCAATGACATAAGCTCCTGGACAAATGTGGGAGCCGGGGCACGTTTGATTGCCCTCATTTTATCTCCTTACGGGTGTAATCTTCCAATGGGTATAACCTGGTCTTGTCAACTTTGTATCCCAAGGAGGTCACTTGCGAGGCCTGCAAGACATGTATTTCCCTTCATAGGCATATGCCTGCTTTGAAAAATCACCTTTGCACTATATCCAAGTTCTCTAAGTGTCTCTTTTAGTTTTCCCTGTTATCAGGATATCAACTGGATAAATGACAATCTGAGGTAAACCTTGCAAAATGTTTTCCATCGTCCACTGAAAAATTGAATAGGTTGACAATATGCCAAATGGTAGTCTCATATATTGGTACAAGTCCTTAAGGGTATTAATTGTAGTATACTTCTGAGAATCCTTGTCTAAACATAATTGCAAATAAGCATGGCACATGTCAAGCTTCATGAAGGACAGGCCTCTTGCCAGCTTTGTGCACAAATCCACTATCCCAGAGATTGAGTAATTAATCCAACTGCAAGAAACAGTTTACTGTTTGTTTAAAATTCCCACAAGGGCAAATTGACCCATTGATTTTCAAATTTGGTAGGACTGGTAGTACCCATTCTGAGAATTGGACTGGCTTGATGATTCCCTCACTTTCCAGTCTTCTGATTTCTGCTTCTACTTTTGCCCGTAAGGCAAATGGCACTGGATGGACCTTGCAGAATTGCTTCCTAGTCAACATGCAAAGTGGCTTTCGCTCCTCTGATAGTCCCTCGTCCTTTCTGGAAAGACCTCCAGCTATTTAATTAGGTCTTCACTCAAGCAGCCATTTTCTCATCAAAAAATATTGAGCGTTCTAAGTAAATCTCTGGCTATCAATTCCACCCCATTTAGTTTGGGCCCTAGCCTTCTACTAAAATCACTCATAACTGAACCTGTTTGGCCAAGACTTGGCTTTGTTTTGGGGTTTTGCTGTGGGCCAACCTAGAGTTAGTCTTAGCGCAATGTTTCCTAAGTAAGGTTATGGAGTTTTTTGCACTCAAGTGATGTTCCCCAAGCTCCAGCAGACTGGTGAAAGTGTCCACTTCCATTGGCATACTTTGCAACTTGTTTGCTGTATTTGCTGCATTTTCCAATGATATTGCCAATTGTAGCACCTGTTTGAAGTCCAGTTGAGCTTCAGCTAGTAGGCGTTTTGTATAGTTATATCAACAATCCCAATACCAGACAGTTTCTAAGCATGTCATTAAGTGTTAAACCAAAGTCACAGATTACGCCAGTCATCCAAACCTAGTCAAAAACCCTGATACAGATTCCCCTGGTTCTTGAATTGCCATGTAAAAATGATAGTGCCTCAGAATTAGAGAAGGCTTGGGTTCAGAATAGTTTTTAACTATGTCAGTCAATTCTTGAAAGATCTTTGTATTTGGTGCCACAAGGAAAGTTAGGCTAATGACAGAAAAAGCTGCAAATCCACATACTGACCAGAGAATTACTCATTGTATTTTTGTTTGTTACAATGTTGCTTGCCTGGAAAAAATAATGCATTCTTTCCTTTTATTGGGCCCAGTCCTTGACAGCAGGGTTGAATGAGTTAAGCTTTCCAATCAGAGGCATGATGGAAGAAAATACTTTCCACCAACTTAAAAATGACTGTTGTGAGTGAATTTCTTCAGGATTGTGCTTTACTCTTGTTGCCACTGAAATAACTCTTCAGAGGCTGGCATCGCATCACCAATCACCCCTCATTTACGAATGCATAGCCTTTGATTATAGCACTGCCTCTTACTGAGGTCAGGCACTAGAGTGTCAGTATCCCTGACATTTATCTTTTCATGTCAGCCAGGGCTCCCTGATTGGACCGGATTAACAGACCCAAACAGGGAACTCATGTTCTATGACATCCACCTGACTGACCTTGCTACAATCATTTCATAATCCAATCAGTCCCTTTCTTCTATTCCATTCCCCCACTCTTTTCTCTAACAAGGGGACCAGTTACAAACTCAGGAGAACTTCTTCACTGACTAGTCAAGTAACAATCTGACATAGCCATATCCCAGCTTCATACCATGTAGCCAATATCCCAAACCCCTTCATCACTATTCCTCGGTATGTCCTGTCCAACTGGCAGGAGTCACATCAGATATGGTGGTTGGACAGTGGTATATTGTTGGGAGTGATTGGCTCTGAGAGATCTGAAATTAACTCCGAACCCCATGAAGTCTAATTGGAAAACATGGATCATGAAAGCATTCTTCTAATTGCCACTTGCTCTCCTTCAGCTGGTGAATTAGAACTTCTCCATGTTGAATGTTATTAGCAAGGCCTCAGAATGCGTGCTGTTTGAACAAACCTTAATGTTTATCACCAAGTGATAAGATAGCTCCCATTACTGAGTCACCTCAGTCCTGAAGGAGCTATCTGTCCTGCTGGGCCTATATCAGGTGGCAAGGAAATCAACAAAATGGAAAAAGCTACTTGTCCCTGTCCTCACCAATCTATTTGCAGAAGCATCTGTCCATGGACACTATTGGTAGGAATGGCTACCACACAGTGCTAGCTGAGACAAAGTCTCATCTTCTCACTGAGGACATCCTCTGTGGTGTTGTATGGTGCTATCACTGTATCAAATGGAATAGATTTACAACAGATCTAATAGCTCAAAACTTGGTATCAAGAGGAGTCGTTAATCATCATTAGATTTATACACCATCACACAGTGTAACCTCATGATTTGGCATATCCCTGACTCTGCCTTTACAATTAAGCCTGGTTATCAGCCTTAGTTAGTGAGGAGTGTAGAAACAAACACCAGAGGAGCATAAGACATGTCTAAACATGAGGTGCCAACTTGGTGAAGCTGCAACTTAGGTCCACATGGATGTTAAAAAGCAGAACGTTTGAAATAGGCAAAGCTAAGCAATTCCACAACAACAGGTCAGATCAAAGCTCTTCTGTCCTTTACATTCAGTCATGAATGATGGTGAGCAACTAAACAACTAAAGGGAGGAAGAGGTTCCACAAACACTATTTTTTCATTTTGCTGCTGGCTTTGAATGCATCCTGTAATGAGTCTCTTCCCCACCTTTTCTTTTCACTACTTTCTCTCATGATAATTCAGTAATAATTTTCATGATAATTCAATAATAATTCAATGGGGTTGGCTGAACATGATCTTTATTTAAAAATCCTGCTGAACTTTTTTTATGATAATGTTTCTCTCTAATCGTTTTGCTATCTGATCTGTTGACAAAGAGTCTATAGTGAAATATTTATAATAGATACCTGCTAAAAATAGATGTCTGAAAACCGAACACTTTTGAGGGCAATACAAAGAATTTGTATTATCATAGATATGAGCTGTACTTTGAAACCACAAACACTCATAAATTTCTGAATTACAAAAAGCCCTCAATGTTCCAAGTCACATACCACTCAAAATGTGACGCACAGAGGTGACAATAAATGATAAAGAAATCACTTGTGGACGGTGAACTTTCAGCATATAGAAATATCATTTGAACCTCCATTAAATCTATCTAATAAATAGTGTGGTTTTGCTGATATGGCCGAGTTGACAATAGTCTCACCTACAAGTTATAGTTTCCAAGTTCAAGTCTTGGACCAGATCCTGGCACAAATAACATGCATGAGAATTCAATGTACTAAACAGGGAGTGCAGTACTGTCAGAAGTGCCATTTTTCAGATGAGGAATTTCTTTAAGGCTACATCTGTCTGTAAGGATGGATGTAAAAATTCAATGTTGCCCTTTTGAAAAAGCTACATGGGAATACCACCACCTGCAAGTGTCTCTCCATTTAACACACCATCCTGACTTGGAACTATATTGCCCTTCCTTTACTGTTGTTGGGTTAAAAATCCATAATGCTTTTCCTAACCTAAACACCAAGGATTGCAGAAGTTTAAGAAGGCAGCTCACCACCAACTCTCCAGGGCAATTAGCAATGATCAATAGATGCTGGCCTAGTCAACGACAGCTGCATACCAAAAGACCAATGTTTATCACTTAATTACATTTCTAAAATAGATTGCTGCTTTTTACGCTGCTGTTTGTGAGAGTTTGGTGATTGTATTTACATAAATAAGTTCTAGATGAATGGGTCTTGGTTTAGCACTCCAGACTTTCTTCATGACCTATATTGAGATGGGTTTATCACTATCCCTTTGTAAACTTTGATTTATCAATTTAAGGCGAACAAAATATCAGACAGGTGTAATTATTGAAATAATATCACATCCGAAGTGAAGCTGATGTAATGAGTAATGTATGAAGGTTTAAAGTTCATTAATGTCGCTGATGTATTTTATTACATCCACCTAAATTAATGTTCTTACATGCCACAAGAGCAGCTTTGTCACTTTTACCGCCTTGAAGCAAACAATTCTTCAGCTGAGAGTTAAAGTGCATTGTGAACAAAGATGTTTTCACTAACATCAGTTTGCTCGTTAAGAAAAACCCATCTCTATGGAATCCTTTTTATCCTTTTATATGGTGCAGTATGTGGGCTAGGTAAGAAGCAAACATTTGACATGAAAATATGTAAGAATGTTTTGTGTTCAAGTTTATTGACTAGTTTATGACAATATAATAAGTATGAATTGGTAAAATGCTTGGAAATTATTCTAAGTTATAAATATACAAGAAACTGTGACTGGTGCTATACTTAAATTTGTTATGGTACGGTAATAGGATTTTATTACATAATTCAGTATAAGACCAGTGAAGTTGGTCTAATAGATGACTGGTTTTTGAAGGTTAAATATTGTGTAAGTCATCTTAAAATGGCTTAAAAGCATTTTAATTTACGGGAATAAATTTTAAATGTGGTTATTTGACTTGCCTTTCTGACTGGAAGGTCCTTTGGAACCTTTTTTAGCTCTGATCTTGCGCTGATCCATTTTCTTTTCCTCTTCCAACGGATTACCAAGCCATTGAACCATACTCTGGCTAAGCCATTTCTCGTACCTTCTTTTCCAAGTACCCCTTTAACTATTCGCATTTACAACTAGTTTTATGCAACAAAATTACATTAAGTAAACACAGAAAAGAACTCCTTTGGGTCAAAAAGTACCCTCAATACAATTAGCAACACAACACTGAAATTGAAGGAACTTTAAATTGAGGTTTAAAATAATCTTTTAGGTACTAGGAAATTTTAAAAGGGGTTTGAAGCCAATGATTAGTAAAACATAGGTTAATTTCTATTTTATTAAAGTCTAAATGTGCCAGTATTATTGAGCAGCATATTGAAAATCAATTTAAAAATCAAATATGTTTTGCATTAGCATATTTACTGATAGATATAAATGGGTCTTTCTTAGGTTGGTAGACTATGACAAGGAGGGTACTGTGAGGAACAGTGCTTTGTCCCCGCTTTTGACAATCCACATCAAAGATTTGGATCTGGGGGCAAATTGAAATACTTCCAAGTTTGCAAATGATACAAAACATGGCAAGAATGTGAATTTCAAGAAGATGCGGAGAGATTCTAGTAAGTTTAGGTGGGCTGAGTGACTGGGCAAGAATATGGCAGCTTTAATATACTGTGGATAATTATGAAATCGTTCTTTTTGTAGGAGGAAAGGAGATTCAGATTATTTCTTAAATGGTGAGAGATTGGAAAGTGCTGATGCCGAGTGAGACCAAATCTCCCTTGAAAATAAGTTACTGAAAACGAGTGTCCAATTATAGTTTCGGCATATAGCAAGGTGATATAGTATTTCTTCTTGCAGAAAAAGTGCAGGCTCATTGCAGACAGAAACTTGGAGACAGAAATTGAATGTCCAGGGCAGGCTGTTGACTCAGTCTGGGGTCCGGCTCTGCCTCTGTCGTGTGACTGCATGATTGTAGTGCAGTTGTTGTGTCCCTACCCCTGTGTTTGAGCTTCATAGGTACAA
>NC_063338.1:60805660-60828798 GCF_021869965.1 Rhincodon typus | reverse complement strand
GACCCTTCTTCAGAAAAAGGTCTAGGCCCGAAACGTCAGCCTTCCTGCTCGTCTGATGCTGCTTGGCCTGCTGTGTTCATCCAGGTCTACACCTTGTTATCTCAGAAGAAATCAGTTCAGTGGGTCAGGCAGAGGTGGAAACAATAGGTCTACAGTGCATCCTCTTTAGTGAGCTTGAGAAGGAGGGAGAATAAGCCATACAAGGTTGGGGAATAATGTAGGAAGGGTCTTAAATCAATTTAAAGTGATTGGCAAAAGAACTAACATGAAATATGCAGCAAGTGGCGGGAATGCAATTAAGGTTTACCAGACTTGTTTTAGGATAGTGTGATTGTCCTATGAAGAGTGGTTGGGCAATTTGGGCTTGTATTCTCTCGAGTTTTCAAGAATGGTAGGTGACTTCATTGAAAGCGACAATATACTTCTAGGGATGGACAGAATATTTTACCTGATTGGTGAGGATAAAACAAGGGGTTGAAAATTTTAAAAAATGGCAGATGTCACTTTAAGCCAAGATGAGGAGAAAGTATTTTACTCAGAGGGCTGTGAACCTTTGGTGCTCTCTTCAATTAAGGGCTCAGCCTTTAAGTATGTTTAAGGTAGAGATTGATACACACCCATTCCCTGTGGCTTACAGCGTTAAGGGGATTGGGTGTGGGTGATGAATAAAAGACATTGAAATGTTTGATTAGCCGTGATTGTATTGAATGACAAGGTTGGCTCAATAACCAGAATGGCCTCATCCTATTTCTAGTGCAAAGCTTGTGAGGTTAATGGGATGGCTACTAGGAAGATGATGTGGATATTTGATGCCTCAGAAACATGTTCAGGCTGAAGCTGGATGCCACTGGCAGATGAGCACTCATTGTTGCTTTGTGTCATGCTGAAAATTGAAAGTGGGTAATGGGGAAGAAAATGGCCGTGGGTACACTTGGAATGAGCAGGGTTAGTGACTCAAGTTGTGAAGGAAAGGTCTGCAACAAACATCGATCATAAAGCTCTTAAAGGGAAACAAAGTAAGTCATAGACCCATGCACTACACAGCACACAGGCACACAGACCAGTCTAAACATTGAACCCTTCTGTACATTGCACCTCCCCAGCAAAGCCAATGCTTTGACAGCTACACTTTTGAGTACAGAGGGAGCCAAACACGAAAGATGTTGAATGAGGAGCTACAAACTTGTTACCATGATGCAATGCCACGTGTACACGTTGTTCCCTGTGCTACCGAATGATGCAGAAGGCTCTCAGTGCATGGAACCTCATGTGTAGCCACTTAGAGCTGCTGGAAGGTGTGAAGATGTGTTTAGTGCCTCTACTAAGACACTTTAGAGGTAACAACAGGAACATTTTTGTAGACAATGATAGTGGTGTTTTTCTGACCCATGCCATCAAAAGTGCACCCAAAAGGTTTTTTTCTTTAGCTCCCTCCCACTATCTGTCAGTGTAGTCCCAGTGTAGGAGGGTTGGTGGAAGCCACTTTGAAGTGGAGACTACTGGCTCTGGAGTTTAGATGCAATAACTCTGGGTGTGCTTGCATCTAGACAAGCCACACACCAGGTGTTTTCTTGCTCCACTTGAGCTTCCAACGATCAGTGTGGAGCAAGCAGGTGGAGATGGAAGGCCCTGTCAACTCTGTAGTGTCCTGAGTAGATAATGCAAAGATGCCTATGTGTGTTTCAACCTTCAGTTGCGTCGTCTGGTGCCACATTAATCCTTGTTAAGTAGGGCATCTGGACTGAGGTCAAGTTTCCAACACCAAACCTCACTGGACCTGGGGATTAATGAGTGGGTTGATAGAGTGTAGGTGTATGTGCATCTCCAGCAAATCCTGAGGTTGTTGGGCCTGATTCTCCATGGCAATCGCCAACCTCTCCATAGAGGCAGACAGATGATCACATGATTCTGTGTACTGCTGCAGCTTTTGGGTGATAAGTGCCATTGTGTCTCATATGCCTGTCAGCCATTGCAGCTCCCCCTTGTGCAGTAGGATGAAGTCCTTGATTGCTGATACCACAGAGTAATCTCTTCCCTGGGGCTGAGCAAATGTCTGGTCTTCAGAAGTCCTCTTAGTGCCAGTGACCTGGGGCATTTCTTCCTTAGCCAGCTGCAGGGATGTCACAGTGAGGTGCTCACCAGATTGTGTTCCTACACTTTCTATATCTATGGTTCCTCCCTGAGGTTTCAGCATCAGGGCTGGTGAGGAATGCAGGATGCAGCCTTGCTGATGCTATTTCTAAGGCCTCGGGACTCTTGACCTCAGAGATCAAGGATGGCAGTTCTGATGGAGTCAGGTGTTACTCCACAGAGGTCAAGTGCAGGCTAAGTGGAACCTGCAAGGATAAATATTTTGAAAGTAGTGCGCGCTGGTTGAGAGTGACAGTCCAATGATATGTGAAAGTTGCAGTTGAATGAAGAGCAGTATTACTTATTTGGCAGGACATGGATATATCTACAAACTCATAGGAGCTGTCCCAGTCTTTGCTTTGTATGGGGTAAGGATACAAATGTCAGAGACCCCTCCATCCGTTTGGACTCTCTCTTCCCTGTTATAGAGTCATGGAGTCATACAGCATGGAAACAGACCTTTCGGTTCAACTAGTCCATGCCATGTTCCCTAAAAAAAAGACCCACTTGCCTGTATTTGGCCTTATCCCTCCAAACCTTTCCTATTCATCAACTTATATCCAAGTGTCTTTTAAATGTTGTAACTGTACCTGCATCCACCACTTCTTCTGGCAGTTCATTCCACACATTTCTTTCATAATGAGGAAAAGGGGGCCAAAATTATTTGATTAAAATGAGATGTTGGTGTGCAGAGGACAATTTCAAAGTTTTCGGATGACACAAAACTTGGAACAATTGTAAGGAGGCTTGGCGAGTGAAGAGTAATTGTGAGGAGGATAGTGTAGAATTCCTGAAGACATAAATAAGTTGATGGAGTGGACAAACTGGTGGCAGATGAGTTTCAATACAGAGAAGTGTGAGCTAATGCATTTTGGTAGGAAGAACATTGAAAGAAAATATAAAATAGGGGGTACAATTCACGGGTGGTGGGGGTGTGGTGGTGAATGCAGAAGCAGAGGAACCCAGGTGAATATGTGCACATATCATTTAACATGGCTGGACAGGCAGAGAGAGCAGTTAATAAAACATACAGTATCTTAGTATTTATCAATGAGTACAACAGCAAGGAAATGATATTGAACTTCTACAAGATATTTGTTAGACATTTTTTGGAGGATTGTGTACAGTTCTTTTATAGAAGTATGTGTTTGCACATTATAGAGAGTGCCAAAGCAGTCAGCAAGAATGGTTCCAGGGATGAGGAACTTGCGTTGTGAGAATAGATTGGAGAAGTTGGGACTGTTTTCTTTGGAGAAAAGGAGGCTAAGAGAAGATCTGATAAAGGTTTTGAAAATCATGAGTGGCCTGTATAGAGTAGATAGAGATGAAATGTTCCTGTTCATAAAAGGAATAAAAAGAAGGGGACATTGATCTAAATTGATCTGCAAAATAAGCAAGGGTGAAGTAATGAAAATGTTTACACTCAGTGAGTAGTTAGGGTGTGGAATTCATTGCCTGGAAGTGTGGTGAAGACAGGTACAATTGAGATATTCAAGAGTGCATTGGATGATTATTTGGATAAATAAAACGTAAGGGTATGAGGAGAAAGTAGGACTAGGCAGCACTAGGTAATGATGCTCATTTAACGACATGGTTCAGGCATAAAGGATTGAATGACCTCCTTTTCTGACTCTCGGATCTCCGTGGGTGCCACTGCTGTTAGTTCTGGAGCATGTAGAGGAAAGGTGGTGGGTTTTCCTATAGGACTGAGGAGTCAGCCTGTTGTGAAAGAGGGAAGGTGTTGCATGTTGTGGTAAGAATGGCAGAGCATGATCATTGGTGAGAGATGGGTGCAGAGGCAGAGAAACAGCAAATGTGAAGTGGCAGAAAGCAAAGCATGGCACTCTTCTGCTGGTCCTCTGGGGAGAGTTTGCCTCTTCGCTGGATGACTGTCTACCAGGATCTCCAAGTCCCCGTTGGAGAATCACAGGACCATCTTCTCCTCATCTTATGTTCAGACTCCAGTCTTGACTGAGCGGGGCAGTCAATGCCAGGTTCACATCAGGCTTTTAAAGATGGCACAGGAGCAAGGGATGCTGTGTTTTGGCGGGTATCTGTTGAGTGATGAATTGTTCCAGAAATCACATGTGAGTGAGACCATAGATATAGGGTAGGTAATTAATTAGGTGAGTCTGGTAAGATGAGGTAAGAGAATACATGGCCTTGCAGCAAAAGTCCCTCCAAAAAACTTGATGAAACTCAGATTTAGCCCAGAAAGTGTCAGATACATCCATATGCATCCAGACATATCCATGTACATATCAAGAGAAAGTTTCCCATAGACTATAAGGCATAGAAGTAGAAGTAGTCCATTGAGTCTGCTCTGCCATTCAATGAGATTATGGCAGGACTGAGTAGTCCCTTGCATAGTTTTAGTGAAACCTCCCTACTTTGATACTCCATTCCCTTTGAAATAAAGGTAATCATTTCATTTGCCTTCTGACTATCTGCTGAGCTTCAATGTTAACTTTTTTGAATTTCAGCATAAAGACTCCCAAATCTTTTTGTTCCATAGATTTCTGTAGTCCTTCTCCATTTAAATAATATTCAACTCCTCTGCTCTTTCTGCCATATAACATAACCTCACATTTCTCCAAGTTAAATTGCATCTGCCAATTTTTTGTCTACTCGCTTAATCTGTCTATGTTCCTCTGTAGACTCTTTGTGTTATCCCCACCTTTTGCCCTCCCACCTACTTTTGTGTTATCCACAGAGTTGACTACGGCTCATGCACTTTCCTCATTCAAGTCATTAGTATATAATAAATAATTGTGGCTCAGCATTGATCCCTGTGGCACAGCACTAGTTAAAGGTTGCCATCCCAAATCTGTGTCTTCTATTAGTTTGTCAATCCTCTACCCATGACAACATAATATATGCAACACCATTTGCTATTTCCTCAGACTATTCTACCAAATTTGCCAAGTATGATTTCCCTTTCATGAAGTCATGCTGACTCTGCTTGATCATTTTATGCATTTCTAAATGGAATGTTATTACATCTTTTATAATTTAAAAAAAGTAAAGTTACTGTGGTCCCAGAGGACTATAGGGCTGCTGTCTCAGTTGTGAGAGACATCCTGTGGTGACTTAAACTGAGAATCACCATACTTCATGCAAGGGAGAAGTTGTGAAGGAGGGATGTTCATGGTAACCTTAGCCAGGACAAGATTCTAACATTTTCCCAATAATAGACATTAAGCCAACTGGCTTATAGTCACCTGTTTTTATGTCTTCTTCCTTTTCTGAATAAATGTGTTACATTGGCATTTTTTCAATCTTCTGGAACTTTTCCAGAATCTAAAGATTCTTGGACATTTACCTCCAGTGCACCCATTATCTCTGAATCAGGTCCAGGGGATTTATCTGCTTTTAGCCCCATTAATTTCCCTAGCACTTTTTCTCTATTGACAATTATTGTAATCATTTCCTCTCTTCATATGACCCTTGATTATTTAGCAATTTTGGAATGCTAATAGTGTCTTTTATTGTGAAGACTGATACAAAGTATTTATTTAGATTCTCTGCCATTTCCTGGTTTCCATTATTATTTCTTTAGCCTCATTCTCCATGGGGCATATGTTAACTTTGGTATCTCTCTTTTTCTGTACTTAAAGAAGCTCTTGCTGTCTGTCTTGATATTATTCACACATTTACACTCAAAGCTTATTTTCTTCCTCTTTATTTATTTGCCTATATAATAACTAGAAAGCAATTAACAGAGTTTGAATCTTCTTGCTTACTTCTCCAGAATAAATTTGGGCTATCAATTCACTTCCTATGATTTGCTTTGGTATTGTAAATATGATATTTGAACTAACAAGCAAGTGTGACAGACATGTGGACATGTGCTTCACGTGTGATATTTGAAATGTGTTGTATTCAGGTGGATTAATAATAGTTTATAAATGATATGCCAATCATTTATTCAGTTATATGTAATTATGTTAACTACACATTGTACATAATTTAAATAACTTTTTTTTTCCCAGTTCATCATTGTACCTCAAATAGCTGTGGAGATCTTGCAACCTGTGTTGAAAACTTCGAAGGCTATTTTTGTGAATGTGACTACAATTATTACTATAATGATACTAATAATACCTGTGTAAAAGGTAAGGATTAAACTGTTATTATCAGAAAAATTAGAAACTACACACATTGTTTACAAATACACTTCACGTAAAGTGTATCCTTTGCAAAATAATATCTCAAATTCCCATTTTGATCATTTTGAATATCTGTCTACAAACATAAAGAATATGTAAAAATAGAATTTATCTAATTTAGACTAGTTAATAGAGGTCTGGTTGACTGGAATTCAGGTTCACGAATTATGATATATTTTAGAAGAAAAAATCTTTAAAATGATATGGGGTCTAAGTAAAAGGACTAAAGTATGAAATCAGGAACATGATTAGACAAAATGAAGGTTCAGAAATAACTGAAGAGCAATGATAACCAGAATAGATGATATACCATTGTACTTGTTTAGGTACAAACATTGTTAATGTACTAGCATCTCAAGTGTAACGAAACAGATGTTGAAACTTATTGAGACACTTTGCAGGAGCATTCATCTTCACAGGCTCAGCTTGAATATTCTGTATTTGGGCAATGTCAAGGTCACAGAGATAGCACAGAAGGTTTGCTAGACACATTTAATGATGCAGTGAACCAGGCTTCATTCAGATGTCATGCAATTTTCCTGCATGAACTGAAAACTTTTTGTTATAAACTTCTAAAGAAAATCTTCAAATGTAAAGATGATGAACACTAATAAAACACATTCCAAAACCTTATATTAAGAAATTTCCTTGAACTGAATAACTGTGCCAGAATATAGTGCTGAAACAGACAAAGGACAAGAAATTGAGAAATAAGTTATTGTCATTTATAAATTAATATGCTACATATTCTAATATCTGAGCAGAAGATAAACAATTGATTGCCTTTTTTAATATCTAGGCCAGAGCTTTGGTGCAGAACTGACCCTGAAAATGGAATTTGTTCAAGCTATGACGAACAAAACATCCAAAGAATATATGGAACTTGAAAAAAATGTAACATCCTTTGTAAGTACTTGTAGCTGAATGCACAATGTTCAAAAAGAACTGAAAGAAACAAACCATTTTAAAAAAAAAACAAAATCAGCTGTGGCTACAAGAAGAGAGATGACTGGGTAGCATACTATGTTGAAACTTCAGCAGAATACACTGTGAATCTCAGGATAATGATTTCTAAATGGTGTCATAGAGCCATAGAGGTATACAGCACATACAAAAGGCCCCTTGGCCCATTGAGTCTATACTGGTCTAAAGCAATCACCTAACTAATCTAATTTCATTTTCCAGCACTTGGCCTATAGCCTTGTGTGCCTTGGCATCACAAGTGTACATCTAAATACTTCTTAAATGTTATAAGGATTTCTGCCTCAACCACCCTTCAAGAAGTGAGTTCCAGATTTCCACTGCCTCACATCCCCTCTAAACCTCTTTATTTTACCTTAAATCTACGTCACCAATCATTGATCCCTCCACCAAAGGGAAAAGGTTCATCCTGTCTATTCTGTCTATGCCAATCGTAATTTTATACATCTCAATCATGACCCCCCTCGGTCTCCTCTGCTCCAAGGAAAACCCTCTCCAGTGCAACCACATCCTCGAATAAATGTAAATTCCAGAATGGCACACAATACTCTAGCTATGACCTAACCAAAATTTTATACAATTCCAGCATCACCTCCCTGCTCGAAATTCTATGCCTTGGCTAATGAAAACAAATATCCCATATGCCTTCTTAACCACTTTAGCTACTCATCCTGCTATCTTAAGTGACCAGTGGACATGCACACCAAGGTTCCTCTGATTCTCGGTGCTTCCCAGATCTCTACTATACATCATGTATTTCTTTGCCTTGTTTGTCCTGCCCAAGTGCATCACTTTGCACGTATCCAGATTGAATTCCATTTACAACTGTCAGCCCAACTGACCAACCCATCCATATCCTCCTGTAATCTAAGGCTATCCTCCTCAGTATTTACCACTGCACCAATTTGTGTATTGTCATGAACAGTCACAAAAACCTTCCTCGACCATCACACTCTGCTTTCTGTCACTTAGCCAATTCTGTAACTAATTTATTAAATTTCTTTGGATCCCATGAGTTGTTACCTTCTCTCTCGGTCTCCCATGCAGGACCTTATCGAATGCCTTGCTCAAAACTAAGTAGGAAATGAAATTTATTGCCAGTACCTCTGCGGTTCCCTCCCTTCCACCAACAGCCTGCCATACGTTACATCTGGCCCTAGATATTTATTTATTTCAGACCTTCTCCCTGATTTCTACACCAACATTGTCCCTCTCACCAGTGAACACTGCCACAAAGTATTCATTTAGAGTTCTACCTACTGTCTCTGGCTCCATGCACAAATGACCACTTTGACCGGTAATAGGCCTTACTCTTTCTATAGTTATCCTTTGATCTTTAAAGTACCTGTAAAATAACTAAGGGTTTTCCTTTATTTTAATTGCCATTATTATTTCCAGTTCCGTTATGCTCTCCTAATTTCCTTTTCATGTTTCCTCTTGCATATTTTGTACTCCTCTAATGCTTCTGCTGTTTTGAGCTCTTGATGTTAGCCATAAGCAAATGCAAAGTTAATTTTAGAAAATTCTTGTGATGAAGCACAGAACAGAAGCTGGGCTGCTTCCACAGGAACAGAGTGGCTGGATAGTATGGGCACCAATATCTGCACCAATTTGGTGTCGTTAGCCCTCACTTATGAGTTATGATCTTTACGGAGATAGACTGCAACCAATCTTTTTGCACTATAGTTGACTGGCTCTCAATGCCGCCAGTCCAATCAGGGGGTGAGCATCTCCAGAGCCTTGGCAATCTCACCAGTAGAGATTGGTACTCCTGGTATAGGCTGCAGAAAGCAAGGATGCCTCAATGTGGTGGGGCCCTCAATGGCTGCTCATTAAAATTTAACCTTGATATAGATGCATAGCTAATTCAGGGTGGAGAGGAAAACCTTCTGCTGGATCAGTCAGTGGTTCATGCAGATCCTTTTTGCAGCATGGAGCGTTTGGTTCGGATGGCTGTTTGGCCTGAACACGACGGTCACTTCTGCAGGTAGAAGTGGGGGATCTCGACTGCTGGAGAATTGCTTGGGATGCTGTAAAATCTCTAACTCTGGCTTTCTCTATGCAAATTGATTCCCTACATCCACGTGGAAGGAGCTTACCCATTTTCTATCCCAAGACTGAAAAAACTCATCAATAGCAGGACTACATTGAATAGTCATCTCAACATTATTTTCCATCTCCCCATTATTTTCACACCCAGTCAACGTCCAAGTCAACCATCATGGGGCAATGAAAATTCATTCCATTTCTTCAATGAGATCCATTGCTCAATGTACCATTTAAAGGGTGTTTCTACTTCAGCATTAGTTGAGTTTTGGTACAAATTTGGTGACTAATTTCTTGAATTGAATTGGTAAAGGGATATGAAGAACATAAGATGGTGAAGCAGGAGTACGTCATAAGTCAGGTCCTCAAGCCTGCTTCTCAATTTAATAAGATCATGGCTAATCTTCAACTTAAAATCCATTTCTCACCTGATCCCCATATGCTTTGATTTCTGCAGTCTAAAAATCTATTAGCCTCAACAAATGAGTGTCCAGTGATCTCTAGGTAGAAAATTCCAAAGTTTCACTATCTTGTGTGTACAAAGTATTTTTTCTACATTGCAGTTAAGATTTATCATCCACTTTTTCTGAGACAATGCATTTTAGTTTTAATGTTTTTCAGTCAACAGAAATTGCTTCTCAACATCAACTCTGTCAAACTCTCTTAGAGTCTTACATGCTTCTTTGAGAACATCTCTCACTTGTACGCACGCCAGAGAATATAAGCCCATTCTACTCAATCTCATCTCAGGAACAGGGATTGAACCCTGTGCTTTTGGCACCAATCAGGTCCAAAACACTGACTGTCCAGTTGGGCCCACCCACCCTTATGAGACCGAGTTGCTATTATAATATACATGTTGGAGTTGTAATGGACAGTGAAGAAGGTTACCTCAGAGTACAACAGGATCTTGATCAGATGGGCTAACTAGCTGAGGAGTGGCAGATGGAGTTTAATTTAGATAAATGTGAGGTGCTACATTTCAGAAAGGCAAATCAGGGAAGGACTTATACACTTAATGATAAGGTTCTGGGAGTGTTGCTGAACAAAGAGACCTTGGAGTGCAGATTCGCTAGTTTCTTGGAATTGGAATCACAGGCAGATAGGATAGTGAAGAAGGTGTTTGGTATGCTTGCCTTTATTGGTCAGTGCATTGAGTATAGAGTTGGGAGGTCATTTTGCGGCTGTATAGGACACTGGTTCAGCTACTTTAGAGTATTGTGTGCAGTTATGGTCTCCCTGCTATAGGAAAGATGTTGCAAAACCTGATGGGATTCAGAAAAGATTGATGAGGATGTTGCCAGGGTTGGAGGTTTTGAGCTATAGGGAGAGGCTGAATAAGTTGGGGCTTTTTTCCCGGAGCATTGGTGGCTGAGGGGCGAGTTTGTAGAGGTTTATAAAATCAAGAGGGGCATGGGTCAGGTAAATAGACAAGGTCTTTTCCCCAGGACTAGGGAGTCCAGAATTGGAGGGCATAATTTTAAGATGAGGGGGGAAAGATTTAAAAGGGACCTAAGGGACAGCTTTTTCATGCAGAGGGCGGTGTTTGTATGGAATGAGATGCCAGAGGAAGTGGTGGAGGCTGGTATGATTACAACATTTAAAAGCATCTGGATGGGTATATGAATTGAAAAGGTTTAGAGGAAACGGGCCAAATTCTGGCAAAAGGGACTAGATTTATTTAGGATATCAGGTCAGCATGGACGGGTTGGACCGAAGGGTCTGTTTCCGTGCTGTACATCTCTGTGACTCTATTTACACATTCACATTGTAGCCTGAAGCGATAGATGGTGTTGGAACAGGCTCCAATTTCTTTCCATCACATAAAAACCTAAAGAAATGCGGATGCTGTAAATCTGAATCAAGAACAGAAGTTGTTGGAAAAGCTCAGCAGGTCTGGCAGCATCTGTGCAGATAAATCAGAGATAACGTTTCGGATCCAGTGACCCTTTCTCAGACCTGCTGAGCTTTTTCAGCAACTTCTGTTTTTGTTTCTTTCCATCACAGGGCAGACCAGGAATTTCACCCACTCTTATCACCTGTCATTGTCATATGTTAAAAGCATTTGCAGGTTTACATTTAACCTGTTTGAGGTCATATTATTAATGCACCTTCCTTGAGAATCAATTCCCAGAATGGATCTTGAACTGGAACTTTGGCTCAGACCATAAGATATTCCCAGCAAACCCTCTCTGAGGCAAATATTTCTTTCCTTCAGGAAGTAAACCAATATTGCACTATAAATAAATGTTATCTCACTAAAGACTGTTCAATTGCTATAAGACTTGTTATTCTTGTTCCTCAACGCCCTTATAACAACAACCAAGATGCTATCTGCTTTCCCATCCTGCATGTTAACTGACTGCATTGTTTAAACAGGACAGCTAAATTCCTGTGAACATGAAAACTTAACTATTTTTGTTTTTTTTCTGTTACTCCTGCCAAAGAGAATAAATTCACATTTCACTGCATAATACTTCAATCGTTGTATTCTTGGCCACTCATTACTTCTTCAGTCTCCTTCCTCATGACAAGGGTTTGATGCAATGTTGAACCAGTAGCTTCTTTGTAATCAACAACATTTTTGTGACTAGATTTTATTGGGTCCCTTTTAAATCTTTCTCCTCTCACCTTAAAAATGTGGCCCCTAGTTTTGAAATCCTCCATTCTAGGGAAAATATCTTTGTCATTCACCTTATCTATGCACCTCATGAAGGCATACATCAACACAGAGGATGCTATGGGGCACCAATAAGCCCTGGCCACATTCACTATTGATTGCAGGGCTCACAATTACTTTGAGGTAATAGTACTGTCATAGAAAGCCCCTACATCACCATTATGGATTCACTTGACCTATTGCAAGATATCACCTTGCAGCCATCTTGGGAGATATTTTAATTGGCGAAGTGAGGAAAGTTTGGGTCAATGTGGGCAAATAAACCCTTTAGGAGTGATGTTAGGTTAAGATCCTGACATCACCCTACTTACTTGTTTGTTTCACAGGGGCAGGCTTGTAGACAGATCCCTGAGTGTTAAGCATTCCACTTCTTAAACTAAGGGATGTTACTGCTTCCTGGATCAAATCATCCAACCTGATACCCTAATATATATTACTCCACAGACTTCAGCTCACAGAAGTTCTCTTTGAGTCTAGATCCTGCAGATGTAATGACAAGGCTCCTCACAATCTTTGACATGCTTCAATTGCAGCACAGCACTTGCACTGCTATCTCTATTTGTTGTTCTATCTACTTAATTGGTCTATCTATTTAATCAATTTTAGTATTTTGATTACTCGGTCCATTCTAAGTTAACAGTGGATGCATTTAAATTATTCAAATAGTTGTGGTTTAAATTGGTTAAATGGTTTAAAAGAAATAAGAATGAGAGGGCACAGGTTTAAAGTGATGAACAAATGAAGCAGTGGTGATGTGAGGAAAATACTTCTACACAGCGAGTAGTTAGGTTAATTAATGCAGTGCCTGGAAATGTGGTGGAGGCAGTTTGAATTGAGGCACTCAAGAGGGCATTGAATGTTTATGTGGATAGAAATAATGTGCAGGGATATAGGGAAAATGCAGAAGTTCAGTGTGAGGCAATATAACTGGTACAGGTACAATGGGCCAAATGGCCTCCACCTATGCTGTAACAATTCTGTGATTCAGTAGTTCCGGTTGCAGTAACATAACCCCTGTAAAGTACCGGAAGCAAAATATAGCTTTTGCTTCCCCCGTTTGTAACTAATTTCCAACATGTATCAAATTTCCAACAATTCCACTCTGAAGGGGAAGGGTAAAAGTGGATCAATAAAAAATGCAGTTAAAGGTATAATCAATTAATAATTAATGATGATTTAAGCTATATGTTCTAATAATATTTTAACTTTTTTACAGTTTACTGATTCATTTTCCTCGATTGAAGGCTACAGAAAAACTTTAATACTTGAAGTTAGGTAAGAATAAAATTTAAGTTTAAATATCTGTTATCTGTGAAATTAATTTGAAATATGGACAGGATCATACATACAATATTGATATACTAAAACAGGAAATAGGGAAATAAAATCCCCAAAATGAAGAGATGACATATCTAACAAAAGGAAAATCAATCTCATCAGTGCTGAATTATGTTTCACTGATTGTCATTGAAATTGATCTTTTAGTAATAATCCTGTTAAGGTCAGAAATGTTATTGTTAGGTTTGATAATTGCCCACATTGTTCTTTATTAGGTTTTAGAGTCATAAAGACATATAGCACAGAAACAGACACTTCAGTTCAACTTATCCACGCCAACCAAGTTTTCCAAACTGTACTAGTCTTGCCTCTATTTGGCCCATATCCCTCTAAACCTTTACTTTTCCTGTACCTGTCTAAATGTCTTTTAAATGTTGTAGCTCTACCTGCATCTATCACTTCCTCATTCCACATATGTACTACCCTCTGTGTGAAAAGGTTGCCCCTTAGTTCCCTCTTAAATCTTTCTCCTCTCACCTTTAAATTATGCCCGGAGATAGCAAGAACTGCAGATGCTGGAGTCAGAGTCAGTGTGGAGCTGGAGGAGCACAGCAGGTCATGCAGCATCAGAGGAACAAGAAAGTCAATGTATCGGGTCGGGACCATTCATCAGTCCTGATGGAGGGTCCTGACCTGAAATGTAGACCTTCCTGCTCATCTGATGCTGCCTGATCTGCTGTGTTCCTCCAGATCCACACTGTATTAAAATTATGCCCTCTAATTTTGAACTTCCCTACCTTAGGGAAAAGACCTTTGCTATTTACCTTATCTATGCCCCTCCTATGCTCCAGGGAAAAGAGTCACAGTCCATCCAGACACGCCTCATAACTCAAACCTTCCAGTCCCAGTAATATCCTTGTAAATCTTTTCTGCACACTCTGCAACTTAATATCCTTCCTATAGAACTGTGCACAGTACTCCAAAAGTGGCCTAATCAACATCCTATACAACCACAACCTCACATCCTAACTCCTATACTCAATGGTCTGAGCAATGAAGACAAACATGCCAAGTGCCTTCTTTACCATCCTGTTAACTTGTGATGCTACTTTCAAGGAACTCTGCACCTGAAACTTCCCAATAGAATACTATAGGAAAAGATGAAATACAGATGTTGGAAATGTTTTTAAACAATTGCATTTGAAGTAGATGGTCCTATCCCATGTGTTTATATCCATTTATGTTGCTATTATACTATCAATAAGGAATTACTATCAACAACTTGCATATATCACCCTTCATCTTGCAAAATGTTCTCTAAGCACTTCAGAGAAGCCTAATTAAACAAAAATTGACACTGAACCAAAGAAGCAGTTATTAAGAATGGTGAACAAAATTATAATTGAATAATGACTTGAAGGAGGAGATTCAAGTTAAGGAGCGAACTGGACAGTGATCTATTGCAGAAACAAATGGTGAAGGACAGAAATGACACTAACCTTTGGATAATTTCAGAAACTTTACTTACAGAAATGTACTTCTAATCTGCCATTACAATTTCAGTTTGTTACTAAATATAAGCCCAAGTAAATTTTCAATTAATATCCTCCATCTACATACGATTAAATACAATTAATAAATAATTAGCAGAGAAATAGAAAGTTTTAGGGATGGGCAATAAATGCTGCCCTAGCCAGAGGAGCCCACATCCTGTGATTGGTTTAAGGCAATGCTTCCAAAGATGGAGCAAAGTGTTTAGAGATATGCACCAGAAGTCAGAGTCAGAGAAACATAGAGTTCTTGGAGAGATGCAGGTCTTGAAAATTTATAGAAGTAGGAAAGGTAGATTTAGCACTTTGTGAGACTCAGAGCCAATATAGGCCGGTGCGCGCACAGTGTTGATGGGCAAAGTGGATGTAATGTGGCTTAGGATATATTTTGCAGAATTTGGATGAATCAACATTTATGGAGGGTGGAAATTGGAATGTTGACATGAAGAACACTGGAAATAGTAACACGTTAGGTGACAGAGATAAAGGTGAAAGTTTCAGGTGTAGATGGGCTGGGGCAGATGTTGACTTTGTTAATATAGTGAAGATGGAAGATTAGTTCTTGTGGTGGAGAGGGTACAAGAAAATTGTTCAGCTTCAGACCCACAGTAATGTGATGGATCTCACCTATTCTCTGAAATCACCTTGAACAAGTCACTCAGTTGTATTAAACCATGAGAGAAAATTAACAAGACTAAAACTGGATTAACTTCCCAGAGTCAATCTAGGCACCAGACATAAAAAAAGGCACACTCCAACTAAACAAACTGAGGACTTGCTCCAAAATTGGGAGACAAGTCAAGCAACAGCGTGAAGTAGCCAAACGCAACAAATCCTTACAGTCATGTCCCAGACTCCACTCAGCGGCAGGGGTCCAGTTGGAGGGAAATTGTTGGAGGCGGGTGAAGGGGTCTGTAGGACAAGGAGAGCACTCTTGTTTTCCAACAATTTTCCCTGATTCCTATTGACTTTAACTTTGCTGGGACTGCTTGATGTCAAATGTGGTCAAATGCAGCCTTGATGACAAGGGCAATCATTCTCAATCCACCTGTGGAATTCAGCTCTTTTGTCCATGTTTGAACCAAGGCTGTAGTGAGGTGAGGAGCCGAGAGGTACAGGCAGAACCCAAACTGAGCAGCTTATAGTTGAGCGAATACTGTATGGTAGGTCTGTTGATGACATCTTCTATCACTTCACTGATGATTGGCAGTACACGGATGGAGCAATATTGGCCAGGTTGGCTTTATCTTGCAATTTTCTACATGATTGGGTCGATGCCAGTGTTGTAGCTGTATGGAAACAGCTTAGCTAGGGGACCAGCTAGTACAAACCTTCAGTATTATTGCCAGAATGTTGTTAGGTTCCAGAGACTTTGCAGTATCAGTACCTTCAGTTGTTTCTCGATATCATATGGCGTGAATCTAGTTGGCTGAAGAATGGCATCTGTGATAATGTGGATTTCAGGACGAAGTCAAGATGGATCATCCACTCAACACTTCTGATTAAAGATTGTTGCAAATCTGTTAGCATCACCTTTTTGCACTGATGAGCTATGCTCCCCAATCATTGAGGATGGGGGTGTTTGTGTCGCCTAGTCCAGTGTGTTGTTTAATTATCCATCACCATTCACAACTGATTGTGGTAGGATTGCAGAGCTTAAATCTGATGTATGGGTAATGGGAACACTTAGTCTTATCACTTGCTGTTTGTGTTGTTTGGCATGCAAATAGTTCTTGATGTAGCTTCACCAGGTTGACACTTAATTTTCTGAAGTGCCTTGTGCTGCTCCCAGCATTCTCTCCTGCACTCTTCAGGGAACTCAGCTTGATTCCCTACTGCGATGCTAATGATAGAGTGGGCCTGGCTATGAAGTTGTAGATTGTATTTGTGTCCAGTTATATTTCTGGTGAATGCTTACGGTACCTTGATGGATGTCCAGTCTTGAATTGCTTGATCTGACCAAGGTCTATACCATTTATCACAGTGATAGTGTCACGCAACATGATTAAGGGTATTCCCAATGTGAGGATGTTGATGGACAGTTAATCCTGCAATGTAACAGATACTCTTAGGTCTGCAGCCAATTGATTTGAGGGGCTGGACTGGAGGAGTAATCAGTATTACAGGGAGTATGGTGGTTATTGCAAACTTTGGCTGCCAATGTACAGCTGTGGCATTGCTATAGAAGTATCATGGAAAATAGAGGACCGAAGGCTTAACATTGGGATTTTGAAAGCGCAATTATACATGACTTGGGAAGAGTTTATTTCAGAAAGGAATGCAGAAGAAGGGCATTTTAATTGGGGTAGCTAGCAAGTTGGTTATAATAAAGTGACATGAAGAAAGAAAGGCAAGTTAACAGCAGAGTAGTGAAGAGACCCATTGTATAATTTGAGTTGTATTGTCACTGAATGATCAGATATACATGAATATACGATTGAGAATTACATAGCAAGATAGAAAAGTTTCAGTAAGCAGTAACAGCAAAGAGCCAGTTTTCATTATGTTGCATGATGTTAATGCAGTCACACATTATAGGATCATATTGACATAAAATTCTGAATAGAAATATAGAGAGGGATTGATGCTATAGAAAACATATCATTGAAAAATTCAGGAATCTTAGGGGACTTGATAGGGTAGATGCAGAGAGATATTTCCCTTTTGTGGGATCAGAAGGAAAAATCTCAGAACAAGAGCTGACATATTTAAGTCAGAGCTGTGAATCAACTTCTTCTCTCCGAGTGTAGCAAATCTGCACAATTCTTTGATTAAGAGGGCTGTTGTGACTGGGTCATTAAGTATATTGAAGGCCGAGATAGACAAATTTTGAATCGGTAAGGGAATTCAGGGTTGCTGGGAAAAGACGGGAAAGTGGAGTTGAGGATTGTCAGATTAACCGTGATATCATTGAATGGCAAAGCAAACTCAACAGACTGACTAGCCTACTTCTGTTCCAAATTCATATAATCTTATGCTGGCATTGATGATGACAAAAATCTTCAGAGAAGATGGCAATTACAGATCATAATTACTCCTCTGCCTTCCAATACTCCTGTTACCCAGGAGCAAGCTTGGTATGGGTTAGGCTCTGAGGATACATCACCGTCAGGAAGAAGTTTAAGGTGGCAAAACCAGATGATACCAAAGAAGGGTTTCTGAAGAAAAGGATTCAAGAATGATCCATTGAGGAAGGATAAATTGTGATACAACAAACAGTGCTATTTAAGACTCTTGGATAGTTTTCATTATTCTCTTGACTTATTAGCCCCTTCAGTATGCAATTGTACTCTTGCACAGTCAATGATAAGACTTGACTTTCTAATTGCAGGAAAGGCAGTGTCATCACAACAGTGTCAAATACATTTACTGAAACTGCTGATGTGAATGAAACAGCAATTGAAAACGCTGTGAAGAAAAGTGAGTTTTATGTGTTTAAAAGTAAGTAATGCCTTTTTTTGTTCATTTTCAAGTAGAAATGAAGTAGCTTCTGTCTTGTAAAATGACGCTTACATGCCTACAATGCTACTGTCTTCGGCTCAACACTTACAGGACAACATTCAAGCTTTCTTTGTTGGAGACAGCTGTTCTGTTTTCACTGCTGTGCACAGCTTGCTGACATGAATTCATACATCCAAAATTACCATGATATACATAAAAGGACAGATGATGGCCTAGTGGTATTATTGTTGGACTGTTAATCCAGAGACTCAGATAACATTCTGGGGACCCGGGTTTGAATCCTGCCAATGGCAGATGGTAGAATTTGAATAAAATATTTGGAATTAAGAATCTAATGATGACCATGAATCTACTGTCAGGAAAACCCACTCTAAAAGTGCCATCTTTACCCAGTCTGGCCTACATGTGACTCCAGACCCACACCAATGTGGTTGATTCTGAACTGCCCTCTGGGCAATTAGTGATGAGCAATAAATGCTGCCTAGCCAGTGAAGCCCTCATCGTGTTAATGAATAAAGGAAAATTAGCACCCTCAATGTTTAAAAAGATTAGAAATATAACAGTATACAATAACGAACAAAAGAAAGGCTAATTGAGAATATGAAAACTCATTTATTGATATGAAAGCAAACAGTAAGTGATTGCACAAGTGTATAAAAATCAAAACTTTAGCAAAGCATTGCTCATGCATGAAGCAATAATTGCAACTGTGAAAGACTAAGGTATGACAGAGATGTTAAAGAAAACATTTGTGTTAAGTTTACAAATAATGGCACAAGTAAAAATGCATTGTACCTTAGATGAGGATGATGCAAACATTGGAGAGGATTATTGGGAAAACATGGTTCTAAAAAAATTAGCAAAGCTCAGGGATGATAAGTCATTGGAACTTGATGAGGTCGGAAAATGTTTCTATCCAGCTTAAGTAAACAAATTAGCTTTATTTTTCAAGAAGAATGAGTAGATTAAAACAGATGGTTATAGATCAGTTGTCTTGGCACCCATTGCAGCAATATTTTCATTTTAACATAACATGTCTAGGTGGAACAGAGTAGTTCAGATGAATTTACACCCTGATTTCACCCTTTGATGATTTTAATGGTAAATTGGGAGTGGTGCAAATGAGCACCCAGCCTGAAGTGCATGAGCAATCAGTATAAATTTGCTAAAATCAAGTTATGTTGACCAATTGAAGAGGCTTTTTACAGAAATGACCAACTTGTTCTGTAGAAGGATATCTAGCAGCTGTTTTGTATGTAAATATTCAGAAGGCATTGAGTAGTGACTTTTAGAAATAAAACTGGAAATTATTCCAGTTGGTTAAATAGTTATAGTATGGATCATATGAATGTCATAACATGGGGCTTGATTCCTTATTTTGGCTACAGCAGTCTCAGGGTCTGTCTCCTCCCTCCATCCATGGTAAACATCATAGCATTTTGCTATGGTTCAACCATTTTTGTATTCATTCAGTGATATAGTTCCAATTCAGTACAATGTGTGGTTTGGAGGGGAACTTGTAAGTAGTTGTGTTCCTGTGCATCTGTTGCGCTTGATGTGGAGGTACCGGTTTTGGACTGGGGTGGACAAAGTCAGAATTCACATGACACCAGGTTATAGTCTAATAGTTTTATTTGGAATCACACAAGCTTTTGGAGCGCAGCCAATTTGTCAGGTGCAGTGAGAGAGGCAGGGCACACAGACACAGAGTTTATAGGCAGAGAAATCAAAAGATCATACAACTGGTGTGAGTGGAGTGTCAGATGACAAGTCTCTCTGCAGGTGACCAAGTGTTAGATGGTGCATAAAGTGTTTATAAAGTCAATGTCAGTGCTGTGCTGTCATGACACTCAGACAGAGTCACGGCATAGACACTGAATTGTAGGCTTTGTTCAGAGGCTTTGTTCAGAATCTGTCTGAGTTTTAACCTGGAATCAGGCTGGTTTTATTCCAAAAGCTGGAATTTATAAGATGTCACACTGACTGACTGTGACTACAAATTGTGTATTTTTTCACCAAAATAGAATGCATCTGCAAATAAACAAACATCTTGGATGTTTGAAAGAAAAAGAGACGGAGAGAGAGAGGAAGAGAGAGAGTGTGTGTGTGTGTGTGTGTGTGATTGAGAGAGAGTATGTATGAGTATGAGAGAGTGTGTGTGTCAGTGTGTGTGTGTGTGTGAGAGAGAGAGTGAGTGTAATAATTCAAAAATGTACAAACTAATTAAGGTAGATCATAACAATTTATCAAGGTGATGCTGTCAAAACAGGACAGTATGGAAAATTTTACAGATACAGAACAGTGTAGTGGGGTCACCTGTAGTGCAACATGAACCCAAGATCATGGTTGAGTCCATCTTCATGGGCATGAAACTTGGATATCAGTCTCAGTTTGGCAATTTTACGCTGTTGGGTATCTCGGAGTCTGCCTTGGAGGACGCTTACCGAAAATCGGAAGCTGAATGTCCTTGACTGCTGAAGTGATTCAGCCACTGGGAGGGAACATCGCTGGCTGGTAATTGTTGCGTGGTGTCCATTCTTTCATTGTCGTAACATCTACATGGTCTCACCAATATACCATGCCTCGGGGCATCCTTGCCTGCAGCATATAAGATAGACAACATTGGCCGAGTCACATGAGTATCTGCCATGAATGTGGTGGGTGGTGTTCCCACGTGCGGTGGTAATATCCATGTCATGCAGAGATTGTGTGGTGTTGTGGTTGATGTTGTCCTGAAGGCTGGGTAGTCTGCTGTGAACAATGCTCTGTTTAGGGTGAAAGCTAGAGAAGTACAGCATCATGAGGCCATCCATGGGCTTGTGGTAGAGTGAGGTACTGAGGTGTCCATCTTTGGTGGAGATGTCTATGTCCAAGAATGAGACTGGCTTTGAAGAATAGTCCGTGGTAAGTCTGATGGTGGGACGAAACTTGTTGATATTGCTATGTAGTTGTTTCAGTGGTTCCTCGCCAGGAGTCCAAAGGAAGAAAATGTCAATGTATCTGGTGTATAGCGTTGGCCAGAGATCCTGCACAGCAAAGAAGTCTTGTTTGAACATGTGCATGAAAATGTTGGTGTATTGGGGCGCAAATTTGGTCCCCATGGCTTTTCTGTGTGTCTGGATGAAGAGCTGGTTGTTGAAGGTGAAGACATTATGGTTGAGGATGGAGCGGATGGCGTCTAGAAATTGGCAGTTGTTGGTATTGAGTACTAAGGCTGTCATAGAGTGCTGAAATGTCCATTGTGACAAGAAATATTCCTGGTTTGACCGATCCATGATGTCTTTGCCTAGAAACTCTATGTCCCTGTGCTCTGCTCTCTCACTGCACCTGATGAAGGGGCTGAGCTCCGAAAGCTTGTGTTATTTCAAATAAACCTGTTGGACTATAACCTGGTATTGTGTGACTTCTGACTCTGTTGCCCTTGTCCTTCTTGATAGTAGAGGTTGTGGGTTTGAAAGGTACTGTTAGTGGAACTTTGGTGAAACACCAAGGATTGCTGCAGATCAAATAGCTGAACAAAAAAAAAAGTGAAAGGTAATATATTTAGAAGGCAGAACAGATAACTGAGTGTCATGATAAAGCAGGCAATATTTTCAAATAGATAATTCTTTGACAATTCAAAAACAGGGAGTTAAAATCATAAAGAGGATCAGCGAAATTTAGTTTTTACAACTGTGGGCACTAAGTACAAGAAAAAATGATAAGCTTATAAAGCAGATTTTGTTCAACCCCTATTTAATTATATATTGGATGAAACCTTGGGTGGTCCATGATAAGAAGGGCATTAAAGGCAAGTCTCTGCCATTGACCAATCTGGACAGTCGGAGGAGGCCTCTATAGAAGATACATTTAGTCAAAAGCATGATGGAGCTAATACAAAAATGTCTATTGTAAATGTGCTCCAAATGTGCTGGATAAAGCAACATAATAATCTCAAAAAATGATAGAATATGGGTTGGAAACGTTCTGAAAGGATTAATCTTGAAGAGTGGCAAACCCACAACTCATTTATGATGATGTCATATGAACCTATAGGCAGAATAGAATTAAGACCCCTTGCTGGTCCCTGCCAATAGCCTGGCTTGCATTGTAGTCTGGCTCCACAACACACTCTTGTTCAGATTCTCAATGTAATCCAAGCAGTGGCCACCAGCAAAACAAAACCTGGCAGTGCTAGGCTAACAGAGCTGCCAGCTAATCAGATTGGCTGGCAGCTCTCTAAAGCAATACATCCTCACCAAATGGAGATGGTAGTCTCGACCTTAGACAATCAAAACTCTTTCCAGCATATAATGGCTGCAGGGCAGCTTTTTTTTTGGTGGATGGGCTCCTTAATTACAGGTGTTATTAATCCAAATATCTGATAACAGAAAGAGTTACAGGAGTTAACATACATATCAATTTATCAGGTGTGAATACTTGGCTGAAGTAAAAAGCCCATCACTATACCTGTGACAGATCATGTGGGCAGAACAGATCTGGGTTAATAACTTTGGCTATTTGTACAGAAATAGATTTAAGATGCTACATCATATCACATCACAGTGGCAGTAAATTGCAGTTATCAAACCAAGCCCCCACCCATGCCTCACATCCAAAACCCAAGCCTACCCTGCGCCACCTGCCTCCATCTTCCCCAGCTCCTTCGCGTGTACAATCTGTCCTTGCTTAAAAAGACCCAACAACTTAGCTCTACCATCTGTAATAAGAGATAACAAGGTGTAGAGCTGGATGAACACAGCAGACCAAGCAGCATCAGAGGAGCAGGAAGGCTGACGTTTCGGGCCTAGACCTTTCTTCAGAAATGATTTCTGAAGAAGGGTAAGGCCCAAAACGTCAGCC
>NC_063338.1:60721683-60805260 GCF_021869965.1 Rhincodon typus | reverse complement strand
TACATCGGACAAACAGGAAGGAAACTAACAACAAGAGTACATGAACACTAACTGGCTACAAAAAGACACGATCAATACTCACTCATCTCAATCCACATGGACAAGGAGAACCACGACTTCGACTGGGACAACACCAAGATCCTGGGACAGGCTAGGCAGAGACAAGCACGAGAATTCCTGGAAGCATAGCACTCCACGAAGCATGCTATTAATTAACACATTGAACTCGACCCCATATACATTCCAATACGGAGGAAAACCGGAAGTGAGGCAATCCATTGCAACGGACCCCAGAGTTTAAAAACCAGGCGGGAAAACACACCGATGCTTCATCAGAGGCTGCACTGAGGATATTACCAAGCACAGTAACGAAACGTCTGCGGAACAACAAACAAGCTCGGCGAGATAACCAACCTCAACACCCACAACCCGAGCTACAGATCTACTCCAAAACATTAGTAACGATATTTTATTTTCCACTCTGGAATTCTGCAGCCTTCTGGGCATAATATTGAGTTCAACAATTTTAGGGCTTGAGGTGATGTTCTTACCCCAACCCCCACACACCAGGCCTTGTTATCACATGGGCTGCTACCACACACAATCCATTGTGAGCTACTAAGAGCCCCATTAACAGCTATTCATTCCCCAAAACTGACTTTTACACACTCGTTTGGCTGTCCAACTATTTTTCTCTCTCTTTGTGCTCTATATCCATTTATCATTTACTTTCTCCCCTCCCCCCATCCTATCTTCTGCATAAATATTAACCTTTTCCTAGCTACCATCAGTTTTTAAGACACTGGACTTAAAACTTTAACTCTGATTTCTCTCCACAGATGCTGGCATACCTGCTGAATTTTTCCAGCAATTTCTGTTTTTATTTTTCTTTCTGATTTCCAGCATCTGCAGTTCTTTTGGTTTTTTATTCCTATAATGTGTATTGGGCTTCACTGCAAGGCTGTAGCAGGCCTCAGACAGAAATGTAAGCCTAAGAGCAAGATGATGCATTTAAATGGCAAGCAACCAAAAGGTCAGAGTCATGCCTGAGCAAAAGTGTTCTGTAAAGTGGTCACCCAGTTTACATTTGGGATTCCCAGTGTTCAGAAGACCACCTTGCGAGCAGCAGATTCAGCCAGCTAGACTGAAAGTAAATTGCTGCTTCAATTTGGGGCGTTTGCCATTGAGGACCTAAAATTGCAAGTGTTGCACTTCCTGCAATTGCATGGGAAAGTGTCTTGGAAGGGGGATGTGTTGGGCAGTGATAAAGGAATGAACCAGGGTGTCGTAGACAGAATGGTTCCTATGGAATGCTGATCGGGGAGTAGAGGGGCTGATGTTTTTGGTGGTGGTATCATGATGGTTGTGGCAGAAATGGTGGAGGATGAACTTCTGAATGTCGAGGCTGGTTGACAGGAAAGTGAGGACAAGGGGAAACCCTATTATGTTTCTGGAAGGAGTAAAGGGGTAAGGACAGGAGCGCAGGAAATGGGTTGAACATGGCCGAGTGCTGTGTCGGTCAAAGTGGGGAGGATGCCTTAATCAGGAAAAGTTAAGACATGTTTGAAGCACTGTTGTGGAAGCTAAATCATGGAAGTAGACGCAATGAAGATGGAGAAACTGGGAGTATGTAATCTCTTATAGGATGCAGGGTGTGTAGTCAATGTAGCTGTGGGAGTTGGTGATTTTGTAATGGATCTCTGTAGATAATCTATTCCCAGAAATAAAAACAGTTAAGTAAAGAAAGGGAAGGAAAAAGTCAGTGATGAACCAGGTGAAGGTGAGAGGTTGGAAATAGGAAGCAAAATTGATTAATTTTTCCAGTGCCAGACTATTTGTATCATTAATAGCCATGGGTGAGGTGCTGGAAGACTGGAGGTTGGCTAATGTGGTGCCACTATTTAAGAAAGGTGGTAAGGAAAAGCCAGGGAACTATAGACCAGTGAGCCTGACATCAGTTGTGGGCAAGTTGTTGGAGGAAATCCTGAGGGACAGGATTTACATGTATTTGGAAACACAAGGACTGATTAGGGATAGTGTGTGGGAAATCATGTCTCATCGACTTGATTGAGTCTTTTGAAGAAGGAACAAAGAAGATTGATGAACGTAGAGTGGTGGATGTGATCCATATGGACTACAGTAAGGCATTTGACAAGATTCTTCATGGTATACTGGTTAGCAAGGTTAAATCACATGGAATACAGAGAACTAGCTATTTGCATACAGAACTGGCACAAGGGTAGAAGACGGTAGGTGGTGGTGGAGGGTTGCTTTTCAGACTGGAGGCCTGTGACCAGCAGTGAGGCACAAGGATCGGTGCTGGGTCCACTGCTTTTTGCCATTTATATAAGTGATTTGGATGTGAACATAGGAGGTATGGTTGGTAAGTTTGCAGATGCCACTAAAATTGGAGGTGTGGTGGACAGTAAAGAAAGTTATCTCAGAATACAGCAGGAACTTGATCAGATGGGTCAATGGGTCAAGGAGTGGCAGATGGAGTTTAATTTAGATAAATGTGAAGTGCTGCATTTTGGAAAGACAAATGAGGGCAAATAAGTTTCTGGAGAGTGTTGGTGAACAAAGAGACCTTGGAGTGCAAGTTCATAGTTCCTCGAAAGTGGGTCGCAGTTTGATAGGATAGTGAAGAAGGTGTTTAGTATGCTTGTTACAGAGATAGTAGGAACTGCCGATGCTGGAGAAGCTGAGATAACAAGGTATAGAGCCGGATGAACACAGCAGGCCAAGCAGCATCAGAGGAGCAGGAAAGCTGACGTTTCCGGTCTAGACCCTTCTTCAGAAAAATCATTTTTCTGAAGAAGGGTGTAGACCCGAAACGTCAGCTTTCCTGCTCCCCTGATGCTCTATTGGACCTGCTGCTCAATGTGATTGGACTGCTTGTTTGAAAGCAAGCCAAAAATAAAATGCTTGCTGAACTTGTGTGAGAGCAAATAACTGATCTTTTATGCCCTGGTTACCTCTGACCACTTCACCACCACTTGAACTGGCCCAATGGTTAGATGAATTTCTACAACCAGGATTTGAACAAGTTTTCCACATGCAAGATTTCTTCACATTTGCAAAGACCATACAAGACTTGCATGTCAATAACAGTGCAATGTTCATGTCTTCAGTTGACATTTCTAGCTTATTCTCCCATGTACCATTCAAGGAAGCCATTGATGTTTACATTATAGCAGTATGTCATGGCGATCTAAACATGCTACAGCAACACCATCTATTTTGAGCGTACATAGTGTTATTAAAATTGGAATCAACCACATGTGTTGATTATTAAATGAATACTGACTCTCACACTGGTGGCATATTTAAATCACCATGACATAATGCTGCAATGCAAATATCTGTGAATTCCTCAAGTGATACATTGGAGAATAAGCTAGAAATGTCAAATGAAGACTTTGTTATTGATATGGAAGTCAAATATGGTCTTTGCAAATGTGAAGAAATCTTTCACTGTGCATGTGGAAAACTTACTTAAATGATGGTTGTAGAAATTTACACACCATTTAGCCAGTTCACATCGTGCAGAATTAGTTGGAGATAAGACAGGGTTTAAAAGACCAAACCTATTATTTAGATCATATATGACATTTAATTAGTTGTCAAAAAAACACATTTCCCGGGTGCCACGAGAAACATGTCATCGATGGAATAATACCCATCCTCCTATCCCTCGCATATTTCTGATATATATTTGAATCCGCAGCTATATGTAAGATTTTCATTAAGTGTCTTAATGGACTCCACCTAGCGCTCAAATTCACCTTTGAAATGCAGCTGTCAAATGAGCTGTCTTTACTTAACATCTCAGGTGAGAAATTAACCAGGTGGCTTGGTAATATTGAATCAGAGATAGTAGGAACTGCAGATGCTGGAGAATCCGAGACAACAAGGTGCAGAGCTGGATGAACTGCTTGGCCTGCTGTGTTCATCCAGCTCTGCACCTTGTTGTCTCGGCTTGGTAATATTGCCTACTACAATCAACCTTCACTGGTCAACGTACACATTAGGATCCCTACAGTTCCCCATGTCTTAAAATAGGCTTTAGTGGCAACCTCATAAATACCTCAAAACCTCATTTGATACTGTAACAGAACACATCAAACACATCCTGTGGAATAATGGCTACCCTGATCAGAATATTTCTTACTGTATGTCATGAAAGCTCACGAATGGCTGTAAAGACTTCACCTTTGGTCTTGAAAATTGCTCAGTCTGCCTCAAATTTAGGGAAAGGTATCTCAAAAATTATACGGAAATAGGAAATGCTAGCTGTTACACTCTGCTGTTATGCAGCAGCAACAGGATTGATGTTCAGCATTAACACGGTGCTGCTATTAAGCTAAAAAGGTATTCTCCCTATGAGGTATGTGGTATATTGACTTCAATGCTGATGTGATACTAGGTGTGTAGGTTGTGCATCACAACGATTGGTGGATTATATCAAACAGCACATCTCTTCAGCTGATCACAACAAGCAAGGTACTTACCATATCCATCAGGGAAAACAGGACCTACCCTCAAAGTCTATCAGTCAATCGAACTGGCTGCTTGCTGATTAGTCCTGACAGTGCCAGATGCAAGTAGTGATGGCTGCTGGGACTATAAGGAAATCCAGGGAATAAGTGTATTTCAGAAAATGTTTAGTGAGCGTTTTTTTCTCCAAGGAGGTATTAGCGACTTTAGGCATGTGGGTGAAGTGATTGGAGTTTGGATTCAGACTTTGGAAGCTGGGGAGACACAAACAGGAGGCATAAGTTTCCCGAAAACCACTCGTACGTTTGCCTGGCTGCAGCTCACACAAACCCAGTGAGTCGCCATGTGCTGATGCCAATTCTATACTTGCTTCAAGCTACATGACATACCAAAATCTGAGCTGGTGACCCTAAGTTCCAGCTCAAGTGTTGGGTCTCTTTATCAGTCTATCAGTTCTGAAGACATCGTTTGGATTCAAGATGTTAACTCTATTTGGCTCTTCATAAATGCTGTTTGACCTGCTGAATTTCTCTAACATTTCCTGTGTGTGTTCTCCCAAAGTCCTGAGAAATAGCTACCGCTCGACTAATGTCACTAAGGTAGATTAACTGGTCATTTATCCCATTGCTGTTTTTGGAAACTTCCAACATAAAAAATGATTAATGTATCTATCTACTTAACAACAGTATATACACTTCAAGAATAATAATTTGGCTGTAAAACATTTGGAGTATCCTAGTGTGAAAGGCACTGCCTAATTGCAAATCCTGTCCTTGCCTTCCCTTGTCAAAGCCTTCATAATTTTATTGTGAACTTGTGAAGTAATTGATTAATGAAATCTTTATTTTAATTACAGAGTTTCAGTTTCACTATTATAGTAACTGAAACCTTTCATCGTCGGTATCTTGGCGACATTAGCTGCACCATTAAGTTACCTTGTGATCCCTCGTAAAGTAACATGCAGAACATTGGAGACAATTTTCTAATTGCACCCTAACCACGTTTGCACATACTTAGGATTATGCCCTTGCTTTTGTACTCAAGCACTACTTATCTTTTGAATGTCCTTAACAAATTACTTGACAACTTTTAATAGTCTATATATCTAAAACGTTTAAATCACAAAAAGCTTCCATTGCTTTTAATTTTTCACCATTTGATGTATTTTCTGCACATTTTCCTGATCTTTTACATTTGGCAGAATGTTAACCAAAATCTTGAAGGAAAGGTATAAATGCCATTTTAGCTGTAGTACCACAAAACTTAGTAAATCAGAGGAATCAATCCTGATAGAAATTCCAAGTACATTTATCCTCTCCGTCTTCATTTTTCCAAAATGTATCACCTATAATTCTCTAGAGTAAATGTCTGAATTTTATGTAGCACTTCTACGTGTAAAATTAAAAAAAGTTAATTGTATATGCAGATCGTTTTTGATTAATGCAGTTTCAAATGACACGGATTTGTTATAACATGGATTTTACTTTACAACCACTAATCCAATAAATTGCTCATAATTTGCAATAACATTATTATTGATCACTGATATATTGACATATATAAACAATGCCGGAGGTGGGCCTTAATGGATGATTGACACTTGTTCTTACCTCAGAGAATGCAGTGTTACTTTCCTAAGTCTCTGTACTCACTGTTTCAACTTATCCATTCATGCCTGGGATTGACCTCACTTTCATTACTTTCTCCACATCGCATGTAGCTTCGTACTTGATGACAAATCTCACATGTAATATACATGCTTCTTATTTCAAATATCCAATGAAGAACGACATCAAGAATTGTCCACAATTGGAAATGATCACTTTTTCCTCTAGTAGTGGGAATGGAGGTGCTATTATTCGCTATATTGTAAAAACATGTGTAGCAGCAGGCAGATCCAATTTGTTAAAAAGATGTCAAATCAGCCTGGATGACTTCTGGGGACTTACCTGAACATTTACATGGGTTTCAATGGGAATTTGTTTCCAATAATGCAATTTCACTTGATACGATGATTTTCAGGGACATAACTACCACATTATTCAAAGACTATATGTATATGGAAAATGTTTTAATTATACCATCTCTGAATATTTTAATGTGCCTTTAATACTTTCAGATTCATGCAATACGCAGTGCAAAGGAATAAACGAATACATTGTTCGAGAGGATAATAAATGTAGTTGTAAATGTCAAGCTGGATACAAACGAAGGAATAATGAATGTGAAAGGTTGAGTATGAATCATTAACTTATAAGATCATTTTACTTTTATTTTATATACCTTTCTCCCTTGTACAGACTGTTCCCCAAAGACTGTTGTCTAGCCTGTGAAGGATAACTGGCTGGAAGACCATTACTACATCCTTGAGATATCCCCGATGAACAGGATTCATGACTTTTGTCAAGACCCCACTCAAAGCATCTTATTTTACATTGGGTTTAGGTTTGTGGAAATATCGTAAGCCTACCTCAGCCACATGGAGAATCAAGCAACACTATTGGCATTGTTATGTTATTCTGAACCACATGCATTTATTTTACAACTCTATTTTCCTGAAATGGTGCTGCTGTGACTGAACAGCCCTCCTCCTTGTGAGATAATATTCCTATGATAATGCTGCGTGGGGCACTCTAGGAATATTGGCCCCAGTGGTGCTGACAGAAGTAGGTCACATAGGATGGTGTGCGACTGAACGGAGACATTGGAGTTTGTGGTGATGCTATAACTTTTCTAATAGTGTCTCTGTGATTGAGCAGCATGCTGAAAGTCATCAAAGTTCATATAAATGAAGTATAGTATGTGTGCTTTGACCAAACGTAAGTCCTTGACTCGTGAGTGCTGATGTTTCATCATGAGCTGATTTCTGGCAGGTCCTTAGCCACTAATGGTTTGGCATTACTCTCTATTCAGGTCATAAGTCTACTTCAGCCAAATCAAACAGGGGATCAAACAGTACTTTTGGTATTTATCAAAATTATTTGGACCCATATGCTATCAATCCAGTCACCTGAGCAGCTGTCACCCACTATCCTCATAAATGAAACATCAAACAATAATTATTGCAAATACAAATATATTCCAGCAAAGACTTAACACCTGCAGGGCAGGAACAACATGGAGAAAAATGGAAGAAAAATATTCCATAAAAATTATTAACTTTTATTTTCCAGTTCAGGATTCAGAAAATTAATGTAAGCTGCACAGATCCTTCATAAGTATGTTTGCAAAGACAAAGCAAAATACTCTTTAAAACTAAATAAAACTGAAACATAGGTACACAATTTTTAACTCTTTTGCTCTTATTTCATTTAACTGTTCTAGTTGGTCAAAATTAATTCACATTGTTATATATGTGTGTGTTTGAAGTATTTCTTATATTTACAACTAATGATGTGCTTGTTTTAATTTAGTTGTCCATTTGGCTATGGTGGAATTGACTGCAAGGATGGTAAGAATTAACAGTTTTACATTCACACTATGAAATGAAGGGGATAAAATTTTCCCAGGAATGGAAGAGGACTGGTGTTGCACTGGTGTGTGTGTGTGTGTGTGTGTGTGTGTGTGTGTGTGCGTGTGTGTGTGTATTTTTCCATTAAAGTTCATTGTTTGAACTCAGTGAAGGGAGTGCTAACAAGGATTTTTAAATGTTTCTATTTAAAAAGATGAAGCACACAAAATGAAAAACGTATAGTTAAATCAATTTTTTACAACTTATGAATCATAATGTTTCACAAGGCCACATTAATTGTGGGGTAATACATATGTGAAGGAATCATATAATGAATGAATTGATATTAACTGTAGCTAGGTGTTAGTAATTTAAAACTAAAGTAACATCTATGTATCAGTAACCATCTTAAGGCTATAGCTCTCAGCTATTTCAACAGCTCTGTTGGTCCTGTGTTGGCAGATATGATATTCAAATCAAAGAAACCCATTCACTGCATGAAGTCAGCTGACCACTAAGCTCATAGCAGAATCGGATTGCAAAATTAACATACATTGTTTACTCAAACAACTCTGGAATATTTTCACTTCATTATGCTTGATTTTATTGATACACTTATAAGCTACTTACCTACAAAACATATGAAAGAAATTATAAGCAGGTAATGAGGAGAGCGGAAGGATTTAAGACTGTTATCCATAGAACAAAGAGAGTCAAGGAAATATTTCTTGGAGATCATCAATATTATAGACTGCTTTAAAAAATGTAAATAAAGGAAACCATTTCCACTGGCATGCATCAGAAATCAGAGGACATAATCTTAAAGTAGTAATCAGGGGGAGGTGATGGCTTAGTGGTATTATCGCTGGACTGTTAATCCAGTGACCTAGATAATGTCCCAGGGACATGGGTTTGAATCCTGCCATGGCAGATGGTAGAATTTGAATTCAATAAAAATATCTGGATTTAAGAATCTAATGATGACCATGAGTCAATTGTTGAGGAGAAAAAAAAACCCATCTGTTTCACTAATGTCCTTCAGGGAAGGAAACTGCCATCCTCACCTGGTCTGGCCTACATGTGACTCCAGACCCACAGCAATGTGGTTGACTCTGAAATGCCCTCTGGGCAATTAGGGATGGGCAATAAATGCTGGCCGAGCCAGCAATGCCCTTATCCCATTAATGAATTTAAAAATAGAATTGGAGGGGTGCTAAGAATTTATTTGTATGATCTGGAATACACACTGAATGGGTATTGGAAACAGATTCAATAGTAACAATACCTAATCATTAAAAAGAGCTAAATAAATAGGGAGAGAGTAAGAGGTGGATAGAAGATGGATAGAGGAGAAGATAGATGGAGAGGAGACGGACAGGTCAAAGAGGCAGGGATGGAGCCAGTAAAGGTGAGTGTAGGTGGGGAGTTAGGGAGGAGATAGGTCAGTCCAGGGAGGACGGACAGGTCAAGGGGGCGGGATGAGGTTAGTAGGTAGGAGATGGGGGTGGGTTTTAGGGCCAGTGTAGGTACGGAAGAGGGATTGTTCCACGTATCCTCCGCCCATCGCCTCCACAGCCAGCAGCTCCAGAGGAGACAGCAGCACCCAGCCCTGCCAAGTCTTCACCATTCCCCCAGATCTCCGAGACACCCAGAACCCCACCTCTTCCTCTGTTACATCGATGACTGTATCGGCGCCGCCTCGTGCTCCCACGAGGAACTCGAACAGTTCATCCACTTCACCAACACCTTCCACCCCAACCTTAAGTTCACCTGGACCATCTCTGATACCTCTCTCGCCTTCCTGGACCTCTCTGTCTTCATCTCTGGCAACCACCTAGAAACCGATATCCATTTCAAGCCCACCGACTCCCACAGCTACCTAGAATACACCTCTTCCCACCCACCTTCCTGCAAAAATGCCATCCCCTATTCCCAATTCCTGCGCCTCCACCGCATCTGCTCCCAGGATGAAGCATTCCACTCCCGTACATCTCAGATGTCCTCGTTTTTCAAGGACTGCAACTTCCCCCCTCAGTGGTCGCGAACGCCCTCGACCGTGTCTCCCGCAACTCATCCCTCACATCCCCTCCCCGCAATAACAACCAAAACAGAATCCCCCTCATCCTCACGTACCACCCCACCAACCTCCGGATCCAACGCATCATCCTCCGACACTTCCACCATCTGCAATCCGACCCCTCCACCAAAGACATTTTTCCCTCCCCATCCTTATCTGCTTTCCGGAGGGACCACTCTCTCCGTGACTCCCTCGTCTGCTCCACACTCCCCTGCAGCCCCACCACACCCGGCACTTTTCCCTGCAACCGCAGGAAGTGCTACACCTGCCCCTACATCTCCCCCCTCACCCCCATCCCAGGCCCCAAGAAGACTTTCCACATCAAGCAGATGTTCACCTGCACATCTGCTAATGTGGTATACTGCATCTGCTGTTCCCGTTGTGGCCTCCTCTACATCGGGGAAACCAAGCAGAGGCTTGGGGACTGCTTTGCAGAACACCTACGCTCGGTTCGCACTAAACAACTGCACCTCCCAGTCGCGAACCATTTCAACTCCCCCTCCCATTCCTCAGACGACATGTCCATCCTGGGCCTCCTGCAGTGCCACAACGATGCCACCCAAAGGTTGCAGGAGCAGCAACTCATATTCCGCTTGGGAACCCTGCAGCCCAATGGTATCAATGTGGACTTCACAAGCTTCAAAATCTCCCCTCCTCCTACCGCATCCCAAAACCAGCCCAGTTCGTCCCCGCCTCCCTAACCTGTTCTTCCTCCCACCTATCCCCTCCTCCCACCTCAAGCCCCACTCCCATCTCCTACCTAATAACCTCATCCTGCCCCTTTGACCTGTCCGTCCTCTCTGCACTGACATATCTCCTCCCTAACGCCCCACCTACACTCACATTTACTGGCTCCATCCCCGCCTCTTTGACCTGTCTGTCTCCTCTCCACCTATCTTCTTCTCTATCCATCTTCTATCCATCTCCCCCTCTCTCCCTATTTATTTCAGAACCCCCTTCCCCTCCCACATTTCTGAAGAAGGGTCTAGGCCTGAAACGTCAGCTTTCCTGCTCCTCTGATGCTGCTTGGCCTGCTGTGTTCATCCAGCTCTACACCTTGTTATCTCAGATTCTCCAGCATCTGCAGTTCCTACTATCTCATTAAAAAGAACTGCAGCATTTTCGAAAAAAGAGTGTGAAAGTGGAACTAACTCAGTATCTCTTACAACGAGTCAAATTGTTTGCTGTATGATTTTTAGAATAATATAATTATATTTTAAACCATTAATTTTGAGGTTTAAATGTTACAGTTAATTTGATAATTATTTTGAAATGTAATTTTATTTTGCAGCCTTTCAACTCAGTACTGTAGTGATTGGTGTTATAGCTGGAGTTGTCATAATAAGTATGACAATCGGACTTATTTATGCGTGTGCGAGGTAATATTATTTATTTTATCTGAATCCAATATTCTTTATCATTGATATTTAAGAATGGCCCAGTTCAGAGCACAGTTCCAAATAGGGAGCTTAAACAATTACTGAGGCCAAGTACTTCTGAAAATCATTACTTCAAAATATCTATTTTTCAAGTTATATGTATATATATTTAAATAGCATGGGAATGTCTTTAAAGTGACTTGAATTTAGGAAGACCGCAATGTTTTTCTGATATTTAAATGACACCTTAAGATTTCCAAATTATAAGGCATGCCTCCTGCATCTAAAGTTCTAAGCAGGAGTAATGCCTCAGAAGGATGCTACATTTATCCAGCTGCCAAATCACCTTATTAAAATGAATGCAAACTGTTCTTGAAATTCTTTAAAAGGTTAAAGAAAGAATATGCATTGACGATATTGTATATTCAATGGTGAATATGCAAGTCACATTTGAATAACTTTTCTCTGCATTAAGTTAGGAAACATGAGTAAATGGGATGCCACTCTTGCTTAAAAAAAGATCATGTGAACAAATTAAATATGAAGAACCCAATGGCAATACTATCCTATAAAAGTCATTTTTATATTAGTATGAATTCTCACACTTTAGTTTAAAATAAGTTTTCTCAGTATATTGTAAGAGAGTACTTTTTTCTGTTTTTTGGCCTCTAAACTGGAATGGAAGTTTCTATGAAATACAAGGAGAAATTTGCATCATTGGAAAAATTAAGTTGTGCGCATTTTTAGCTATGTAAGATAATCTCACTATTTCAAAAGTGATATTGTTATTTTGAGGCAGTTTGGCATCAAAAGTCTTTGAGTTAAGTAAAGACTGCCCACTGAAAGCCTTTGGATCAGTTGGGTTGCAGTTTGCTACAAATCTGAAGGCGTGCAACTGTTGAAGATATCCAGAGACTCTGAACTGAAAGCATCTTTCTATCTTTCTCCTGATGTGAATGAAAAGACAACAAAATCTAATAAGATTAAAAGAAAAACCTAATCAGAAAAGATTTAGATTCACTACATCAACTGTCAAAGCGAAGAATATCCATCACTTTACAAACATCAGCATATCATTATTGTTTTAATCAAAAGGAACTGTGAGACACAATTTAATCCACCCAAATGACCTGAACTTTTGATGTTCAGAACTTTGTTTTCCCTGTCTATATTCTTTTTTCCACTCAAAATATCTGAGTCAAACAGTTTGTCTTTTGTCTACCTTAATCATGAATGTGTGTGTGCATTTGGTGTTCGTAAAGGACTATAGTTTAAGTTGCCCTAGTGGTAAGTAAAGAATCCTTTCTCTTCTATGTGTTTGTTAAAGTTAAATGTGTTACATTAAGTAAGTATTTTTGGTAATGACAAATCCAGGTGTGAATTATTTTTGCCCTAAATAGCAGTCAGTCAGGCAAACTAATTATGTTAAAACCGAAAGAACTGCGGATGCTGTAAATCAGGAACAAAAGCAAAATTGCTGGAAAAGCTCAGCAGGTCTGGCAGCATCTGTGAAGGAAAAAACAGAGGTAACGTTTTGGGTCCAATGACCCTTCCTCTGAGGACCCGCAACGATAACATTGTTTTTTCCTTTACAGATGCTACCAGACCTGCTGAGCTTTTCCAGCAACTTTGTTTTTGAAACTAATTATGTTGTTGGTTTAATTGGGATTTTATACATTTTCAGATCTTCCCAGTGAAATTGTGACAATATCCTTAAAGCCAAGAGCCTTCACAGTCCCAATGCTAATTGAATGATTATTCTGATATTAACTGATAGCTCAGCACTGTTGTTCACTTGCCCATCTGTGAATTGCATTGGGACATATTTCTATATTCAGCATGTTATTAGTGGTGATACTTTTGTTATTGCAAACCTAAATCAGAGTGGCTTCAAAAAAAACTTTGTGTTCGAACTGTAAACATAGGGGAATAGCACAATGAAGACAGTAATGTTTTTATTGGAAAAAATATGAATAAACACCTAAATGTACGAGAAATTGTATCACTTGTCCTTTGTTTCTCAAATTTCTGTTGTATCACTTCCTTTCCTCTCGTCTAATTGTATACCAACAATTTTCTAATACCTTGTCTAAGTGTGTGTAATCTGACATTGTAGAATTTGGCACATAGTGTAAATAGATTTTTTTCTCCAATAGTAGGAGAGAAGTTGACATTGAAGGAATGGTATAAAATGCATTACTTTAGTACAAGTACAGTATTGGAGTGTTTTGATCATGTGGTCTGAAATCTGTTGGAAAATACTAATCTTTCTGCTTAGGCACTCTTGTACAAGAAATCCATTTAAGCAGTATAGCATTCAACAACTCAGATCCATTATAGAATTGCTCGCTTCTTTCTAATACAGATATTAACAACTATTCTAATTTCACTGTTGCAGATTAAAACATATTAAAATTGATGAACATCAGCCATTGGTAATGGAAACAAAGGGAGAAAACCTAACAAAAATTCCGAGAGTAAATTTGGGCAGCAAGACAATGATGATGAACAAACTGGCAACAAGAGACTATGATGAGGTATTTTAAAACAATGCTTAATTATATTATTGATAACTGCCCAGCAGTAAAGAATATCCCAAATCTTACCTTAAGTTAAATGAATGAAGGAAAGGTCAGGAACGTGTGAGAAATTGGTATTCCTTCTCATGCAATTTTACTTTCAGATATAGTGAATCAATGAATACACTTTACAAACATATTTATTATAAATTATTTGAATAAATTAAAATTAGCACTTTAAATAAAATAATTTAAATGTGGTATTGCTGTGAAAATTATTTTTGACAACTATGGATGATGCTCAACAGCATTCAGTCAAGTTACAAGTGCAATTTATTATCAACCAATTATTATAAAGAATAGCTTTTGTCAATGTCATTTCTGTCAGAATTATAGAAAAAAACCTGACTCTTTAGCAATTTAATTCTCCAGTTCAAACATTGGTTCATTGTTGGGAATTATCCTGGGAGCCTTCAACATTGATTCCATATCCCTAGAATCTCATGGCATCAATTAAAGATGGGCAAAGAAATCTCCTGCTGATAACCACCTACCACAGTCCCTCAGGTGACAGATTAGTACTCCTCCATTGTTAAACACCTTTTGGAAAAGGCACTGAGGAAACCAATAACACTAAATTTACACTAATGGGAGATTTCAAAGTCATCATGAATAATGGCTCAGTATTACCATTGTTAACTGGAAGAACCAATTCTAGAAGGGCATATATGCCAGACTGTGCCTATAGCAGGTAGTGAAAGAACCAACAACAGGAAAAAAATCTATTGGATTTTGTCTTCTTCATCTTAGTCACCTCAATGATCTCAGTCCCAGGACATCACTACAGGAGTTCTTCAGTGTAGTGCTCTAGGCCCAACCGTCTCTAGCTACTACATCTTCCCTCCATCATAATGCCTATCACTGGGTGTGCGATGATCATTGATGATTGCCTGGTATTCAGTGCCATTTGAGATTCCTCAGATACGGAAGTAGTCTGTGCGCATGCACAGGAAGATCTGGACAGAACTTTGGGTTGGGCTGATCAGTGGCTAGTAACTATCAAGCTATACATTTGCCAGACAATGATCATAAACAAAGGAGGAGGCAATCTAGATACTTAAAATTGATAAGGAGGAGGTATTGAAGAAGCTGTCTGCTCAATAAATTGATAAAATGCCAGGATGAAATGTATACAAGAATACTGAGGTAAGTGATTAGGAACATAGTTCCAAGATTTTAATCCAGTGACAGTAAAAGAACAGTGATATAGTTTCAAGTCAGGATGGTGTGTAGCTTCAAGGAGAACTTGAAAGTGATGGTTTTCCCGTGCATCAGCTCTCTCTGTGTCTCTCTATCAAAATGATTCACTTCACAATTCTCTGATTTAAATTACATCTACCAATTGTTTGTCAATTCCAACAATTTGGCCATATACTTTGAAGTTCTATTTCATTCCTTCTCATTGTTCATTATGCTTGCAAGTTTCATATCATCCACGAATTTGAAATTGTGCCTGGCACACCAAAGTGTAGGTCATTAATATACATCAGGAAGAGCAGAGTCCCTAGCACTGGTGTTTGCTAGCTGAAAATCACAGCCTTTATTTTGTTTTATACTGGCATATTAGAAATACTATCTATTCACTTCAGCAGAGCTTCTTGGCTCACAATATTAACAAAATGGTGAAAATGACCAAGCCCATAGAGGATAAAATATGTTTCACTGATACTTTCCCAAAATGCTAGAAAATGCTTCCATCAGTCATGTTCTCAAAATGTTAAGCTGAAAAATATTCATAAGTTGTGGTTAAATATTTTCTTTAGCTCTTTGCTTTTTTGCACTTTTCTCTCTTACTTGTTCCTATCATCACTTATTACTTTATACAGTCAAATTACGAGATCTAGCTATGTTTTAACATATTGTTAATGCAAAGCTGATATGTATGTAACAATAAATATAAAATAGAATATTGGAATTTACTGGTTAACATGATTAGAATTAGGCAATAAATATTTCAAAGCAGCTAATTAAATTGTCCTAATATGTCCATGTTTCCCTACACAGAGATCACATCAGGAAGATTGGAATACTTACCAAAATCTTTCCATGGGAGGTGATTATAACAAGAAAAGGGACGACTGAGCTGACAGAAACAAGGAGACAACGATGAAATTGCAAAACAGTTAGCATCCACAACAAAAAGACAAATTAATATTCTGTGTTTCTGTTCTAATAAAGGATCATATTTGCCAAAGTAACTTACCATTTCAATTTACTATCCAACATTCTAGTTCCAATATTCTTAGCCTCTGTGTCACATTTTCAGCATTCGAATTCTTTTTTAATTTTCAGAAAACTGAGAAAAGTAATCAATTTTACCAATCTTGCAATGTACAATGACTGAATAAAGTAGCCTCAGTACTTGACATTCAAACTATTTGGCATAAACATTTCATCAATTTTTTTGATTCAATTTTAATCTTTGTAATTTTCAAATAATAAATCATGCGAAGTAACAGTCAAACTGGTGTATGAAATGACCCCATTATTCTGGTCTTAAAAATTATATTTTGCTTATATTCAATGTGTGAGTTGACCCCTTTTGTAGATACAGTGTGCCATACTCACATTATTCATCAATTTCAATTTGCCATTGCACAAATGTTATATTTACTAGTATCTTATAATTGGAGGTTAAGAGATGAAGCTAACAATATAGGCTATGTTGTGAAGATGCTTGGGGCTTTAAAACATGATCATTGTTTGTGTCATGTACCAGTGACACCCAAACCAGCAGTTCACTTTTGTATTTGGCATAAAAACCAAAATTGTTTTCTTGTTGGGATGGGGAACAGGGTTGACCTTGAATAGCTGACTTATACGTCAACATTAATGATTATTTGACTTCAATTAACAGCTACAAAATAGAAGTAGTAGTATGGAAAATATTAAAACGATAAATGGGACATGGAACCTTTGAGCCAAATGGCTGTTGCTTTGCCAGAATTTCAATACTTGTATGTAAATTCAACTGGTTTGTAATAATCATTATTATTTGGGAAAATATGGTTTGTAATGCTCAACATTCTCATGGTGTTTGCTGTATGTCCATAAATGCAAAATGTACTGTGAATGATAGGTTTATAATCTGAAATGTGTGAAGAAAAGTAAGTATGTTGATTAATTATTGAAAGTACAGAAATTGTTTGAAAATTACATAGAATGCACATGTAAATGAAATAATAAATACAATTAATATACTTCAGCGTATGATGACTAATGAATTGACTCCTATCTGGTTTCTACACAATTCATGATGTGCTTGTATAGGATGTCAAGTTCTTTCGTTGATCTAATGAGCAAAATTTTATTGCATATACAGTCAGCTCTGCTATAATGCGATAGTTGTGTCTCTGTGCAACATTGTGTTATTGAAAATCGCACTATAGAAATAACTGGCCCTGTGTGAAAAGTGGGGTTGGGGCAGACCACCAAAGAAAATCACTCAAAAATCCTCTCAAAAGCCTAACACAAAGGATAGCACAATTTGAATAAATGTTTAATTCACATCTAATAATGAAATATTATTAAAAATATCAAAAATGTTAAGATGGTTTGAAAGGGGATGAGGTTGTACTGTAACTCTCACAGAAAGCACTTCATGACAAAGCCCACAAAATGATCACATGATGCCGCATGGAGACTCTTTCGGAGCTAACATTGTACATATTCATGACAAAACCCGTGAAATGATCCTGTGATGTTGACATCTACTGCTTCGCACACTGATAGATGTGCGTTACAGGCAACATAAATTTGCATTTTAGAAATAGCATTCCCCTATTTGTCAATCATGTTACAGCCAATTTGTACTGATAGAACATGCATTATAGCATAACCATAACAAGCAGTATGTAACATTTTCTTGCTGTCCAGGAAATAAGATCTTGTCTTCTCCTGGTATCAGTGCAGAAGACTGTAAATCCAAATTTGCAGATGACACTAAAATAAGTAGAAACACAGATTGCAAGAGTCATGCCTGGTACATATGAAGATAGCTGTGGTTTTTGGAAGTCAGTCATCTCAGCTCCAGGACATCCCTGCAGCGGTTCCTTATGGTAGTGTCCTAGGCCCCATCATCTTCAGCTGCTTCATCAATAACCTTCCCTCCATTATGATGTCACAAATGGGGATGTTCGCTGATGGTTGCATTATGTTCAGCACAATTCGTGAATCCTCAGATACTTCAGCATATTGAAATGCAATAAGATTTGGACAATATCCAGGCTTGGGCTGACAAATGGCAAGTAATATTTGCACCATAAAATGCATGGCAATGACCATCACCAGTATGAGACAATCTTACCACCACCCCTTCAAATTTAATGGCATTACCATCACTGAATCCCCCACTATCAACATCCTGGCGGTTATCATTAACCAGAAATTCAACTGGACTCACCACATAAACACTGCGGCTGTAACAGCAGATTAGAGGTTAGGAGTACTGTAGCAATTAACTCACCTGACTTCCCAAAGCACAAGGCACAAGTCAGGAGTACGATGGAATGCTCCCCACTTGCCTGGATAGATGCAGCTACAACAATAATCAAGTAGGTTGCGCCATCCAGGACAAAACAGCCTGCTTGATTGACACTCCATCCTCAAGCTTCCACTTCCTTTACCACCGATGCACAGTGGCAGCAGTATGTACTATTTACAAGATCGACTGCAGAAATTCACCAAAGATCCTTAGACAGTGCCTTCCAAACCCTTCCAAACAAGGGCAGCAAATACATGGGAACACCATCACCTGCAAGTATGCCTCCACTCCACTCATCATCCTGACTTGGAAGTATATCGCTATTCCTTCACTATTATGAAGTCAAAATCCTGGAATTCCCTCCTTATAGGCATTGTGGGTCAATCGACAGCAGCTCTCAAGGCAGCTCTTCACCACCTTCTCAAGGGCAACTAGAGACTGCCAATAAATCCAGGCCAGTGAGCAACACCCATGTCCCATGATTGAATAAAAAAAGGATACAAACAGTGATGGGTTGAGTACATGGGCAAAAAGTTGACAAGTAGACAATAATCTGGGAAAATGCGAAGCTGTTCATTTTGGAAAGGAGAAGAAAAGAATATTATTTAAGTGGAGAAAACTGCAAAAAGCTGCAACACTAAGGAATTTGGTGGGGGGCAGGGGTGGAATCGTACAGTAACACAGAAAGATAGCACATAGATGCAGCAGGCAATCAGTAAATTGAATGGAATGTTGGCCCTTATATCAACAGGATTATAGAAGAAGAGTAGGGAAGTCTTATTGCAACTGTACAAATGCTCGTGATACCACATCTGGAGTAGTGTTTAGATTTTGATTTTATTGTCACGTGTACTCAATTACAGAGTACAGCAGTACAGTGAAAAGTGTATAATGTCGCCACACACAGCGCCATTTTAGGTACAAAGGTATGTAGGTACAAAAAAACTTAGATACAAGGTAGTAAAAGAAACAAAGTTAAAAAAAAGTTAAACATTACCTTCATAGAATGAGTAGAAAAAATAAAGAAATGAGTTAATAGTTAACATTAATGTTCTTCTTAATATGAACTAGAAAAATAAAGCAATACAGTTAAAAGTTCAATAGTCTTTGATGATTCCTCCACTTAGCTTGCTTTCCGGAAGACCTCAGCTGCCTGTTCTTATTTAAAGTAAGATATAATTTCATTGGAGGCAGTTCAGAGAAGGTTCACTGGGATGATCCCTACTATTGGCTTACAAGCAAAGGCTAAACAGGTTGGGACTTCCCTCACTAGAATTTAGAAAAGTGAGAGATGATCTCTTTGAAACATGTAAGATTCTTAATGGGCTTAATGTTATAAATGGAGAGAGGATATTTCACTTCATGGGAGAGTGTAGGACCAGAGGACATATTGTCAGAACAAAGGGGCACCAATTTAAGACTGAGATGAGGTGGAATTTCTTCCAACAGAGGGTTGAGAACCTTTGGAATTCCTTGCTACAGAGTCCTGGTATCTATTTAAGACTGTGATAGATAGATCCTTGAACAGAAGATAAATAGTAGGAAAATGGATGCGAGGAATTTTGGATCCATTTGTATCGAATGGCAGAGTAGGGTCGAGGTGGAGAATGGTTTATTCCTGTTCCTATTTCTAATGGTCTTATGGCAGTTGCATTTGTGAGGAGGAAGTTGCTGATGACTACAGATAGCAGAATTGGCTGCAGGAAGCAACAATCTGTTTCAGCGCAATGCTGAGAGAGTTCTGCATTGTTGGAAATGCTGCTTAGCAGATGTGATGTTAAACTGAGGCCTGCTGTGATAAAGATTCCATGACAATATTTTTGAAGAGCGATGGAGGTGTGTTGGCCAGCGTTTATCCCTCAGTCAACATCACAAAAACAGATTTGTCCATTTTCACATTGAGTGTGGCAGTTTGCCATCCATAAAGTTGTCTGCTTTTTGGAATACAACAGTGACTACAGTTCAAAAGTAATTAATTGCCAATAAAACACTTGGAAATGTCTGGTGATTGTGAAAAATGCGAAATAAGTGCAGGTCTTTCTCTAGTTTTAATGATAAGCGAATGATTAGCACAAGTGTTCAATCTTTCCAGGATAGAGCACCACATGACCCACACTAGAAGTGTTGCTGCTGCAAAATCTCTGAAGGCAGAAAATTTTGTGGTCAATGCTTTCAGCCCAATTTCGTGGTCTCAGATAAAAGCAAAGTACTGTAGAATCATATAATCATAGAATTTTACAGTACAGAAGGAAGCCATTCGATCCATCTTGTCTGTACGGCTCCTGAAAGAGCTAGCCAGCTAGTCCCATTCTTCAGCCCTATCTTCAAAATACTCCACATAATGCAGTCTAAACCCTAACAACTCTGAGTAAACTCTTTTAAGTTTCTCTTCACCTCACTCTTAGCTCTCTTGCTGACAATCTTGAAATAGTGACCAAAAACAGAAGTTGCTGGAAAAGCTCAGCGGATCTGGCAGAATCTGTGAAGAAAAAAATCAGAGTTAACATTTCGGGTCCAGTGACCCTTCCTCCCTGAAAGTGTGACCCCTAGTTACTGACGTACCAATAAATAGAGACAGAATATGCTTCTTTACCCCGTCAAAATTGTTCATGATTTTGAACACCTCAATAAGGTCACCTCTTAATCATCTCTGCTCCCAAGGAAAATAAGCCCAATTTCTATAATTTGTCCTTGTGTCTAAAATGCCTCATTCATGTCATTATTCTAGTAAACCCCCTTTGAGCTTTCTCCAGGGCTTTAACATCCTTCTTTAAATAAGGTGGCTACAACAGAGCACAATGCTCCAAATATGCTCTGAACAAAGATTTCTCTAAGTATAGCATCACTTCCTTGCTTTTATACTCTGTGCCACTACTCAGAAACCAAAGATCCCATAAGTGTTCTTAACAACTGTTTCAACTTGCCAAGCCACTTTCAGAGAATCATTCATGTGAAACCCAAGGTGCCTCTGCTCCTGTACTTCCCTCAAATTTGTACCATTGAGCCTATATTGTCTCTCCCTGTTTCTTCTAACAACATGTATTACCTCCAGAATGCTGGAGACTTGAAATTAAAAACGAAGTGCCTAAGAAACCCAGCAGATCCTGCTGCATCTGTGCACAGAGAAACAAAATTAACATTTTGAGTCCAATATGACTCTTCTTCAGAACTGAAAGGGGTTAAAAAATGGTGGTTTTTATGCTGTTGACAGAGGAGGAGGAGAAGCAATTGTGAGAGTTCCCAGAGCAAAAGACAATGGGGTTTTTAATGGCAGTGAAATTGAGATTGAGATTTTTTTTCTTTATTCATTCATGGAATGAAGGTGTTGCTGGCTAGGTAGCATTTATTGCCCATCCCTAATTGCCCAGAGGGCAGTTAAGGGTCAACCACATTGCTGTGGGTCTGGAGTCACATGTAGGCCAGACCAGGTGAGGATGGCAGTTTCCTTCCCTAAAGGACATTAGTGAATCAGATCGGTTTTTCCTGACAATCAACAATGGATTCATGGTCATCATTAAATTCTTAATTCCAGATATTTTATTGAATTCAATAAATTTGGGATTTGGGATTGTGATAGGTAATAAATGCTGCCAGCATCGCCCACTCTCACGTCACATGAGTGAATTTAAAAAAAACATTAAATCCTACTACATTGGTCTAACAACCCAGGACAGAACCAAATGGAGAACTCTGTCAGCAAGCAATCACAACATTTGAGGAAAAAAAAAGAGACTGATCCCTCTGGCCAAGTCAGTTCTTACACCCACGCTCCTGAAATGATTTTATATGTAACACTTGTAATTGAATCTGCATATCAAGAGTTGACTTAACAACACGTTAGACAACACTAACCTAAACAGTTAATAAGAGAATCACAGAATGACAGGATTGTCGCGGTACAAAAACAGGACATTTGGTCCACTATGCCTGAACCAGTTCTTTTCCTAGAGCCAATCTCCTGCTTATTCCCATTCCCTGTACACCATTTCTATCCAAATAATAATTAAATGCCCACTTAAATGCCTCAGTTGAGCCCGCTTCCACTACATTCCATACCCTAACAACTAGCTGAGTAAAAAAGCTTTTTCTGACATCTTGCTTCTTAAATCAAACCTCTCTCATTCTTAGAGATAGTAGGAACTGCAGATGCTGGAGAATCCGAGACAACAAGGTGCAGAGCTGGATGAACACAGCAGGCCAAGCAGCATCATAGGAGCAGAAAGGCTGACGTTTCGGGCCTAGACCCTTCATCAGAAAGCTCTAGGCCCAAAACGTCAGCCTTTCTACCTCCTATGATGCTGCTTGGCCTGCTCTCTCATTCTTGTTCCTTTTATGAGCAGGAACATTGTCTCCCTATCTACTCTATCCAGCCTGCTCATGATTTTGAAAATATCTATCAAATCTTCTCTCAGCCTGCTTCTCTCTTAGAATTCCCAAACTCTTCAAACTATCCTCATAACTAAAGTTTCCCATTCCTGGAAGCATTCTTGTAAATCACTTCTGCAATCTTTCCAACACATTCACATCTTTCCTATGTTATGGCACCCACAATTGTACATTATGCTTTAGCTGAGGTCTAACAAGTGTTTTGCACAAGTTCAACATCAGAGATTACTGTATGATTTATTAACTGCTCTCCACCTGTCCTGCCACCTTCAATGATCTGTGCACAAATACATCCATGTCCCTCTCATACTGCACCCCCTTTAGAAGTGCAGCCCCTCTTAGATCTGGTCTCCCTGCTGTACACTTATCCACCATAGTGACAGAAAAATCCATCATCATTCATTCCAACATATCACCCCAGACTCCATGAGCCCTAATGCTGCATATTAACATTTTGTGTGATACTTCATCTAATGACATTCTGAAATTCCCAATATGTAAGATCTACTGACTTCCTTTATCTCCTCTGTGAGTTAAAATATCCCGAAAAAAAGCATAATAAGTTGTCAAATAAGTTGTTGGAATTCTATGAAGATGTAACTAAGTAGAGTTGAGAAGGGCGAGCCAGTCGACGTAGTATATTTGGACTTTGAGAAAGCATTTGACAAAGTCCCACATAGGGGATTAATGTGCAAGATTAAAGTGCATGGGATTGGGGGAAGTGAATTGAGATGGATAGGGAACTGGTTGGCAGAGAGGAAATAAAGAGTAGGAATTAACGGGTCATTTTCAAATTGGCAGGCAGTAACTAATGGGGTGTCACAGGGTTCAGTGCTGGCTGTTCACAACACATATTAATGATTTTGATGAGGAAACAAAATGTAACATCAGCAAGTTTGCAGATGATACCAAGTTGGGTGGGAGGAAGAACTGTGATGAGGATGCAGAGATCCTTTAGCATGATCTCAACAGGTTGAGTGAGTGGGCATATCAATGGCAGAAGCAGTATAATTTGGAAAAATGTAAGGTTATTTACTTCAGAAGCAAAAACAAGAAAGCAGATTACCACCTGAATGGTTGTAAATTGGGAGAGGGTAGTGTGCAGCTGGACCTGGGCGTCTTTGTGCACCAGTCACTGAAGATAAGCATGCAGATGCAGCAGGTGGTAAAGGAGGCAAATGGTATGTTGGCCTTCATTGCGAGAAGTTTTGAGTGCAGGAGCAGGGATGTGTTGTTCAGTTACATAGGGCCTGGTGAGACCACACCTGGAATATTGTGTGCAATTTTGGTATCTTCTTCTGAGGAAGGATGCCATTGCTCTAGAGGGAGTGATATGAAGGTTTGCCAGGCTGATTCTGGGGATGGCGGGTCTGACGTATGAGGAGAGATTGACTAGGTTGGGATTGTTTTCACTACAGTTCAGACGAATGAAGGATTATCTCATAGAGACTTATAAAATTCTAACAGGACTGGACAGGGTAGATGCAGAGAGGATGTTCCCAATTGTGGGCGTGTCCAGAACTGGGGTGTCACAGAATGAGGACTCGGGGTAGACGATTTAGGATGGAGATGAGGAGACATTTCTTCACACAAAGAGCAGTGAGCCTGTGAAATTCATTACCACAAGAAGTAGTTGGTGCCAAAACATTGAATGTATTCAAGAGGTGACTAGATATAGCATTTGGGGTGAATAGGATCAAAGGTTATGGGGAGAAAGCAGGGCGAGGCTATTGAGTTGGACAATCAATCAGTCATGATCATGAAGAATGGCGGGGCAGGCTCGAAGGGCTGAATGGCCTCCTCCCGCTCCTATCTTCTATGTTTCTAAATGTAATTTCTCTTTCATAAATCACCTGATTTATTTTCTGATCATACTATGATTTTCTAAATATATTGTTAAGAATTCCTTCATAAATTATTCCAGCATTTTCCAAACAATGGATGTCAGTCAAGACATAATTTCTGTGGCGCCCTCTCCTGATGTTGAACCACAGCTGCCAGATGCAACAACACAGATTTTGTTTTGTTGAGACAACACAGTATGGAGCTGAAGGAACACAGCAGGCCAGACAGCATCAGAGGAGCAGGAAAGTTGACATTTCGGGTCGGGACCTTTCTTTTCCTGTTCTCTGATGCTGCCTGGCTTGCTGTGTTCCTCCAGCTCAACACTGCGTTGTCTCTGACGCCACCGTCTGCAGTTTTTGCTATCTCTTTTGTTTTGTTGACCTGCCTTTGTAGCCACAGAACTTATATGGCAACCAGCGTAACCACCCCTCCCTACCATACCACCACCCCCATCCTCCAACACATCCTTGACAGTAAGGAATTCAACAATCTTCATGTCATTGAATGGTTAGATTTGAGATGGTTAGATTTTGAAATAAGTACAAGGATAGCACAGTGAACCTGAGGTACACAGACAGCTGGTCCAATTAACCTCATGTCCTGTTTTCCGATGCCTTATTCTTCTTTCCCTCACACATCTATTCAAAGCTTACTTAAAGTTAATACAAAGAAGTGATTTTTCATTTACTTAAAATATTAATATTTCTTTGTGATTTTAGTTTTGCGGTACACTTGTAATTTCCTACAACCCTTTGGCATTAACGAACTTGCACATGTGGCTTCCTGTTCTAGTATTTTAATTGTCATTAATTCAGTTATAGTCCAAAATGGATCTGTGCTAGACCCCACCAGTCACATCTTCCAAAGCACCTTCTTCTTTATCTCCAATTTCCTAACCAGGTTCATAATCAATCTGTAACTCCATGAGTTTGCAATTTAGCCCACCTTCCCTTAGAAGTGACTTTATCAGATGGTAGTCCATATAAAAAACAAACATTTTAACAGTCTACAGTCCACTACTTCAGTGAAAGCTCAAATCAGATTAATCAGCATGACCTATCCGTTTCAAATCCATTCTAGCTCTCTGATAAACTGAACATTTCAAAAGTGTTTGGCCATTCTATATTTACTTATAGATGAAAGTGATTTTGCAGAAATAGATATTAGACTAACTCATCTATGTCTCCCTGAAGTTGCTCTCTGACACTCTTAAGTAATAGAGTGACATGAACAATTTCCCAATCTGTAAGAATGGTTCCCAAGCAACAGCACTTTGGAAATAACTGCTCATATGGTAGTAACGTACTCATCTATTTCATTTCAAAACCTAAGATAAAAACCATCTGCTGTTGGAGAGATTTGAACCAGAATCTAGCCTGATGCCAGAATATCCCAAGGAAACTAATATAAAACTTAGGATAGATATTCTCTGAGATTCATGTAAGTAAAGTAGAAGCAATGAAGAAATAATAGCATTGAAGAATATAAAATCTCCAAGTCGGGCTGAAACTCTTGGATTTCTGAGAACTGGAATCAACTGACACTATCAGGGAAGAATCAGGGAGTAACAGAAACAGAAATTGCTGGGAAAAACTCAGCAGGTCTGACAGCATCTATGGAGAGAAGTCAGAGTTAATGTTTTGAGTCCAGTGACTATTCTTCAGAATTGATGGTAACTAGGAAAAGGTTGATATTTATGCAGAAGATGGAGGTGTTGGTGGTGGTGGTGGTGGTGGCTGGGGGGTTGGGGGGGGGTGTACGGGAGGAACAGCTACACAAAGGAATACTAAACAATAGCTACAGATACAGCCCAAAGAGACAGAAAAACAATTGGACAGATAAAGCAGTGGGTAAAAGTCATTCTGGGGAAATTATTAGCTACTAATGGGGAATATGAGTAGTTGACAATAGGTTGTATGTAGAAGCAGTCCATTTGATGACAAGGCCTGGTGCGTGGGGTCAGGTAATGGGAGAAGGTGCCTTAAGCCCTAAAATTATTAATATTAAGCCTAGAAGACTACAGAGTTCCAAAGCAGAAAATGAAGTACTGTCAGACTCCAACCTCCACCCACAATGTTTTCTCTGGTATATCGATGATATCATTGGTGCTGCTTCCCTCTCTTGTCCAGAATTGAAACAGGTTCATCTATATTGCATTCAATTTTCACCCAATTGTCACCTTCACCTCGTCCATTTCTGACTCCTCCTTTCCCTTATTCGACATCTCTGTTTCCATTTCTGACGATAGGCTGGCCACCAATATCCACTACAAACTTTCCCATACCCACAGTTACCTTGACAATACATCGTCACACCCTGCTTCCAGTAAAGCGAAGCTCACCGCAAGCTGGAAGAATAGCATCTCATTTCTGTTTGAGAACTCTTACATTCTTCTGGGCTTAATATCGAGATCAACAATTTTAGGACTTGAGACACTTTCTCCCATGTCCTTACCCCATTATCTCAGTTTCTCCATTTCCGTTGCATCTGTTCTGATGATGCCAGCTTCGACAAGGGGGCCTCTGAAAAACTCACCTTCTTCCTCAACTGAGGACTATCCAGCACCATAGTAGACAGAGTCCTGAGCCAGGTCCGAAACATCTCCCACCCTCCAGCCCTCACCCCCTCTCTTTCCTTCCAAAACAGCAATAGGGTCCACCTTGTCCTCACCAATTATCCTACCAGCATCTATATCCTTTGGATCATTAGCTACCATTTCCACCACCTCCAGCAGAATGCCACCACCAGACACGTATTCCCCTCCCCTCCTTTGTCAGACTTCTGCAGGGACCTTTCCCTCCAGGACACCCTGGTCCACTCCTCCCAACACACACCAACTCCCACCACCATACCCTTCCCCTTCACACAGCCCAATGGCACCTTCCCATACAATTGCAGAAGGTATAACACTTGCCTGTTTGCTTCCTCCTTCTCACCATCCAAGGTCCCAAACACACCTTCCAGGTGAAGCAGTGCTTTTTACCTGCACTTCACTCAACTTAGTTTATGTATTTGCAGCTTACAATGTGGTCTCCTCCACACTGGGGAAGAGAAGTGCGTACAGGTTAACCATTTTGCAGAACACCTATATGCTCTCCACAAATAAAAGACCTTTGGCTTCCATTTGCCTGCCATTTCAACACACTGCTGTGTTCCCTGATCAACATTTCTGTCTCAGGCTTGCTATAGTGCCCCTGCGAAGCTCAGCACAAGCTGGAAGAATAGCATCTCATTTCTGCTTAGGAACTCTTACATTCTTCTTGGCTCAATATCGAGTTCAACAATTTTAGGGCTTGAGGCACTTTTTCCCATGTTCTTACCCCAACCACCACGCACCAGGCCTTGTCATCCCTTGGGCTGCTACCACACCCAACCTTTTGTCAGCTACTAACAGTCCCCATTAGTAGCTATTCATTCCCCCAGACTGACCTTTACCCACTCCTTTGTCTGTCCAATTGTTTTTTTTCTCTCTTTGCGCTCTATCTCTACCTATCTTTTACTCAACCCCTCCCCCTACCTATCTTCTGCATAAATATCAACTTTTTCTAGCTACCATCAGTTCTAAGAAGTTACTGGATCTGAAAACTTAACCCTGATTTCCCTCCACAGTGGTCATGGCCCACATCAACTCTAGCCTCCCAGCCTACCTCAATCCCATGCAATTTGCCTACCGAAGTAATAGGACCACAGTGGATGCCATATCCTGAGCCCTGCGCTCATCCCTGGAACATCTAGACATCAAGTACACCTACATCAGACTCCTGCTCACCAACTACAGCTCTGCCTTCAACAACATTACCCCCTCCAGACTTATCTCAAAACTCTGAGACCTAGGTCTCAGCTCCACTCTCTGCAACCTGATCCTCAGCTTTCTGACCCATAGACTGCAATGAAGATAGACAACTGTACTTCCTCCATGATAACACTCAACACTGGAGCCCTCCAAGGATGTGTCCTTAGCCCCCTGCTGAACTCCTTGTACACCCACAACTGTGTTGCCAAATTCTGAATGAGTGCCAGCTACACATTTGCTGACATCACCACTGTGGTGGGACAAATATCAAACAAAGATGTGTCAGAATACAGAAAGGCGATAGAGGGCTTAGTGATGTGGTGCAATGAGAACAATCTTTCTCTTAAATCTGGCAAAACTAAAGAACTGATCACTGACTTCAGAAAGAAAGGAGGATACCACACCCCCATCTACATCGATGGAGCTGAGGTTGAGAGGGGTGAGAGGGTCAGGTTCCTAGGAGTGGCGATAACCAACATCCTGTCCTAGACGTCCCACGTAGATGCGACAGTCAAGAAGGCACAACAACGTCTCTTCTTCATCAGGCAGTTCAAAAAATTTGGCATGTTCATAAGGACCCTCACCAACTTTTACAGACGCACCATTGAAAACATGCTGTCTGGATGCATAACGGCCTGGTATGGCGACTGCTCTCCCAGGATCGTAAGAAACTACAGAAGGTTACGTGCACAGCCCAGACCATCATGGAAGTCAACCTTCCATGCATGGACTCCATTTACACCTCTCGTTGCTCTGAAAAGGCTGCCAACATCATCAAAAACCCATCCCAACCCAGTAATGATCTCCTACAACCTCTTCCATCATGCAGAAGATAGAGGGGCTTGAACACACGCACCAACAGGTTCAAGAATAGCTTCTTCCCTGCCACTGTTAGATTGATGAATGGAGTCTCTAACTTTGAATAATGTTGACCATGTTAATATTGATCTTACCTAATGCACGTCCCATGCGGTGTAACCTGCCTGCCTCACTCTGTCCAAGTCTTTTTCATTCTATGATCTGTATGTCCTTGCTTACTATGATCTGCCTGCACTGCTCATAAAATCAAAGCTTTTCACTCTACTTAGGTATGTGCGACAATAAATCAAATCAGAGGCTGCCAGTCCTGCTGAGGTTTTTGAGCAATTTCTGTTTTTGTTTCTGATTTTCAGCATCCGCAGGTCCTTTGGTTTTATGTACCTGGGGGTATATTCTTGTTTGTCAAGTCCATTGCTTAAGCATATCAGTGCATCGGGTCCAAACACAGAAAGGCAAGCAGTGAAAAATAATCTTTCATCAAAATGTAAAAAAAAATGTTGTTATTAGACTTATGTGAGTACTACTTCTAGTGCTGAAAAAACATCCGGTAACTACATGGACATTAATGACATCAATTCACTGAAGAAAACCTGACAACACATCAACTTATTTTGCCCTACAAGTCAATATGAATAATTATTTAATTGAATAAGTTGAGACTAACTAAGTGCACTTTCCCCAATATGACTCTCTAATCTCTAATACTAATGAACATGTATTCCATTTTAATGTTGCAAAATGCAACTTGAAAAGGCGTCAGCATACTCTTTCCCAGTGCAGTGTTTTCCCAGGGTGCTTTCTCTGCAAAGAATGAAAATATGTAATAGCATCCCAAGGAGCCAACTGCACTTTAGACATGGCAGCCTAGGGTATGGAAATAGCTATAGCCTAATGCCCCCATTGTGTTTAGCAGAAGAGGAAGCAGCTAGTGCAGGCTCCAGTTGGAAGGAGGGAAATCACAAAGAGAACACTGATGCAATGGTAGGCATCCCACTCAATGGGATCACATGGATTCCACCAGAATGTGTTCTTAGACTACAATTTTTTTTTTTTTTGCTTTTGATACTAGGAAATTTCTGATTTAAGTTTTTATGTATTGACGTTTCCTACAATACCAATAAAAGATTGTTGTCTACTTTTATTCTTTAAGTTTCATATTCCATGCAACTGTTTGGTTTTACATATCTTGTGGTATATTCAATTAATTTTAGCTACACTGCAAATTACCAAAGTTATGAGTTATATGCAGAGCAAGTTTCACATTTTAAATAGCCCCTCTTCTCCTAGGCAGTGTGGAGGGCATCAAAAACAAGCGCAGAATAATTTGTCAGACAAAAGAGAACAGGCAGAAGTCATAGTCCGAGTTAGAAAGTACACATTGGATGAAAAAGTCATGAAGTTCATCGTATATTCCTTGGTCTATATTCATTTTGGTTTACTTTTATTGCTGTGGCTTTTAGTGATATAGAAAGATTTGGAGATTACACAGAGAGGAAATAATTCACAGTTGGCTTTTAGGGAACAATGTTTCAGTCAGCTTTTGATCGATGACCTCAAAGGTCTATTCATATGGCAATTATGCAAATACACTATGCACTATTGCACAATAGGTAAGGACAGAGCAGAGATAGCAAGAACTGCAGATGCAGGAGTCAGAGATAACACAGCGTGGAGGTGGAGGAACACAGGAGGCCAAGCAGCATCAGAGGAGCAGGAAAGTTGACGTTTCTGAAGAAGGGTATCGACCCGAAACATCAGCTTTCCTGCTCCTCTGATGCTGCCTGGCTTGCTGTGCTCCTCCAGCTCCATGCTGTGATATCTTTAGATGAAGCCTGTGTTGTGTGGAGCTGCGAAATGGAAATTTAGCAAGAGTGGGACCAAAGTTTTCATCCAATTGAAAGATACTACATGTTAGTGAAAAACCGTGCGGCAGCCCCTCCGTCCCTAAATGTGGCATCCATCATTTTCATTGTGGAGTGGAATGGCGATGAGGTGGTTGGAAGTGTTTCACACACTGGTGTACATTTAAAAGTGCAACTGCTTTGATTCAGAAGCAATTTTTTTGTCATCGAAGAAACAAAAAATCTATGGCTCAATGAATTTGAGGAAAAGGCCTAAACCTACCAGAGTTCTTTGGAGAGATCAGCTACCATTTTGGAAAAGTCTAGACACTGTTATGGAGGGTTTGAGGAACACTTTTGGTGAGATTCAGATACCCCTTTGGAGAGGTTAATGTTTGTAAAAGTAGAGTATGCTCTTTGGAACTGTCAAGTCATTTAACTTTCCCACTCTTTAATTTTTTGGTGGGATAAAAAACAACATACTATAACTCTCCATAAACAAACAATCAGTGCTTGCAATTTCATTATGTGCTTTCTGATATAAGCTTGAAGATTCTCATTTGAGGATTAGTACTGCATGACTGCTTCCACAATCTATCATTATCCCAGTGTTGCTTACTATTGTCAACAATATTTAATTTTTTTTTGCATTGCTAACTGTGTTATGTCAGTATGAGATGTCTCCTTTAGATTATTCCCTGAGGAAGACTGAATGACAGATTAAACTACTATTTTGAAGGAATTTATTTTTGAGAGGTTTTGACTTCCTTATAGATTGATTTTCCAACTCATTCAGAAATATCCATGATCCCATCTATCATATATTTTAATCTTAGTCATCCTGGGATGAAAGGGCAACTAACTTAAGGAGTAGAGGAAGGAAAATAACATAATGACAAGGAAGTAGGAGTAACCTGAAAAGAACTGCTGTTTTTGTTGACAAGATGCATTGCTAAAGCCTGTTGGTGGATTGGGTCTAAACATAGAAAGACCAGCAGTGAAAAATGTCCTGTCACCATAACATAGAAATAACATCGCTAATAGACTGATATGAGTACAACTTTTAGTACTGAATAGATACCAGTAGCCATTCGGACAGGAACTATACCAACTGTATGAGAGCTGTATAAGAATTATAATTTATTTTAATGCAACGTTCCCTTTTATCTTGGGCATTTGATCACTTCTAAGTCCTCAGCAATATAGGATATTAGATAGTTTAAAAAAACACACAAATTTGCGGTTTTAGAATTCACATTTTACATACGTGGTTACAAATGTACCCCTTACAATTTGCCAACCAACGCAACAGGTCGGCATCCCTCGCCCTGCACTCATCCCTGGAACATCTAGACATCAAGGGCACTTACGTCAGACTCCTGCTCATCGACTAAAGCTCTGCCTTCAACAACATTATCCCTTTCAGATTGATCTCAAAACTCCAAGACTTTGGTCTTGGCTCTGCCCTCTGCAACTGGAACCTCAGCTTTCTGACCCATAGACTGCAATCAGTGAAGATAGACAACTGCACCTCTTCCATGATAACACTGGAGTTCCCAAGGCTGTGTCCTCAGCCCTCTTCTGTACTCCCTGTACACCCTCGACTGCGTTGCCAAATTCCAAATGAACACCATCTACATGTTTGCTAACAACACCAACATGGTCGGATGAATATCTAACAATGACAAGTCAAAATACAGAAAGGAGATAGAGGGCTTGGTGACGCGATGCAATGAGAACAAGCTCTCTCTCAACATCAGCAAAACTGAAGAACTGATCATTCACTTCAGAAAGAAAGGTGGAGAACATGCCCTCATCCACTTTAATGGAGCTGAGGTTGAGAGGTTTGAAAGCATCAAGTTCCTAGGAGTGACGATAACTGAAAACCTGTCCTGGTCTTCCCAGTGACAGTCAAGAAGGCACAACAATGCCTCTTCTTCCTCAGGCGGCTCAGGAAATTTGGCATATCCATAAGGTCCCTCACCAACTTCTACAAATGAACAATAGAAAGCATACTGTCTGGGTGCATAACAGCTTGGTATGGCAACTGCTCTGCCCGACTGTAAAAAACTACAGAAGGTGGTGTGCACAGCCCAGCCCAGAAGCCAAGTTTCTATCCATGGACTCCATTTACACAGCCCGTTGCCATGGAAAGGCTGCAAACATCATCAAAGACCCATCGCATTCCGGTAATGCTCTCCTACAACCTCTTCTGTCAGGTAGAAGATACAGAAGCTTGAACGTACACGTACAAACAGGTTCTTCCAGGCCATTATAGGACTGATGAATGGAGTCTCTAACTTCAAATAATGCTGATCTTGCCAGTGCACGCTCTGTGCGACATAACCTGTATGCCTCTGGCTAAGTTTTTCTTTTTCACCCCAAGATCTGTATATCCTTGCTTACTATGATTTGTCTGTACTGCTCATAAACAAAGCTTTTCACAGTACTTCCGTACTTGTAACAATAAAATCTGTCAATCAAACAAATATTTAGCTGATTGATCTTTGTGGCCTGCAGGTGATTCTGATTATATAAATTTAACGACAAGTCTGTGACTTCAAGGAACAAGTATAAGTCATGGAAAAGGTGACTAAAACTCACAAATAAAAGTACCAAATAGCATTAACTTAATTTGGAAAACATCTCTTCTATTTTTTCAGCCTGTCCTACAAAACAAAATATCTATCAGCAAAGTTTCAGCATAAGACATCCCCTCTAATATGGCTACATTGTAAAAAGAAATACAAACATCACCACGTAGAACATTGAATCTATTTTATGATTCAAACTAAATTTGTTCAAATGTCAAAAAGAATTGTAATAGTAATATTAAAACATTTGGATTTAATAGTTTCTTGATTTGGCTTGATTGCTTGGATAATGAAGATAAGATTTGTCAGAGTGCTGAGATCTTAAGCCATGTGTAGTTATTGGCTCATTGCCCAAAAGGATGCTGCTACTTTAGTACAGTCAAGTGATGATAGGCTCAATCATAAAATATGGCTTCCTGATGGCAGGAAGGTCATGGGTATGTAGGAGGTGAATTAATTCAGATGTTTCAAGATGGCAGCAGCGGAACGGCAGCATTCAGGCTACTGAGCCCGGAGCACGTCCACTTCTGTCTGCTTTTCTTTTCTTCTTTCTTCTGATTTTCACTTTCTTTTCTTTAAAAAGACTTTCCTCTTACCTTTTCATCTCGGTTGCAGCAGTATCTGCAGTGGCGTCAGCGAGAGTGAGCCCCTGAGTGGAATGGTGGACAAAGATGGCGGCGCGAGCCCAGGGACCTGCAAGACTGAGTAAATGACAAAGAAGGCAGCAGTAACGCCAGGACAAGGTGGATATGGGTCCACCATATCCCGAGGTCTCCCAGCAAACGAGAAGCAGGGCCCAGGCTTAATTCCCTGGTCCAGACTCGCAGGCTGAGACAAGGCTCCAGATTGGCAGCTAGGCCCTGAGGCCTGATGGTGGAGCTGATGGCGATGGCAATTTTGGTCCCAGTGCAGGACCCTGCAGCACTAGCAGAGGCTGCATCAGTGAGGTTGGCCTAGTGTCAACTCATGGCAGTGGTGGTGTTGGTGGGGATAAGATAGCGCTGGAGAGTGGTGACACTTTATTCCAAAGATGCTGGTGGTGTGGCAAAGCACATCTGCAGCAGTATAGTCAGTTTAGCAGCAGGGATGCGAGGATGGAAGAGCCTTGGTCCGGGCTCATAGCTGAGCTAGAAGTGGGAGCTGTTCCAAAGGCCATCTAACTTTATTGAGATAAACTATAAAATGACTTTATTATTTTATTTTTCTGACTTTATATTCTGTGTTTTGGTTTATTTTGTGTGGTTTAAAATGGCATCGGAGAGGGCAACACTATACAACATTTTTCACTCTATTTGTAAGAAATACATGTGGCAATAATGTCAGTGACAAACTGGAAAAGAGGATCAAATTATTTACAATATCATTGGAGTACACATTCAAAAGATTCTGTAAACATATCGAATTGTTTAATAAAATAAACGGGTTGAAAGCAAGTGCCAGAATAACTTTTAAGAGGAAGCTACTTTCAAAACTATGTTTTTGCTTACTGTCATAGAATCATAGCGTCCCCACAGTGCAGAAAGAGGCCATTTGGTTCATTGTGTCTGTACCGTCCCTCCAAAGAGTATTCCAGCCAGACCCAGCCGCTGTACCCTATCCTCATATTAACCATGACTAGCCCACCTAACCTACACATCCCTGGAAACTATAGGTAATTTGGCACAGTCAATCCACCTAACCTGCACATCTTTGGACTGTGGGAGGAAACCCGAGCACCCAGAGGAAACCCATGCAGACAAGGGAAGAATGTACAAATTCCAGACAGACACCAAATGGTTGAATTGAACTTGGGTCCCTGACACTGTGAGGCATCAGTGCGGACCACTGAGCCACTGTGTCAGGTGCCTAAAATGTACATAGGTTTTATTACCATTGTAAAGCATACCCAAACCAAGTTAATCAGAAATTTACACAGGAGAAATTCTGTTTGCCCGTTTACAACGACTGTCTATCTGTAGTAGCAAAAAAACCTTTGGTAGGGCTAAAATATTTAGGCATACTGGCAAAAGATAAAGTTTGAGGAAATCCTAGCATATATATGTTGGAGTTTAACTTATTAAACTCATAGAGAACAACCTTTTGATTGAAGCCATGATCACCTAACTCATCAAGAAACTGGTCTGCAAGGACAACTGAAACAATGAAAAAAAACACAATAGTGGACAAACAAAAAATTGTAAATCCATTTATATGGAACAGCATTTTTGCAGAGTAACCTATATCAAAAAAGTTTATGGGTGGAATCTTATTGAGGTCTGCTTGACATGAGCTATAGTGAGAAATACAGCAAAAATACTTGAGAAATCCAACAAGGACTACTTCGATGTCAGGAACAACTTGTTGCATATTTTAGCTAAGTTCTGGAAGTCAAGGCAAGATTCTTGCTAGGCAGTGGCAACTTTCCTGTTTAGGGATGAATATTGCTTGTTAATGATCTTTTTGACTACATCATGCCTCATTAATATACAGCTTGCTATTGTACCACCTGCCATAAGCAAAATAGGACTCAGAGAATTCTTGACATGGAAGTCAGCGTAAAAATTTGGTGACTTAAATTCACCACTTTCTTTGAAATTCCTCCATGTTGAATACTGGGTATCAACTTCTCAGTGCATGCACAGTGGGCACCAACCACATGCATCCTAGTCCATGCACATTGGAATCCAGTATGTGTCAGCCTGTAAGAATCTTTATGGCCCATCTCCATTTGACTTACAATTTGCTTCTGCACTCCAATGCTGCACCAGCAACTGTCATTGTAATGCTGCAGCACACGCTCCTAGTTCTTAGAACGGACCAGGCTGCATCGCTGGGCAGCTCACTTGCTCACTTAGCACTTACTTGCTTTAAGCCTGCATGGTTACACGTAGCATCCTTGCCTTTTTATACCTTGCCCTTCAGCCACAGATACTATTCTTATCGTACTTTGATTGCTGTGCCAATTAGGGCAGGCATGAAGCCAGAAAGCTTGTGAAGGTTCTGAACGGCAGTAAGCCAAGGGCAGCTTCCGACATCGGTCCAGGGGCTTGGAAATAGACAGTCAGCCACTCAGGGTGATTAGAGTCAGGATGCCTTCCTCATGAGGGGTGAGGGGGCAAATGTCAAGCAGCCCACCACTCTTGACTGTTTGTGTCCTATTGTGAGCAGTTTTTTTCCTGGAATGAGACATATATTAAGGGAGATAGAAGTAAATAACACAGCCATTACTTTTGGTTCAGGTGGGGAAGTGTGTCCTGAGCACCACAGAGGGCGTACAGGGTCAGTGGTGTTGTGGTTTGGGGTGGGTGACAGCGAGACAGGGAAGATATCGCAGGCAATGGTGAGCGTGGTAGAGCATGAGTCTTGGTGGGAGGTGTGTACAGAAGCTCAGATACAATGAGTGAGAGGTATCGGAGAGAAGATAGTTGTTTTTATGCTGGTGGTGTGAAGAAGGTCATTTACCTTTTTTCTACATTGCTGCGGATCTCTCCAGATGGTTAAGACTGCACTGACCCATGTGGGAAACTCAGAACAGACAGTCAATGGTCTGGTGTTGTGGCCTCCACTGCCAAACCTAGGAGAAGAGGATGTCATTGCTCCTGCACCACCCTGTCCACCAGAATCTCTAGGACCTGGCTTGCAAAGCTGGGTGCCAATCTTCCCTTCTCTTCCCTACCTAGGGGGAATGTCAGGAACTGTGCACTGGAGCTATTGACTGACAGTCCGTTCTGGAATATCCCAACAGTGGCAAGTTATTCTGGGTACAGTGAGTGGTAGAATGGGGCTAGAATCAGATGAAGGGGGTACCATTGGGGAGTATTGGTAGTTGATAATGCAAGTTAGGTAAGATACGGTGAGAAATCTCACTAGACCTCATGGAGACTCACTCTCAATGAGAATTGACAAAATTGAAACATCAAAAAAAATCAATATTCAGCCCTATAGGCCAATTTATAATTATCATTACTAATGAATGTCATTTTGAAAGTATAGTAGAATATTGATAACTGAAGTAAGATAGCTATAACTGATAATGTATAATCCGAACTCATACATGCATTTATGGCACAAATCACTTCAGACTACAATGCATCATTTTTGTCTTTTAATTATCTTATTAATGCTCTGAGACAAGCTTGTATTGGGAACAATATTGTATGAACAGCTTAACCACAAACTACACTGAAATGCCTACTATTCTACTTTTCAGATAGACCTCAACATAGATGGTCAGAGACAAAAACAGAAGTTGCTGGGAAAGCTCAGCAGGTCTGGCAGCATCTGTGAAGAAAAAAAGTCAGAGTTAACGTTTCAGGTCCGGTGACCCTTCATCAAAACTTTCCCTTGACTTGATCGAGAACTCTGAGGAAGGGTCACCGGACTCAAAATGTTAATTCTGATTTTTTTCTCCACAGATGCTGCCAGACCTGCTGAGCTTCCAGCAACTTCTGTTTTTGTTCCTGATTTACAGCATCCACAGTTCTTTCAGTTTTTAAATGGCCAGAGATCCTACTGGAGACAAATGGGGTATTCAATAATATAAATTGAGGTCAAACAACAACTCAATTTTTGCCCCTATTTGTGTTGTTAGTTTTAGCTTCTCCTCTCTATAAACTCTGAATGGTACAAATTAGGAGGTGGCCATTTTCAGTGGTAATTACACGAATTCTTAATTGCAGTTAAGGAAAAATCAAAATAGACTTTGCATTCATCCTTACCACAGTCATTTAGAGGTCTTATACGTTTACAATATTCAATCTTCTTGTTGCTGTAGGTGCATAAAAATATTCTGCTGCTCATAATTACTGTTTATTTCAAGTTTTAGCAAAGATTTGTAGCTCCGGTTGTGGGTGAGGTTGTTAACTTGCTCGCCAAGCTGGGTTGTTCTCGTTCAGATGTTTCATCAACATGCTAGGTAACATCATCAGTGAGGTCTCCGATGAAGCAATGTTGTTCTACTTCGCCTGGAATTTATACTCTCTGGTCCGTTATGGGGAGTAGTGTCATTTCCTGTTTTGTTCTGTATGTGGGGTCCAATTCTATATGTTTGTTGATTGCATTGTGTATCAGGTACCATAATGCAATTGACAAATATATAGAATTGGACCCTACATACAAACCCACACAGATCAAAACCGGAAATGACACTACTCACCATAACGGACAAGACAGTATAAATTCCAAGCGCAGTAGAACAATATTGCTTTGTTGGAGGCCTCACTGATGATGTTACCTAGCATGGTGACAAAATGTCAGAACAAAAACAAGCTAGCTTGGCAAGCAAGTCAACAACCTTACTGTTTATTTCACTCCAAGCCTTTGGTCATCTGTCTGCAGAATGTCCTATGCATGGCCACTCAATATAAGTTGCACATGAAAATTTATGAATTTAGATTGTTCTATGTCCCCAGCAGATGGAGCTATTCTATCATTCTTGATAATTAAAAATAATATCACTTCTTTGAAATGTGCTTTTTTTTATTTTTGACTCGCATTTATTGAAACCAGAAGGCTTGGGTGCAGCTCAATCAGCCGGATTTTGTTATGTCGACCCACTTTAAAAGTCTTGGCCTGTTCCCAGCTCCAGCTAACAGTTTGTTCAATAGAGGCACAATTTCCATTATTTGATGCAGTTTTTACACAGGAGACTAATCTCTGCGTCTCAAAAATTCTCCAGTGAAGAAATATTGTGCAGTATTGCAGCAGTGCCAAGAAGGGCTTCATGGATGCAGCTGTGGAAGTATAATTCCAACATCTCTGACAAAGGATGGTTACTATGGTCAATTCTACAGCTACCCTCCCTTTGAGACTGTGGATTAGCTGTGTAGTGGAGGAACCCATTCAGAACTTGTTAGTTTAAAACTCACCAATGAAATTGCATCCAATTATATTGGCAATCTTTGGGTCAGCACCATGAAAAGTAACCATCCGAGCTATAAAATTGTAGTAAAAAAATTAAAATGTTCTTTAGTAAAGAAAATCTGTCTCTTCATACCTAGTCTTGTTGATACTTGATTCTAATCACACAATATCAATACTGACCTGATAGTTCATTAATACTCATCCCAAGTTCCAATGAAATGATCCTTTCTCAGACCTTCCTGCAGCCTTAATCCAGTTTTCATCTTGGAGTGATTGAGTGATACTGTATTAAATAATTTGCTCAGCATTGTTTTTGTTTTAGTATCAAGCACGTGCAGTAGCATCCAGTAAGCAAATTTGGTCATCAGCCCTCATTACCATTAAATAAGGATGCTGTCAATATTATTCATGATTACTACTATCAATTGGTGTCTTGCACAAGACAGAGGAAATATTGTGGCTCTTTATATATACCTGGCTGTCCTATAGGGCAAGTGTGCTTTACTGTTATTGCGATTTTCACAATGCCAAGCTGAAAAAAAAACTGAATGTGTTGCAGTCCTTGGATGTGGTTTTGGACATTTTGGTTGGGGAGGTTGGCAGGTTGAACAATATCCCTTTCCCCCAAGAAGCAGGAAGGTATCCAGACAAACTGCTGTCAGGAGAAAATGTAATAGTGCAGATTAGCATTGTTATTAGCTGTTCACAGACCTGGCTACAATTTTCAAAATAACTCCGTGACATGACCAGGACACACAACTCACCTTACAAGACTCTGCTTGACACTAAACTTCCTGCTGCTTCAGCACTCAAATTTATCTAATGCATTCTGAGGAAGGGTCACCGGACCCAAAACGTTAACTGCAATCTTTCTTCACAGATGCTGCCGGGCCTACTGAGCTTTTCCAGCAACTTATGTTTTTGTTTACCTAATGCATATTACCTTATTGCACCCACCACTGCTCCTAATAACATAATTCTACTACCAATGCTCTCTTCATTCACTTCACTTTCTCACACCAACAGTATTATTCAGCATTGAGATAAACATGCTTGAATCCATTCTCGAGGCGCATTCTCACACTTCCACTTCCTTTCTGCAGGAGAAGTTCACAACTAACAACTGGAACATCGTGAACACAGGGGAGGGGATAGCATCATGATGATCATGGGATTGGGTCGTGTTGGGGATCTGGTCAGTGGCAATGGGAGATGATTGCTCACACAGGAATTTTGGCCATCTTGCACCATGCTTGAACTTAGTTGCTGCTAGAACTGTGGAGCATTCCAGGTTGGAGCCTGATCTACTAATGAAATACCTTAGCTTTAACTTAGCTAAAGATTAGCATCTCTTCTCAGGTTGCCCAATCTATTATAGAGGACTGATGAGGGAAATCATTCACTGTCAGAATAAGGATTTCCAATTAAAGGTACCAACAGAATGGTATAGAGTAGCTTAGCAGTACTTGGATTTTGAGGCTGCAGAAAGTTCAGGAATGGTACAGATGCCTGGGAAGGCTGCTCATCGAGACCTTCATTTTTACCTGTAGGTCCTGCTGCAGTGTGATCTTTGCCAAGGATGATAGTAAGAGGGCAAGGTCTCTAACCAAAGAAGTTTGATTAGAAGTGGTCAAAGAAGTAGGCATCATCGCAAGCACAAAAAGCCCTTCCCTTTGACACTGAAATCCTTCTTCCACCAAATGACTTATTGTGTCACAATTGATGATGAGAATAGTCCAGTTTTACAAGTACTACTGTTATTTAGCTGCGCACTTCCGAACATTCAGTCCCGTTTATTGCCTATGATGTGCATTGGGACATCTTCAGGTTGCAAAAAGTGCTACATTAAAATAATTTCTTTCCTCTAAGTACAACAGAAGCAATACACCAAAAAAAAGTTATCCCTTACATTACTCAATAACACCTTTAAAGAGACTCCCCACAAGGCTGTGAAAAGTAAAGTTCAAGTGTGCCTACTTTGATCTTACCAGAGCAATGGCATTTCTTCTCTAAACCAAATCGCACAGCATGAGGGTGGAGTAACCCCATTTTCAATTATGTAATCTTATCAGTCTAAATGATTTGCATTGGGATGTCACCCATTGTATTCTGCCAACAATAATTCCAGCAACAGAAATCTGTTTGGTTCCCGGTGGACATAAAAGCTGCTTCTGGGAATTTCTGAAGCCTCTCCCACATTGTTGCAAATGTGTGATATCTGCGCATCATACAAAACTCTCCTTTAGAGCCAAGCTTTAATAAAAATGAGACTTAACATTATTATTTGTTCAGCTGCATGGACACTGGTTTAAGTTTTTGGATACAACTGCAGTTTGAAAGTACACTGTGTGCTGGGGCACCCTCTATTTTCCATTTATAAGCCTTTCGCATTTATATCCAATTCGATCCTTCTCATCTTAAATATTGTGGACCTGCTCAGGATTATTATTGACAAACATTAATATCAAAGCAGTTGCACAGGCTGCTGATTGGCTGAAATCGCTTCAGACACAGATTGGAATTTATAAGTGGAGAACTTGAGAAACAATTTTTATCAGTTGAATCAGACCAAGTTACATTGCCTAAATTAACTTGCAGATCAAATTACTTTGTATCAGATTCAGTTCTTCTTAACGGTGTGCATCAATTTCTGACTGAGAGGAAGTTTAACTGACTTGCTGCTCGGTCTCTGAAGTCACTCTCTGTGCTGGTTGTAAGGGGGCATATGGGAATTTGAGTGCTAGAATACGATCTTCCAACCCCATACAGCACCCAATACACAACAACATACTGTGAGGCAACTGTTATTAATGCAAATTGTGACAATATCTTTTCAACAAATATATTGTAATTGATCTTGAGAAAAGTGTTGAATTGTAAAGCACATTTTAAGGGAAAATCATGGCATGAAAATCTAAAGTTATCAAAGTTTGAAAATAGTTCATCAGATAGGGCAGAGGAACACCCAACTTTATTTTTCCCCTTACATTTTCTTGTCAAGTTTCCATCCTTACTCCTCGTCTCTGGAGTCAGTTATTTATGTTTGCAATGAAATTTTTTCATATATTATTATTTTAGGGATTTGTATTCTAAAGTATGGATAAATCAGGTTTTGTTTTTTGATGCAGTGAAGTTCTGCTTTTTTTTTTCTTAAAACAAGAGTCAGAATGTAATTTGGAGCTAAATACAGTCTTTCCAAAAAATCATGTGACATAAGCAAATGACACAATAGCTACCTTGGGGAGATAATTTCTGGTTATGGTTGATTTGGGTTTTTAATGACCCACAGAAAAAATACGTGGCTAGAGGCCTGAAGCAGGTTGAGTTCAGAAGTAAACTGTTACTATCTCTCCCCAAATCACATTGGACTGACTTATTTTGACTTGTACTACTTTGATGATGCTAAAATAGCTTAAGACATCTTCAGGCCAGAGATGGAAAGATGTCCATCACTTAAAAAGAAACTGCCGTTTTGCTACAATGGTTCTTTTTAACTCAGTTCTAAAGAACAGTCATACTAGATTCAAAATATTAAGTCTATTTCTCTCTTCACAGACGCTGCCAGACATGGTGATTTTCTCTAGAATTCTCTGTTTGTTTCAGATTTTCAGCATCAGCAGTATATTGCTTTCATTAAGGAAAGTAAGCAATCTGTAGCAATTCAGGGAGGCAGCTTGCCACCTTAAGGGCAATTAGAGATGAGCAATAAATGCCACCCTAACCAGCAATATCTACATCCGATGAATAAATGAATAACAAAAAAGCCTACGATCTTCTATTTCATTCGCTTCCTTCAGAAAAGTAAAGAGAAATATTAGTGATTCCACCACTACATAGATGAAATGAGCTACTTCAGATCAAACTAGCCATCAAGACTATGAATTTCCTGTTTCCTGTTACTTATTACAACATCACATGGTTTGTTTTACATTGTGGCTTCAGACAAGCTGTATTTTTAAATCAATATTGCTAACTGAGCTCAAGATAATTAACAAAGTGTTTTCCTCGTGCTATATAATGCTACAATAATGAGTTTACTGAGCTTCAACTAATACTTTGGATTCTCCTGGTTAAGTTAATAAGCGGAGTCTAATGTCAGTGTATATTTTGGGGTCAGTTGTCTGTTGTTCTGGCATTGGGAATTTTGAAACTACCATTTCAAACAAAGTAGACTGCTGTACAAATACAATGACATGTTCCATTTGTCCAGAATTCATGAGGCAACAAAAGGCTCTTCTTGCAATTATACGCTAAGATATATAAATAAACTACCTACATCCAGATTTGGCATTACTGTCTTCAAACTGATAGTTCATATCTTAATCAAAAAATTCCAAACCAGAGAATTGTTAGGCCAGGCCAAGAATCCACTGGTATTTAAACACAAATATTGGGAAAAGTCAAAGATGCTATCTTGGAGCATGAAAACAAACCAATCTTACTGTAGGTTATCATTCGTAAAACTGCTCTCGAAGGCACACAGATAGCTGCATTGTAGAAATCAGTAAGTCAGACAATACCACAATGCAGCACAATGATGAACAGGTAAAATAACATACAAAATTTCTTCATCAACAATTTTACACGAAGTTCAGAATGTACATACATTTATGAAATGTAGTTTAGCACTGTAACTGTAGGCTGAGAGGTCTGGTGTGTTATTAGAGTGAGACAGCTAGTGATGAGTTTAACCTGAAGGTCATCATGCCTCAGCTGAGGAGTGAGGTTAAGAAGGTGGGACCTTCATAGTGAACTCAGCTGATGTGGGAATTGACATTTTCCTGCATTGCAAACAGCTTCCCAGCCAAATAAGTTAAACAACTCCTAGAACCAACTGATAGCATAATAGTGTTAACATTTTCAAAATGCTGAAATAAATACTAACTTGAGCAATGAACTATTGGCAAATCATGAATTATAGTAAAATCAAACATTCTACCAGTTGAAAAACTACGGCTAGCAGTTATAACCAGCAACTGTTATAGGGATAGAATTCTAGGATCTTAGAGTCATAGAGCTGTACAGCATGGAAACAGACCCTTTGGTCCAACTCGTCCAAGCTGACCAAATATCCTAAATTAATCTAGTCCCATTTACCAGCATTTGGTCTATAACCCTCTAAACACTTCCTATTCATATATCCTTCCAGATACTTTTTAAATGTTGAAATTGTACCCACCTCCATCACTTCTTCTGGCAGCTCATTTCATACATGAACCACCCTCTGTGCGAAAATGTTGCCTCTTAGGTCCCTTTTATATCTTTCCCCTCTCACCTTAAACCTAAGCCTCCTAGTTTTGGACTCCTCTACCCTGGGGCAAAGACCTTGTCTATTTACCCTATTCATGCCCCTCATGATTTTATAAACCTCTGCAAGGTCATCCCTCAGCCTCAGATGATCAAGAGAAAATAATCCCAGCCTATTCAGCCTCTCCCTATAGCTCAAACCCTCCAACATCGGCAACATCCTCATAAACCTTTTCTGCACCCTTTCAAGTGTAACATCCTTCCTGTAGCAGGAAGACCAGAATTAAATGTAATATTCCAAAAATGGCCTAAACAATGTTATGTACAGCCACAACATGACAACCCAACTCCTATACCAAATGCACTGACCAATAAAGGCATACCAAACATCCTCTTCACTACCCTATCTACCTACATCTCCACTTTCAAGGAACTATGGGCCTGCATCCCAACATCTCTTTGTTTGGTAACACTCTCCAGGGCCCTAACATTAAGTGTACAAGTCCTGCTGTGATTTGCCTTTCTAAAATCCAAAACCTCACATTTATCTAAATTAAACTCCATCTGCCACTCCTCTGCCCATCTTCTCAAGATCCTGTTGTACTCTGAGATAACCTTCTTCACTGTCTGTTACACCACCAATTTTGGTGTCATCTGTGCAAATACTAACCTTACCTCCTATATTCACATCCAGATCATTTACATAAATGACAAAAAGCACTGGACCCAGCACTTATCCTTGCAGCCACCACTGGTCACAGGCCTTTAGTCCAAACAAAACAACCCTTTACCACCACCCTCCATCTCCTACCTTCAAGCCAATTCTGTATCGAAATGTTTACTCTCCCTGGATTCCATGTGATCTAACCTTGCCAACCAGTCTATCATGCAGAACCTTGTTGATTGCCTTGCTGAAGTCCACATAGACAACATCCACTGCTCTGCCTTCATCGAATTTTCTTTGTCATTTTGAACCAATATCACTAAAAGTACAGCGATATATTTTCAAGTCAGAATGGTGAGTGTCTTGGAGAGGAACATGCTTATTTCAGCTGGGTGACTTGCTTTCCAATGCGAAACAGAGTTAATTTGTTTAATAATGTAATGAAAAACCTTCATTAATCTACGGCACACATTTACAATTGTATGACTGCAACATGCTATCCTTCAAGAAACTGTTGAGACTGCAAGGTACATTTTTATATTTTTTACTGATCTTGTTGTGAAGGCAGAAGGCAAAGGAGCAGTGATCCCTACTTTACATTAAATATGCAGGTCACTTCCAGCCATCACTCACATCGCACTTGATTACATGTCTCCATCTCAGATTCCTTCCAAAATCTCAGGCAGTGTCTTCATTTTACTTGGGCTTAACAAGCAATGGCTAGGACGACGACTAGTACCTGCTGTTGGATGGTAGTAGACAGGCCAGCAGAGTGGGTTTGGGTGGTTATAGCACAAATTTTATTAGATGCCTTCAGCATTAGAACAGGCCTATGTCTCACTGGAATACAATATCTAGGCCCATTGCAGTTGTATGAAAATAATCCTTGTATAGATTTGGATCACGCGAAATGATCCAATGTGCAAACCAGTTGAACACAGAAAACAATATAGCCTTCAAATACAAAATAGAGTTAATTTATTAATAGTGAAAAAACTTCATTAATCTATCGTACACACCTGGTTTCTTAGCGAGACCTCCTGGCCTTGTTAGCCATGGATGCACTACATTTAAATAACTGAACAATGCTTCCTCTACAATTTTCGTTTATGGCAAAATAGTATTCCACCTGAAAGGACATAAAATGTGAAGTGCAACAGCTCTTAATAGACTACTGTTCTGAATGCAAGGCAAAAAATTGTTTCTGCTCTTGGTAAGTTTCTGCTGAGCAAGGTATATAAGGTCGTAGCACATATGAGCAGACGTAGGCCATTAGCCCATCAAGTCTGCTTCACCATTTAATGCGCAATCTTTAGTTGTCTGACCTAAGAGTCCATAACTCAACTTTCCTGTCTTTTCTCCATAATCCTTTATTCATTACTGATTAAAAATCGGTCTGGCCATGACGAAATGACTTAGCCTCAACAGTCCTCTGCAGCAAAGAATTCCACAGATTCACTACCCTCTGAGAGAAGAAATCTTTCTACATTTCTGTTTTAAATGCATAACCCCTTCTTCTCTGATTGTGCCTTCTGGTCCTTGACTTGCCCTCAAGGGGAAACAACTTCTCTGCATCTATCCTATTGAGTCATTTAAGAATCTTGTATGTTTCAATAAGGTTGACTTTCATTCTTTGACATTCCAATGAGTACAGGCCTAATCTATCCAGTGTCTCCGCATAACAGTGTCCCTCCATAGCAGCCTAGTGAACATTTTGTGGACTACTTCTAATGTCAATATATCTTTCCTTAGACGTGGAACCCAAAACCATTCACAGTCTATAAATGTATCTAAATAAATGCCATTTACAATATTCCAACTATGGTCTGACTAGTGTCTTGCACAGTTTCAGCAAAACCTCTGTACTTTTATCTTCCTTTCCCTTTGTGATAAAGGTCAACATTCCACTTCTTTTTCCTATTACCTGAATTTAGATGATAGCTTTTTACGATTCATGCACACATAATCCCAAATCCTTCTGCTCTACAGGTTTCTGCAGCCTTCCCCCATATAAATAATATTCAGCTCATCTGTTCTTCCTGCCTAAGTGCAAAACCTCACGTCTTCCTACGTGATATTCAATTTGACAAGTTTTTGCCCACTCACCACTTTTCCGTATCCCTCTGCAGAATCTTTGTGTCATCCTCACCACTTGCCTTCACACCTATTTTTATGTCATCTGCAAACATTAATTTTCCTCATTCAAGTAACTCATAATAAATAATTATGGCCCCAGGATTGATCCTTGTGGCACTACTAGTTATAGACTGCCATCCTGAAAATGCCCCTCTCATTCCCAACTCTGTCTTCCATTAGTCAGCTAATCCACTATCCATGCTAATCTACTACTTCCAACACTATGGGCTATCATCTTATTAAATAGCCTCATTGGTGGTACCTTATCAAAAGCCTTATGAAAATCCAAATAGATTATATCCACAGCTTATCCTTTATTTCTCCAGCTTGTTACCTCCTCAAAGAATTCTAATTAATTCAGACACGATTTCTCCTCATATTTATTTCTAAATGCTCTGCTATTACATCCTTTATAACAGACTCTAACATTGTCTCAACAACAGGCATTGAGCTAACTGGCCTGTTGTTACCTGTTTTTGTGTCCTTCTCTTTTAAACTTGATGCATTAGCAGTTTTCCAATCTGCCGTGACCTTTCCAGAATCTAAGGATTCTTGGAAGATTACGACCAGTGAACCCAACTATCTCTGTAACTACTTCATTTAATATTATAGAATGCAGCTCATCAGGTCCAGGGGACTTATTGGTGTTTAGCCTCATTTGTTTCCTCAGCACTTTTTCCTAGTGATATTTGTTGCATTTATCTGCTCTCTTCTGTGCCCCTTGATTATTTAGCAATTTTGGTATCCCATTAGTGCCTTCTACCGTGAAGACTGATACAAAGTATTTATTCAATTCCTCTGCCATTTCCTAATAATCCATTATTATTTCCTCACGGTCATTCTCTATGGGGCATATGTTCACTTTGGCTTCCTGCTTCCTTTTCATACATTTAAAGAAACTCTTGCTGCCCACCTTGATATTACTTGCAAGTTTACTTTCAAAGTTTATCTTCTCCCTCATTTTTTTTTGGTTGTCTTTTGTTAATTTTCAAAACTTTCCAAATTCTCAGTCATCCCACTAATCTTTGCCACATTGCATCAAATTGAAATTAAAAATTAAATCCAATCTTTATGTTCCCTGTTCAACCATGGTTAGTTTTTTCCCTTCCTAGAATCTTTTCTTTCCTTATTGAGTTATACCGTTGCTGTGAGCCACGAACTACTTTCTTAAATGTCTGCTATTGTGTCTCAACCATCTTTGTCTCAACCATCTTTGACCCCCACCCCACACACCAGGCCCTGTCCAACATTTCCCAGTCTACATCAGCCAGGTCTACCCTCATTCATATGTAATTGCCCCTTTTTAAACTTAGCATAGTTCTTTCCAACCCAAGTTCCTCCCTCTCATACAAAATTTAAATTCTACCGTGTCATGATCACTGTTTCCTAGGAGGTACATAGCTCTGACAGGCACAGCAGAAGGACAGAAACATACACAGACAGAGAGACAGCAAGGGAGAGAATATGCGAGAGAAAGAGAGTATTTTAGGTGCTGGCCTGAGTTTCAGCTGAGTCTGAGTTTGAAGGGGAAGCATTGTTGTCTTACTAATGTCACTGGGCTAGTAATCCAGAACTCCATGGATTCCAATCTCATCTTGGCAGATGGATGAATTTGAATTCAATAAAGATAGAGTCTGGAATAAAGATGATCACATAACCATTGCTGATTATTATAAAGATTCATCTGGTTCACTATTATTCTATCTGGAAAGAAATCTGTCATCCTCACCTTTTCTGGTTTAAATGTGAAACAGACCCACAGCCTTCTGGGCAATTAGGAATGGGCCAGCATCATCCCGTGGATATTTTAATTTTTAAAGGGACTACTCACTCTTCCCTCAGTTCTGTGACAACTGCCATTTAAAACACGCTACCAGCTACTGCTGGGTGGTTTCCAAAGACACTGCCAGTATATCTCATAATAGCATCGAATCCAGTTTCAGCTGAAGGAGGGCACACAGTTCCACTTGTTATGGATTGGACCAAACCACCTTGAAATACACTAAGAAGGTAGCCTAGACCCTAGTTTACCTACCATCCCACCAGCATCCACATCCAGAAGATCATCAGGCACCATTTGCGCCACGTCCAGCAAGATGCCACCACCAGACACATATTCCCCTCCCCTCCCTTGTCCGCCTTCCGCAGGGACCGTTCCCTCCAGGACACCCTGGTCCACACTTCCTTCACCCCCAACACCCTTCTACAGCCCTACGGCACCTTCCCCTGTAACCGGCGAAGGTGCAACACCTGCACATTTACCTCCTCCCTCCCCAGTATCCAAGGGCCTAAGAATACCTTTCAGGTGAAGCAACACTTCATCTGCACTTCCCAGAATCTAGTCTACTGCATTCATTGCTGACAATGTGGTCTCCTCTCTATTGGGGAAACGAAGCGTAGACTGGGTGACTGCTTCGCAGAACATCTATGTTCTGCTCGCAAAAAATACCCTGAACTACCCGTTGCCTGCCACTTTAATGCACCACCCTGTTCCCTGGCCAACATCTCTGTCTCTGGCTTGCTACAGTGTTCTAGCGAAGCTCAATGCAAGCTGGAAGAACAGCACTTCATTTTCCGCTTGGTGACCCTGCTGCCCTCCGGACTTAATATCAAGTTCAATAATTTTAGGGCTTAAACTCTCCCATGTCCCAGCCCCCCACCCCACACACCAGGCCTTGTTATCACATAGCCTGCCTTTACACACCCCCTGTTGTTAGTCACTAACAGTCCCCATTAACAACTATTTACCCTCCCAGCCTGATTATTATCAACTTTTTGTCTGTCCAACTGCTCTTTTCTCCCTTTAGGCTCTATCCTATCGTTTACTCCCTACCCCAATCCTTGTATATCCTTGTAACCAATTTGACTGGTTAAACTACCAGATTTGAAGCAAGACACACTTTATTCATATATTCTAGTTAAAATACAAAAAGAGAAAGAATAAAGAACTAGCTTATTTGTAACTTTAGTAAAATGCCTCACAAAATAATAGATACAGTAACTATTACTAATTAACTGTTCCATTATAGTAACACCCCATTGACACAATCTTGACAAAAAGGCAAATTCAGAAAACAAATTGTCTCACATATAACTCCAGCAGTAGGAAGAGAACTCCTAGCTTTTGGCTGTAACCAAGACAGGGTCAAAAAGCTTCACTTCTTTAAGACTCCAGCAGCAATTGCTACAGAAAAACTTAGAAACTAAAAATCCTGGTTCTGTGGAGTTTGACCACATCCATTCAGGATACTTCTATTGTTCCAACTTTAAAGAAAAATCCCAAGGCCTCACAAGCTGTTTGTTTTATTGCAGACTGCTCAGTACCTCTCATTCAATCTCTCTCTTAAAATAAACCAGGACAAAATGCACCCCTTAAAACCATAGTAGCATCACACACTTTTCCATTAAATTCTAATTGAAAAAATGAAAAACTTAAACTTCCCTGTTCCAGTTTATATTTCCACATAAAATATGTTGTCAGTCATACAGCACAGAAATAGAACTTTGGTCTAACCAGTCCATGCTGAACATAATCCCAAACTAAACCATTCCCACCTGTCCCATATCCCTCCAAACCTTTCCTATTCATGTACTTATCCAAGTGTCTTTTAAATGTTGTAACTGTCACCGCATCCACCACTTCCTTAGGAAGTTCATTCCACATGTGAACTACCCTCTGTGTAAAAAATTTGCCCCTCACGTCTATTTTAATTCTCTCTCCTGTCACCTTAAAAGTCTCCCCCTAGTCCTGAAATACCCCATCCTCGGGAGAAGACACTTAGCATTAACACTATCTATACCCCTCATGATTTTATAAACCTCTAAGGTCACCTCTCAACCTCCTACACTCCAGTGAAAAAGTCCCAGCCTAACCAGCCTTTCTTTGTAACTGAAACCTTTCATATGCAGCAACATCCTGGTAAATCACTTCTGAACCCTCTCTGGCTTAATAATACCCTTCCTATAACAGGGCGACCAGAACTGGACACAGTACTCCAAAAGAGGTCTCACCAATGTCCTGTACAACCTCAGCATGACTTCCAACTCCTATACTCAAAGGACTGAGCAATGAAGACAAGTGAGCTAAATACCTTTTTAACTACCCTGTTTATATGTGATGTAAGATTCAAAGAATTATATATGTGAGCCTCTAGGTCCCTCTGTTCTACAAATCTACCCAAAGCCCTACCATTAATTGTATAAGACCTGCCCCTGTTTGTGGTACCAACATGCAATACCTTGCATTTATCCAAATTGAACTCCATCTGACATTTTTCAGGCCAATGACCCATTTGATCAAGATCTCTTCATAATCTTAGAAAACCTTCTCCACTGTCTACTATGCCATTAATTTTGGTGTCATCCACAAACTTACTAACAGTGCCTTCTATATTTTTATCCAAATCATTTATAAAAATGATGAACAAAAGAGGACCCAGAACTAAAATTTGTGAAACACCACTGGTGACAGGCCTCCAGTCTGAAAAGCAACCTTCTACCACCATTCTCTGTCTCCTGCCATTAATCCAATTACATATCCAATTGGCAAGCTCACCCTGAATCCCATATGACCTAAGTTAACAAATTAGTCTACCATGCAGAACATTGTCAAAGGCTTCACTAAAGTCCAAGTAAACTCTCATCAATCTTTTTGGTAACTTGCTCAAAAAACTCAGGCAAGTTTGTGAGACATGATTTTCCTTGCACAAAGCTATGTTGACTATCCCTAATTAATTTTTGCTTCTCTAAATGTTTATAAATCCTATCTTTTAGAATCACCTCCAACAACTTACCCACAAAGTAAGACTCACAGGTCTATAGCTCCCTGGTTTCTCCTTACAACATTTTTAAACAAAGGCACAACATTAGCCACCTTCCAGTCATCAGGCATCTCACCCAAAGTTATAAATAATGCAAATATTTCTGCAAGCAGCCCTGTAATTTTTCTCCCTTACATCCCACAGTGTTCATAGCATACATTACATCAGTTCTGGAGATCTATCCAACTTTATATTGTCTAAGACCTCCAGAACGTCGTCTTCTGTAATGTGAACTGTTTTTAAAACATCAATATTTATTTCCCTGAGTTCTCTAGCCTCCATTTTTTTCTCCACAACAAAAACTCTTTATATTGATTAAGAGATTCATTTGAACACAGTTGTCTATATCTAAGATAAGATTCTCTTTTAAACTTGACTAGAACCTCAATATCTTTATTTATCCATTGCTCCTTAATGCTAACAGGAACATAATGCCATTGAACTCTCATCATCACACTCTTGAAAGCCTCCCACTTGTCAGATGGCCTTTTACTTGCTGTCTACTCCAATCAACTTTTGAAAGTTCTTGTCGCATTTCATTATAATTTACCTTACTCCAATGAAAAACTACAACTTTTATGAAAGGCTTATCCTTTTCCATAAACATTTTAAAACTATTTGAATTATGATCGCTCGACCCAACATGTTCCCCTTTCACTTCAGCCACCTGTCCTGCCTTATTGTCCAAAAGAAGGTCAAGTCTTGCGCCTTGTCTAGCAGGAAGATACACATATTAATAAAGAAAATTTTCTTGAATACATTTGACAAATTCTTCACCATTCAAATCTTTAATACTAAGAAAGCTCCAGTCAATGTTTGGAAAATTTAAAACCCCCACTATTACAACTGCCTGGGACTATATTCTTCACTGTCACTGGGCCAAAGCCACACCCTAACTGCACTGTAGGTATATCTATGCCAGATATACAACAGTGGTTTTAAAAGGTAGCTGTCCACTCCCTTCTTAAGGTCAATAAATCATAACCATTCCAGCATGTTCACACTCATTGAATAAATTACTAAAAATAATAACATGTAAGAGTCTGAATCGGCTTGACAGGAAGAGTCTGGGTTAAAGGAAGCGATGGTCTAGTGATATTATCTCTGGACTGTTACTCCAAAGACGCAGGTAATATTCTGGGGACCTGGATTTTAATCCTGCCATGGAAGATGGTGGAATTTGAATTGAATAAATATCTGGAATTAAGAGTCAAATGGTGACCACAAATCTATTGTCAGTTGTCAGAAAAACCTATCTGGTTCAATAATGTCCTTTAAGGAAGGAAACTGCCATCCTTACCTGGTCTGGCCTACATGTGACTCCAGACCCACAGCAATGTGGTTGACTCCTAACTGCCCTCTGGGCAATTAGGGATGGGCAATAAATGCTGGCCTAGCCAGCAATGCTCTCATTCCACGAACAAATTTTTAAAAATGTTTCCTTAGTTGAAATATTTAGAACATGAGCCCACAATCTCAGGACCTTTTGAATTATCAAATGCTGAATGCTGTAGTTTCTCCACCATGGGTATATTTAAGGATGAACTAGACAGATGTTTGGTCTCTCAAATAACTAAGGTACACAACAAGGAGCAGTGATGGCCCAATGGTATTATCATTAGACTATTAATCCAGAGACCCTCATAAATGTTCTGGGTGCCAGCATTTGAATCCCACCACAGCAGGTGATGGAATTTGAATGTAACAAATATCTGGAATTAAGAGTCTAATGATGACCACAAAATCATTGTTGATGATGGGGAGAAACCCATCTGGTTTTTCCTCATGTCCTCTGGGGAAGGAAACTGCTAGCCTGCACAAGACTCTAGACCCACAGCAGTGTGGTTGACACTTAACAGTCCTCTGGGCAATTAGTGGTGGTAATAAGTGCTGGCCTGGCCAGTGAACCCACATGCCATGAATGAATGAAAAGGAAAAACAGCCATGATCACATTGAACTTTTGTGGGAGGCTTGATGGCAGTATGATCTACGCTTGCTCCTATTTCTTATCTACTTAAGAATTAGCAGATTCTGTACAATACACTTGTGTCAAAAACTTTGACATTATGATACATTATAAGACCTCAGAAGACTGGAGCAAAGGCACGTGTGGAACAAGGTAAATTGAGCAGGTCAGCGCAGTGTCCCTTGTGAGAAGCCTTGCTGTACAGATGCATAACTTTTTTTTCCACAGAGTTGGGAAGGTTGCCAAAATATATATTTACAGCTTTATGCTGTATCTAGTTAACCAGTTTAGCATAGCTACAATAAGTATTTCAAACAGCTGCGTCTTGACTTTGTGACCATCTGTTTCTTGTTTGAGAAATCTAGCCTTGTTCACGCCATCACACATTACTGATTTGTGACATACCTTGCATCATTCAAAGGAATGTATTGTAACTCTCTCATGCAAAAACTTAACATTTCTTAATGTTTCCACCAACAGTAACTTAGAAGTTTCACATACTCAAAATCTTTGTTGTATTTTGCTTGGTAGAGGTCTTATGATGTCAGGGCTTCCAGTAGTTACTATTTTACATAATGTTTTGTTTTGTAATAGGTGAAATGAAACTTTTATACAGTTGCACTAATGGATTAATTTCTTATTTAACATGACTTTAGTATTCAAACAAAATAATGGTCTGCTACATGTAGTAAGTAGTTATGACAAACAGATAGGTTTCTTTTACTTCAAGCCAAATGCACTTGAGCATTGGATAAAAACTGTTAACCAACCTGACTTGTGACTGAAGGTATTGTGCACGTAGTTTTTTTATGACTATTTCATCACATACCATGTCCCCTTGCTAGACTTCTCATAGAAAATGTCACCCATGTCTGTGAACATGGGTGACATTTTAGAAGGGGGTCGTAAAATAAAAGTGGTCTTTAATTTGTGAATTTACCATCTGATGATGTCTTATAACATATTGAAGTTCATACTTAACTAATCTTCTAAAAAATATTTCATGATGTTCACAAACTTTGCAAAAGATGCTGCAACAGAAAATTTGCCTACCTTGCGTTGATTAAGACATCGTGCTTATGAGAATAATTGAGATAAGAATCCAGAGAGATTCAAAATACATCTGTTATTTCATCATCTTAACATAGGAAACAGAGTTAGTACATTCAGTTCATCAAGCATGCCTCACCATTCTAGATCATGGCTGATGATCTCCTCAATGCCCTTTTCATACACACACTCTTAATAATATTAGTTTCCAGAAATTTGCTGATTTTTTTTTCTGAACCTACCAAAATGATCGAGTTTCCATAACGCTTTGGGACAGAGAATTCCAGAGACTCACTGCTTTGATGAAGAAATTCTTCCGTATTTCAGGTGATAAATGACCTGCCACTTATCTTGAGACTTTGTCCCCTGGTTCTGGAGTCACTATCCAGGGGAAATATCCTATCTACCTCCACTTTCAATATTTTCAGTGATCTGGCCTCCACAACTCTCTGGGGTAGAGAATTCAAGACATTCACTACCCTCTCAGAGAAGAAATTCCTTCACATTTCAAATTTAAATGTGTTCCTTATTTTCTGTAACTATGTTCCCTATGTTCAAGAAGCTCCCAGTGGTGGAAACATCTTCAACATCTACCCTGCTAAGCCCCCTCAGAGTCTTGCATTTTAATAACATTACCCCTCATTCTAATGAATAAATAAAACCTGCTTAATTGTTCTTATAATGTCAAAGCCTTCATCCCAGAAATTAACCAGGTGTCATGCTGTCCCCACATCTGAATCATTTATACAAATTGTGAACAGTGGTGAACATAGCACTGACACTGGTATTACACTAGTTATGGCCGACAATCCTGAGAATGATCAGTTTAATCCTTCTCTCTGCTTTCTGCAAATTAATCAATCTCAATCAGAGGTATATTCCCCACAAACCCATGTGCTCAAATTTTACTTACTAATCTCTTGTTTACAGCCTTATCAAAAGCTTTCTGTAAATCCAAATACACCATACCACTGGTTCTCCTTTGTCTATGCAAAAGTAAAGTCCTTAGAAAACTTTACATCAAGGTTATTAATTAGCCTTTTCTCACCACACAACACTAAATCTAAAATAGCCCATTCAGTTGTTGATTCAGGAAACACATCATGTACTCATTTTCCACAGTATTATTGTAGACTTGGTTAACCCAGTCTATATTGTAGGTCAAGTTGAAGTCACCCATTATTACTGCATTACCCATGTTACATGCATCCCTAATTTTTTGATTTATAGTGTGCTCAATATTAATGATACAATTTGGTGACCTCTGAACAACTTCCACCAATATTTGCTTCCCTTTGTTTTTTCTTCGTTGCATTTAAACTGATTCTGCATCTTCATCCTTCGATAGAAGATGCTCTCTAATTAATGTATTGATGTCATCTGTTACTAGGACTGCTAGTCTTTCTTTTCATCTATGGCTCATAGACTATCTAAGGGTAGTCTGATTCCAATGTCCTTCACTTGGTGGCCCAGTCTCTAATAGCTATTAAATCATACTCATTTGCCTCAATTTATGCATTCACATACCTTGTTGTGAACGCTATGTGTATTCAAATGCAGTGCCTGTAATTCAGCCTTTATATCATTATTGTCCATTTTGACACTTGCCATTGCTTTGTCTGTCTTCTAATTTTGCCTACTGCTTTTCTATTTTCTTTAGTTAGTTTTGCTTCCCTTGAATCGGTTTTCCCTCTTAGATTCCCATAGTCTTGTTAAGTCTAATTTTAACATTCCTTTACTGTACCAGCAAATCTCCCTGTTCTTTAACATCTGTGAACCTTGCACTAGTTTTGTCACAGGTTTAATCCTGACACGTATTTAACTAATTGAATGGTGGAGCAGGCTCAAGGTGCTGAGTGGCCTGCTCCTATTGCTATGTTTCTAACTATTTTAGAAATTTAGATGGCCATGTACGGTCGAGTGTGATGTGCCTGACAAATTTGTGCTCAAGTTGTTTTCAAAAGAAAATGATTTTTTTGCATGTTCTTGATCTTTGCCAAATTAGCAAAATGCATTGAAAAAAATAGAGGAGTAAAATGAGCAACCAACATTTTTGTAACTTCCATACATAAGAGTACAAGACAGTCTCAGTGTAATGGATAAGGCAGCAACTGGTTATTTCTTAAAATTGATTCACAGAATGGGGAGATATTATGGCCATGGGGTATTTGCCATATTGCCACCACAAAGCACTTGAAAGTATTATTTTTATTATATTTGAAAGTACATATTGTTTGTACCATGCCACAAATTACTATGAACAATGCCATTAAGTTCAAATATGGAATTAAAATGTTTCAGGACTCTCCTGTGTACAATGTTTATTGCCCCACGAATTAATGTTTAAAAATAAACTATGAACCAATATTAAAATGTAGATGTAAACATTTTTTAAGATGTTCTGCAAGAGTAAAACACTTAATTCCTCATGGAGTGGTTTTGGACATCAGGTACTGATGGCATATTTGTTAGTTTAAGGAAAAATATCCAATTTAATCCAATTAGCATTGTTCAATTATAACATTTCAAAACAATGCAATTACAATTGCAACTTTTTCTAATTCTTTCCCATTTTTCTTTGGGTTTGTCTCAAAAGTTGTTTGCTAGGCTAGACATATAGTTTGTTTTTTAAAACTATAAGCTAGGCATTACAGTAATCCAGTAGTTTTACAGTCACTTCAGATTTATACAGTCTAAAATTAAGTTTCTTTGTGATGGAAATGTTTTGCATGTTTTCTTCGCACCTTCTCAAGAATGTTGCTTAATGGCACTGAAATCATGAAAGGTCATCGCCACAAAAACTAAAGATTGCAGACACTGGAAATGTGATATAAAAAGCAAAAAGATTCGAAAAATACTGAGGGTGTCAGACAGGATTTATGAGACCCATTTCAAATTAACCCCAAAGAAGTCTTGTGGTAATATAGGTTGTGACCCTGCCTCTGAGCCAGAAGCTATGCATTCAAGTCTTACTTTAAGGCTTGATGGCCAAGGAAGGTGTGTTCATGATATGTCAAACAGGTCGAATATCAACTTGTAAGTCATTTCAAAATATGCCAATGGCAAGGCAGTAAGTGGGAGACATTCCTGGTCAGCTATGAAATGAAAATTGGAGTTTCTCTATTATTATCCACAGTTATGGACTGGGAGAGAATATAGTGGTATTATCACTAGACTAGTAATCCAGAGACCCAGGTAATATTCCGGAGACCTGGGTTCAAATCCCTCCAAGACAAATGGCAAAATTTTAAAAAATTAATAGTCTAGTGATCACCAGGATTGTTAGGGACAAAAATGAACATCTGGTTCAGTAATACTCTTTAGGGAAGCAATTGGCTGGCACATATGTGGATCCAGACCACCAACAATATGGTCAATACTGAAATGGTCTAGCAAGCCACTCAGTTGTATATATTAGGTATAGACAGCTGGGATTGAATGAATCCCTAAAGGAGCACAAGGAAAGTAGGAGAATACTCAAGAGGGCAAAAAGGGGCCACAAGATAGCTTTGGCAAATAGAATTAAGGAGAATCCAAAGAGATTTTATAAATACATTAAGACCAAAAGAGAACTAGGGACAGAATAGAGCCCGTTAAAGGTCAATGTGGCAACTTACGTGTGGAAACACATGAGATGGGTGAGATACAAAATTAATATTTTGCTTCTATATATACTGTGGAGAAGGACATGGAAGCTAGGGAACATGGGGAAATAAGTAGTGATGTCTTGAAAAGGGTTCATATAGCAGAAGAGGTGGTGCCGGAGGTCTTAAAACACATAAAAGTAGATAAATCCCCAGACCTGATCAGGTGATGCCCAGAACTTTGTGGGAAGCTAGGGAAGAAATTGCTGGAACCCTTGCTGATATTTTTGTATCATCAACAGCCATGGATGAGATGCTAGAAGCCTGGAGGTTGCTTAATGTGCTTAAGAAAAGTTGTAAGGAAAAGCTGAGAACAATAGACCAGTGAGCCTTACATCAGTTGTGGGTAAGTTGTTGGATGGGATTCTGAGGGACAGGATTTACATGTATTTGGAAAGGCAAGGACTAACTAGAGATAGTCAACATGGCTTGTACATGGGAAATCGTGTCTCCCTAACTTGATTTGAGTTTTTTGAAGAAGCGACGAAGATAATTGATGAAGGCAGAGTGGTAGATGTTGTCTATGTGGACTTTAACAAAATGTTCCACAAGGTTCCAAATGGTAGACTGGTTAGTAAGGTCAGATGACATGGAATGTGGGGAAGCTAGCCAATTGAATACAAAATTGGTTTTAAGGTAGGAGACAGAGGATCGTGGGTAGAGGGTTGCTTTTTGCACTGGAGGCCTGTGACAATGGTGCTGGGTCTATTGCTTTTCATCATTTATATGTTATGGACCAGCCCAGGTCCCATCAAAATATTTTAAGAAGGTAGCCTAGATCCTAACTTTTTCTTATTTTAAAAGTAGATGCGAAGTGTGTGTTCTGGATGTAATGCAACTGGTCAGACCACTTGACGTTAAGAAAAACATAATTTATTTAAACACTGTAGTTAAAATACAAACAAAAGAAAGAGAATTTAGAATAACAACTATTGGAAAACTTAACCAAATAATAGATACAGTAGCTATTATTAATTAACTAATATAGTAACATTCCATAAACACACCCTTCAGCAAAAAGGTAAATTCAAACACAGATTCTTACAGACAATTCTTCAATCCAGGAGGAAATGATATCAAGAGAGATTTCAGAGAATGTACCAGCTAGAAACCATTTCACTGAAGCTTCAACTCTTCTGGGACCCAAACAGGTCTGACTGCTACAACTTAAAAAAAATAGAAAGCTTGATTTATCAGAACTGGCCACTCCCCTTTCATTGTTACAACTGTTTTAAAGAAAAACCTAAAGACCTCCTCTAACTGTTGGCTATGGCCGTCTACCAAAGCCACTTCAGTACCTCTGCCTTTACAACCTCTCTTCAAATAAACACCCAGGACAAAATAATCTTTTGAAAGTGACAGCTTCATCACATATATAAATGATTTGGATGTGAATATGGGAGATTTGGCTAGTAAGTTTGCAGATGACACCAAAAATAGGTGGTGTAGTGGATAGTGAAGAAGATTATCTCAGAATACAATGGGACTTTGATCAGATGGGCCAATGGGCAGGTAGAGTTTTATTTAGATAAATGTGACGTGCTGCAGGGCAGGACTTATACTGTTAATGGTAGGACCCTGGGGAGTGTTGTCAAACAAAGAGACCAAGAAGTGCATTCTTCCTTGAAAGTAGAATCTCAGGTAGACAGATTGGAGAAGGTGGCATTTGGCACACTTGCCTTCTTTGATCAGAATACTGAGTATAGGAGTTGGGATGTCATATAGCGGCTGTACAGGCCATTAGTTAGGCCACTTTTGGAATACTGCCGGAAAAAAAATCAAAAGAACTGCAGATGCTGTAATTCAGAAACAAGAATAAAGATTGTTGGGAAAGCTCAGCAGGTCTGGCAGCATCTGTGGACAGAAGTTCTGAGCAAGGATCACTTGACCCAAAACGTCAGCTCTGATTTCTCCCCATGGATGCTGCCAGATCTGCTGAGCTTTTCTAGGAATTTCTATTGTTGTTTTGGAATAGTGCATTCAATTCTGGTCTCCCTGCTATAGAAAAGATGTTGTTAAACTTGAAAAGGTTCAGAAAAGATTTACAAGGCTGTTGCCAGGTTTGAAGGGCTTGAACCATAGGGAAAGGCTGAATAGGCTTGGCTATTTTCCCTGCAGGAGACTGAGGGGTGAACTTCTAGAGGTTTATAAAATCACTTGGGGCATGGATAGCGTGAATAGCCAAGGATTTTTTACCCTCGGGTGGCGGGAGTCCAAAACTAGAGGACATAGGTTTCAGGTGAGAGGGGAAAGATTTTAAAAAAGACTTGGGGGGCAATTTTTTCATGCAGAGGGTGGTGCATGTATGGAACAAACTGCCAGAAGAAGTGATGACGGCTGGTACAATGACAACGTTTAAAAGGTACCTGGATAGGTACATGAATAGGAAGGGTTTAGAGTGATGTGGGCCAAATGCTGGCAAATGAGACTAGGCCAGATTGCAATGTCTGGTTGGTGTGGATGAGGACTGAAGGGTCTGTTTTCGTGCTGCATGACTCTATAAATTACTAGAAAGTCCCACCAAAAAAGTGAAAACCAGACAGACCACTTAGTATCTATCCAGGCACTAAAATTACAATGGGAAACAGCCCTATTAACCTAGTAATCCTTTTTCATAAATGAGGGCTCATAACAAAATTGGGAAAGCTGTCTCACTGACTAGTCAAGCACCCACAGTCCCATACTGCCTGAATCATTCTGTACACACAAATGTCCCATACCCAACTATCACCATCCCTGGTTATTCCTCTTCCACCTGCAGAATAGACTCAGCAGAGTAGCATACAGTCAGGAGGGAAGTCTACTAATATTGACTCTACACCTCATGAAGTCAAATAGCATCGGATCAGACATAATAATCAGCAGCAAGTTTTTTTGCTTATGTACGTCCCCCCTCCTGACCAGCACTATTGATTGAGCTGATCGAGTCTGAAAGGACATTGCTGCTGGACTAAGTCTGTGACAGGTAGTGAGGGAAACAAAAGGGAAAAACATAAATCTCATTCACACCAATCCACCGCCACAGATGCATCTGGCTCTGACAGCATTATTAAGGGTGACCATTGAACGGTTCTTATGAAGACAAAGCCCCATCTTCATATTGAGGACATTGAAGTTGTGTTATGTGGCACCATCACCGTGCTAAATGGGATTGACTTCAAATAACCTAGCAACAAGACTAGGCATTCATGATACACCTTGAGCAATCAGCAGCAGAAGAATTGAGATTACTGCTTTTAAGAGATCCTGATTTTCAATCTCCTTCCTATCTTCTTAGAATCCATTTTCAGGACCACATCCTTCTCATCAGTAATCGGTATTAATGAATTCCACAACTTTGATGTTTACTGTTCCCCACAGGAATGGCCTGCAACCACTCTGTGACAGCCTTGACCCTGGCACCTGTGAGAAAACCAACCATTCTGAAGTCACATTTGTGGTCAAAAACACACTTGTCTGTTTCCCCATCTAACATATCCCTTATCATTACTGCTCTTCCACTCCTCTTTCTACCCTCCTGTACACCTGGGTCATCCATTACACATCATACCTATCTCTGACTGCATCCCTCCAAGGAGCCAATGCTCTCACTAGCATCTCAGGCAGAAAAATCAATTTGTAGCCATTTCCTCAGGGGACTCCTGCACTATCTGCCTGGTTCTCTTGCACTGCCTGGCAGTCACCCATTTCTTTGCTGTTTCCATACTCCCAGCCCCCAACCTTTAGTATGACCATCTCTCCAAAAAGCACTATCCACATAGCCCTTAGCTTCATAGATTCATCAGTGACTCCATTCCAGATATTTTCTAAGCAACCTGTTTAGAAATGTTTGTCCATACTGCTGGATCAGGTGGGACTTGAAATCAAGCTTCCCTTGGCTCAGGGGGAGGGACATTAACACTATTGCTGCAAGGGGATTTCACTAAACCTTCATATGTTATTGGTCAACCTGTTCAGAAAAATTAGTACACACCTCGGGAAAAAGTGGGTCTTGGCCCCAGATCTCCTGGCTCAGATGCACTACAATTGTATCTCAAGAACGCATCATCCAAGCTACCCAACCCAGAGCTAAATTACTATAGCTAGTGACACTTGATGTATTATCTACATACTGCAGGATACGCATGTCACGTGACCGAGTCACTACTATGCCTCAACCTCATTTCCCTTAGTAACATTTTTTTACTTGTATCGAACGTAATAAACTTCAAATATCGATAAACCTTTTAAATACTAATAAATGGGACTATTACTTTTCACACTTCGTACTGGTTGCAATAAACCATGCGCAAAACATCTTTTCTGAAATCCCAACATCAGTTTAATCCACTACTTTATATATCACTCGGGCATAGTCGCCTGATCGTGTCCTTTCCTGACCCTGACAAGTCACGAACTAGTTTAGCTTCTTCACGGTAATTAACACCAACTGAACTATTTTCAACTGATTGACAGGTTACTGCCGCAACCAGGCAGCTCCCTGTTGAACAAAGCAAAACAACTTGCTCGAAGGTTGTTAGTTTTGCGCTAGAGTCTGACTCTCAAGTTTCAACCCGAAAACAAGGCTCGCCGTAACTTATACGTGAACATAATTGGCTACTCTTTCTGTTTACGTCTCATCGTGCGCCCCTTCTTGCAACAATTATGTAACAAAAATCATTGGACGTATTGACAAATCACTGGTGGCCTCTGAACTAAGTTTCGGGCCAATGTAGACCTGCATCTAGAATGTTTAAACTGAAGTGGATTAGCCTGCTATACATGCACGGCTCCATGGACTCGCTCAACGCGGCGGGAGACAGCGGCTTTTGGTTTGCAGACGGGAGAGAGCCGCGGAACTGCAAGGGTTAACAGTGTGCGCTGCGCTGATTGGGCCGCAACGTGCCAGGCGGAGAAGGTATTGGTTGATGCGGTGAAGGAGGCGCTGTCCCGGAGCTCGCGATTGAAGAGCAACGAAGTGTTTTGGGGCGGCCGGCAGGGCAGTGCACTGCACCGACTGCTTACAGCGGGGCTGTACTCAGTCAGCTCATAGCCATGTGAACTTCAGTCCCCCGGCGAATCCGAGAGGCAGAGCGAGCGGAGCAGGAGTCCGTGCGAAGTTAGTGCTGGGAGTTGGACATCGGGCATCATTCGGCACTCTCCGGCTCGGCCCCATGTCAGCATGAGTTTCCGAGATCTCGACCGCACAGAAAAGTTTGGGAGACGCGAAGCCTCGAAATGTTTGAGTCGAAAGTCCGACTGTGATTGTTGTAGCCAAACGTCCAACTGTTTTTGACTGGCGACTTGAGAGCTGATCGGATCGTGGTTGGGGGCTGGGGGCAAGATATGTTTTGAATCCTCACATTCAACAGAGATGCAAAAAGCCAGGGTCAAGAAAATGACCTTAAATTATTTGCTTTTATCGTATCTAGTTTTTTACCTGTATTTGCAAGACGTCAGCGGTAAGTTAAAACGATAGTTAAAGCGTTTCGCTCGATGTCGTTAATTGTAAATACCAGTGATGTCAGGAATGTGTCTTGTGTTTAGTTGCTGATGCTTCACGTTTGTGGGATAAACTTTGACTCTGCTGAACTTCAGCATGAACATAATCTGAAGTTGTGGAAAACAAACAATTTACGCCCTTACTTAATGGTCACCCATAGGAAAGTGACAACTTTATTTGTGTCACAGGTTCCAATATTTGTACAAGTGGACGTGCTACCTCCTGCAAAGAGTGTTTGCTTATTCATCCTGACTGTGGCTGGTGTATTCAAGAGGTAGGCTGCTTGGCAGACTTAAAGAATTGCTATAAACTCTCAAGCTACCAATTTATGAAACATTGTATTTTCCTGCAACCTCCATTTTCACTGTTGAATGGAACATTTAGGTTAGCTCGTGATTGAGGTTGTTCTTTGTCCTTTGGTTCTGTGGCTGCTAATAACAGTGGTCTTTAGGGAAACATGCGGATAAAAGTGTGGAAAATTTGTAAGTTTAGTTAAAAAGAATCAATAACAAGTAATTACGATAACATTCTGTCAGTGAGTCTGTAATGTTGGCCTGCAGTAGATTATCAAATATAATATAATTTGCTGTTCAACTTTTTCCTGTTATCATGGGAAGCACCAATGAAAATTTACAAATACGTAGTCCGAGTGGAGGCACTGCAACATCGCCGCTGGTATAATCGCAACAGATGAGTTCTCGTAAATACAATACGGACTTGAAGATTTATATTGAAAGCAAAATATGTCTTTTAAATGAAAACTGGATTACATCTCCATTATCTGATCCAAACATTCCTATCATCAATATTATGTTTTATTTGAAACTCACTGGTGTGTTATGTAGATTTCAGCCACACGTACACAACATAACACATCCGTTGGTAACATCTGCTTAAAGTGGAATTTCAAATATGTAATATGAGGATGTGGAAATAATATATCTGAGCTTTGAGATTTTTAATAGTGCATTAATTTAATATACCAAAAGGAAGCTCATTTGAAGTGAAGTTCCATTTCACCTGATGAAGGAGTAGTGCTCTGAAAACTTGTGATTTCAAATAAACCTATTAGACTATAACCTGGTGTAGTGTGACTTCTGATTTTAAGAATGTATAGTTCTATCCTCCCAGTTGGATTGAATCAAACAAAATACTTTCAGGAACTGTAATAACTTCTAGGTGTCTACTGTTTATATAAAGAGGAAGAGGCGGTACAGCTTCTTGAGACTGATCTGCTGTGTTAAATATCTTGTTTGCCTGCCTTTGTTCTATGACCTTTTGTAAAGTCTTTGTCTAACAATGATCTATAACTTGGTTTTGAACATTTCAATTGACCCAGCATTCACAGCCTTTCATGGGAATGAGTTCCAGATTTCTGTGACCATTTATATGAAAAAGTGCTTCCTGATTTTGTTTCTAAATGGCCTGGTTGATCGATAATATTATTCCCTCATCTTCTGTCAGCCAACACTGAATGTAATTGTGGGGTCTGAACAAAGTTTGTGCCTAACTGAAGTAATACTTGCTAATTGTTGAATTTTAATCTGTTTGAACTAAAATCAACATTCCTTTAGTCTTTTTTGGTTACTTTTTGTTATTCGGACTAATTTCTATTGATTTGTGCACATAGAAACAAATGCTCCTCTGCTTGCAGTCTCTCCTGACTTTTAAAAATAAGATTGATTCCTCTTTGGATCTGAAGTGAATGATTCTATACATTTTTTCCTTGAAGTGCAACTGTCATAGTTTTATTCATTCACTACATCTGCCTGTTTTCCTTTCTGAATGTTTCAGCTCATCGACTCTGTGTTCCTTCTAACTTAGTGTCACCTGCAAATTTTTATATATCCCACTCTTTGTCCCTTCCTTGAAAGCTGTGTCAACAACAAACAGACTTGTTAAACCCTGCACAACAACAAAAACAAAGTTGCTGGAAAAGTTCAGCAGGTCTGGCAGCATCTGTGGAGGAGAAAACAGTGTTAACATTTTGGGTCCGGTGACCCTTCCTCAGAACTGCACAACCCTGCTCTAACAATAACTGGGAGGAAATCTTTGTCACAAAGCAGATATTCATTCAACTACAAATGCCCCTTTCCATTCTGCTGTGTCCAACCGTCTCTAAAGATCCCCTGCCATCTTGTGCTATCACTGAATTTAAATCATTTTCTAGTTTCTCTCATCTCCAATCAGACTCTACCCAATTCTTCTTGTCCATATGATTCACATCCTTTTCTCTCGACCATAGTAAACTGCTGAGCAGCTTCCCTTCCTGGCTTCGATGTTAGCTGATATTGATAATGGTTTCATATCCTTGTGCTTTTCCTCTTCCCGTCAAACCTTCTATCACTTTCCCTTTCGTTATTAAAAGCCATTCTTGATCTACCCTGTCCTGGCTGCTGTCCTGCATGATCTCCAACTGCCTTTTACATTCCAAAGCCATTTAATCTCTGTCTAATCAGTGTCCATATTTTCTGCAGCTCCGTGTTTGAAGCCATCCAATCAATTTTCTGACTGTACCACAGTCACAAATGACTCCATGAGACAGTAACTATGATAAACTATCCCTCCTCATTCTTCCTAATCTTTACATGGCTAACTGCAACATTCTCTTTCAACTTGTCCTCCACTATCCAATTGGGTGGGATTACCCTCACTTGGTTCCAATCTTATCAACCCAGCCATGGTCATAAAAATACTCCTCCTTGTACTCCTAGTCTTTTGGCTTTGGAGTTCCCAATTAATCTGTTCATGGCTGCCTTCTATTTCTCATCTACATTCTGCCATCATAAAAACTCATCAGGTTCCACTTGGAAGCTCATGACACCTGAATCATCTTTGCTATCATTCTTAACTCCACTAATGTCTCTGATTTGTCTGACTGTCCAAAATATGATACTGAAGCACAGGCTTGTTCCAATTAAATATTGGAAAAACAAAAAGCATTGTCTTCATTTTATTTCCCTAGCCATGGGCACCATCCATCTCCCCAGCAGCTATTTAATGTTTATTGAGACTGTTTGCAACTTTGACTGTAACTGACCTTGACATTGTCTTCCAAGCGCTTAACTGCTCCATTGCCATAACTGGTTACTTTTACCTCTGCTTTGTTACCCACCTCCAGGCTGTTGAGCAAATCTGCTGAAACCATCATCCTTGTTCTTTAAATATTATTTCCACGCTCACCTTACCTATTTCCCATCTTCAATGCTACATAAACTTGAGGACATCTAAAACTCTACTGCCTGTATCCTAACTGCTAGCAAGTTCCAATATCATCACCATCTCTGTTTGTTGATTTATATTAGCTTCTGGATAGTGTTATAAAGTGGGGGTTATCCCCCCTCTGAACTAAAACCAAAACCTCTAAAGAGGAGCATCATGCCCCATAATCTGTGAAAGGACTGTGAAAAGTGGTGTAACCTGCTTTTCAGCAAATTCTAGTGGTTGAACAAAATAAATCCCTGACACACACTTTACAGTCAACAAATAACAATTTTTTATCTAACTCTTAACACTGAACAAATTAACTAAACTATTAACAAACCAAAAAAAACCCTACTAACTACTATTTCCAGATAAAACAAGATCTTAATAGTATGCTGTTCCAATAAATAGAAGTCCTACTTATAATAAAATAAGTAGAATTTAGTCTCTCAAAATTACAGCCATATTAAGTGTATTCTGTAATGCTCTGTGCCTTGTCTGTCGATTTCTGTCAGGAATGCCTCCTTAGTTGATTCTTCGGTCAGGAATATTAACTAGTTATGCTGTTGATACCTTTTGATATTTAGATGGTGCTTTCACAGACTCCTAAAAGTTTTAAAGAGAGCCAGTAATTCTCTCATGAGAGCTGTTAACTCTGGCAAATTGCAGCTAATTCTCCTGTCTTTGTCCAACTGCCCTTTACTTTTATACCCCCAATGACATATCAATTTCTCACGATCAGATTGGTTGTCAAAACCACCAGATTCAAATTTGATTGGTTTTTGGTATCTAAGTACTTGATTCAAATTGATTGACTAAATTCAAAAACCTGTTGTCTTTGTAAAAATGCTGCTTGGCCTGCTAACGGTATGGCCTTTTGGTGCAAATGTTTCAATTCGGGTGCTGTCTGTAATTGCAAACTTTCAAGCTGCTCAAGATAGAGTTACATATTTTATAATAATTCCATTTGTATATAACATGGAAACATAGTATTCAATCTTGTATCAGCATTTTTCTTTTAAACCCACAACAGAGCATCTGCAATAACATTTTCATGACCCACAACATGTACAATCTGTAAGTTAAATGCTTGTAACATAAGACTCCAATGAAATTGCCTGGTGTTCTTGTCCTTAAATCTTTTCAGAAATGTCAAAGGATTATGATTGGTATACACCATTGTCTCTGATGCATTGTTTGTGATGTAAACATGTTGTAAGGCCAGTATCAAATTCAATAACTCTTTTTCAGTGGTTGAATTTTTTTTGGTGGATATTTAGTTTTCTGTCCTGAAAAATAACCAATTGGCCTTTCAATTCCACAATCATCCCCCTGTAACAACACAGCTCCAACCCCTACATTGCTTGCGTCAATGGTGACTTTAAAGGGCATCTAAAAAACGTGGCGTGGCTAAAACTGGTGCGCTGGTTAACACTGCTTTTAAATTCTCAATGCCTCATGGCATTATTCTGTTCAACGAAATTTTGTGTTCTTTTTTAACAAATCAGTCAACGATGCCGCCACACTACTAAAGTTTGGTACAAGTTTCCTGTAGAATTCACTCAACCCTAAAACCCGTAGCACCTCCTTCTTCAAGGTTAGTTTTGGAAACTCCGCAATGACCTTTGTCTTCACATTCCTTGCTGTCATCTGTCCATACCCAATTGTTGTGCCCCAAGAATGTCACTTCTGCCTTCACAAATTCTGCTTTTGCCAAGTTTATGACCAACTTTGCCTTCCATTGTTTCGAGGAGCTCTGTCAAATGCTCCATGTGATCTTTCCATGAATGGCTAAAGATCACTAAGTCATCTATGTAGATGGCACAGTTAGTCAATCCTGCAACAACTCTGTTCATAAGCCTATGAGTAGTGGCTGGTGCATTTTTCATTCCAAAGGGCATTAGTTTAAATTGATATAGCCCATTTGGGGTTAGAAAAGCTTCTCTTGCTCTCTCTGACAAAGGTACTTGCCAGTAACCACGAAGTAAGGTCAACTTTGTGATGTAAGTGGCTTGTCCTACTTTTTCCACACAGTCCTCCAGCCTCCAAATTGGGTATGAGTCCGGTTTGGTCATGGCGTTAACCTTCCGATAATCTACGCCGAATCGTTGAGTACCATCAGGTTTGGGAACCAACATGATTGGTGAACTCCATTCACTTTGACTCGGCTCTATAATGTCTTCTTGGAGTATCGCTTCCACTTCCTTCTGAACCTGCTCTGCTTTGAGAGGATTAAGCCTGTAGGTGTGTTGTTTTAATGGAACAGCATTCCCTACACCAACCTTGTACTATAATGTTAGTCCTCCCATTCTCCTCCTACATATGTCCTCATAGCACTGCAACAAATCTTTCAGTTCAGTTCTCTGTTCCTGGAACAGAGAGCTCACTACTGTGTCCACTTCCTTAAGGACTTCCTCATTATTCAGTTTATTCTTAAGAACATCAAAATCCAAATCATCTGGATTTGTTTCCGCACTCAGAGTGGCAGTAACTTATACCTGTTTCTCCGGTTCACTTTCCCTGTCATAGTAATGTTTCAGCATGTTCGCATGACAATATCGTGTGTGGTTTTGGTCTCCTTTTTCTGAGGAAGGATGCTCTTGCTCTCGAGGGTGTGTAGCGAAGGTTTACCAGGCTGATTCCAGGGATCGTGGGACTGACCTATCAGGAGAGTGTTTTTGCTGGAGTTCAAACTAGTTAAATTCCCCCCACCCCGGCGTGCCAGTCATAGAGACTTATGAAATTCTAACAGGACTAGACAAGGTAGATGCAGGGAGGATGTTTCTGATGGTGGGCGTGTCCAAACCAGTGATCACAGTCAGAGGATTTAGGTAGAACATTTAGGATGGAGATGAGGAGAGTGGTGAGCCTGTGGACTTCATTACCGCAGGAAGTAGTTGGTGCCAAAACATTGCATGTATTCACGAGGTGGCTAGATATAGCACTTGGGGCAAATGGGATCAAAAGTTATGGGGAGAAAGCAGGATTAAGCTATTGAGTTGAACGATCAGCCATGATCGCGATGAATGGTAGAGCAGGCACGAAGGGCCGAGTGGCCACCTCCTGCTCCTATCTTCTATGTTTCTTTACCTGATAATTTTTTTTCCTATCTAGCATCTTTACCAGATAATTCACCTCACTTAACTTCTTCCCAATCTGATAGGGACAACTAAACCTTGCTTTGAAGGGGTCTACTACCACTAGTAACAGCACCAATACTTTATTCCCATGGGCAAAAGTACAAATTTTAGATTTCTTACTGCTTCTTGTTTCATTAGGTGCTGTGCCAGCTTCAAATGTTGTCTAGCTAATTCACCAACTCTGTTTAATTTTTCTCTCACTTCAGATAAGTAGTGTGAGATCTCTGACTTTGGACCTATCAACTTTTCCTTAGTTCGTGTCTGAATATCAATTCAAATGGAGTAAACTGAGTTGATTCATTTGGAGCATCTCTAATAACTGATAGTATAAGTGGGATACCTTTATCCCAATCATTTGGGTAATCCTGGCAGTAAGCCCTCAGCATGGTCTTTAGGGTCTGATGTCACCCTTCCAATGTTCCATGCGATTTAGGCTTGTACACACTTCATATCAAGTGTTGGATACCTAAACTTTCCGTGACCTCCTTAAATAATTTGGCAGTAAAATTGGTCTGACTGAATCTTCCTGGGTAGTCTATAACGGGTTAAAGAAAGCAAGCAATTCCTCTACAGCCTTTTTTGCCTCGACATTGCACAATGGAATTACTTTTGGAAACATGGTAGACACATCCATAATGGTTAGCAAATACTGGTTCAAGCTTTTGGTTTTAGGGAGGGGACCTCCGCTATCAATCATGAACCTTTCAAGCAGGTTTTCAAATGCGAAGTTGTCCTCAAAGGCACTGGTTTCATTACTGCCTGTGGCTTTCCTGCCATCTGACATGTATGACAGGTTGGCAAAATTCAACCACATCCTTATGTAATTCAGGCCAATGAAATTTTTCTGTATCTTAGCCTGAGTCTTCCTCACTCCTAGATGACCTCCTACAGGTAATTTGTGTGCTACCCGCAATACTTGCTGTCTGTATTCTACCTGCAACACAATCTGGTGAACTTCCATCCATTTCTCCTCTGCACTAACCTGCCAAGGTCTCCATTTCTGCCTTAAGATCTTATCCTTAAGTTAATAACGTTCTCAAATACATTCTGATTTGTTTTCCAAGTAGGCTGTATGATATAAATCCTTTATCGTCTCATCTTTTTTGTTGTAACTCATTGATCTTTCAGGACTAAACACCTCTGCCTGATCCTCCATCTGCTTAGGTTTTTCCTTTACCATTTCATCAAACAGAGTGAGAGCTAACTGGACCTCAATTCCTTCATTGTTCTCGTTTGTTTTCCCTTCTTGTTTTAACTAATGGCTGTGGGATTGTGTCACCACACGGTCCAGAAAATTGCCAGGGTATTTTCCTCTTAACTCCTTAGTTCCCTGGTTTTCTATTGGCTTCTCCAGTACAATGGACTCCCACCTGTGATCCAGCTGTATTGTTTCTTAGAACAAACTGTATTCCTGGAATAGCCAATTTTTCAATCATTCCCACTATTGCTTCCCCAGTCTTGATTAGACTTTCTAGCCTTATCTTACACAGGGGAATGCTAATTCTCTCTCCATTTATTCCACAGATTATCACTCTTTCGGTCAATATTTCCGAAGGAGTGCAAATATTTTCATCTATTACTATTAGAGACTGACCAGCTCCCATATCTCTCAATATTTTAAATTCTTTACCTACTGTCCCTGTTGTACCTGAGTAAACCTTACCCACACAGGTGTAGTCTTTGAAAAGATTTGGCGCTATCTACTGTCCAGCCCGTGAGTAGGCTGTTGCTCCATGGCCTCTTTTGGAATTTCCTTCACTACCTCAACTAATCCCACTGGTTTAGCCACTTTTTCCACATCCTTTTCCACAGTGCCTTTCTTAAACCACCAGTACCGTGACATTGTGTCCCACCTTTATTGCACCGAAAACAACTGAGCTCTTTCACGTTTCTTTTTTCACATGTGGTGAACTGTTCCCAGTGTGACCTACTTTGTGTTTTTCATTGAAGGATCTCCTTCTTTCCCAATTTCTATCCCTCACAGAATGAAGTTGCTGTCGGAAGCTAGATTTATATTTACGCACAAATGCATATTCATCTGCCATCTCTACAGCTGTTCTCACTGTTTTAACTTTCTGTTCCTTAACATGAGTTCTAATCACTTCTGGAAGTGAGTTTTTAAACTCCTCCAGCAGAGTAACATGTCTAAGATCCGTCTTTTCAACCTTTAATGCTGTCACCTATCTATTGAAGTTGCTGTGAATAATTCTCTCAAACTGAGAGCCTGACCTAGTTCCTTTCTTAAATTTCTGAACCATTGTCTATATGCTTCTGGTACCAATTCGTAGAGACTCAAAATAGCCTGTTTTACTTATTATTCTCCTGACAGTATTGCAAATACCTCACTAGCCACGCCTACTAACTTGGTCTGAATTAACATTACCCACACAGTCTCTTGTCAGTTCATCTGTTTCTCAAAAGAAATGGAAAAAGGCTTCTACATCTTTATCATTGAATTTTGGTAATGTTTTTGACATTTGTATATATCTCTGCCAGGTCTTTCTCTATGAAGGGTTTGCTCATCGTCACCCGCCTCCTCACTAAACTTATCTTCTACCTCCATTTCCATCATTTTAAGTTGGCTATCCTGTCTAATTTGCAGTTTCCGAAGTTCAAACGCTCTCTCTTTCTATCTTTCTCTTTTTATTTTTTTCTTTTTGTCTTTCCTCTGCTTGTAACCATAATTTAAATGGTTTCAGTTCTCTTTCTTTATCTTCTAACATGGCTATTCTTTCCCTTTCTTTCCCTTCAAACTCCAGTTATCTTATTTACTATTTAATTTTTTCTAACTCCACTGTACTTGACAATTTCTCTGGAATACCTAAGTGCTTGGCTAACTCAATTACAATTTCAGCTTTCTTCTTATTCCTAGTTAAATCCAATTCTAGCCTGTCTGCTAATTCTAAGTGTCTCCTTTTTCTGTTTTTCTAAACTTTCTTGGCAAATTTAGGAAGCATCTTCAACCTCTTTAGCAATGTTAAGAGCCAATTCCCCACTTTTTTGATTTAACCAACAACAAGCAACCAAAGTTAAACAGATTTTCCACTTCTCACCTAAGTTTTATTTAAAGATCTAGGACACCCAGTCTCCAAGTCTGTTTAAATCTGCAGGGACCTTTCAAACCCTAAATCTGTTCAGACCCATCCAGACTGGTTCAAATCCTTTCAATTCCTGGACATGAGTCCACGATCTGTTATAAGGCGGAGGTTGACCCTGCTCTTTGAACTAAAACCGAAACCGAAACTCCCAAAGAGGAGCATCTTGCCCTTTAATCTGTGAAAGGACTGTGAAGTGGTGTAACCTGCTTTTCAGCAACTTCTAGTGGTTGAATAAAACAAATCCCTGACACACACTTCACAATCAACAAGTAACAATTTATTTATCTAACCCTAACAGTGAACAAATTAACGGAACTATTAACAAATTGAATAAATCCCTTCTAACTACTAACTATTCCCAAATAAAACAAGATCCTAATGGTATGCTGTTCTAATAAATAGAAGTCCCACTTATATAAAATAAAATTTAAAAGAAGCAGAATTTAGCTCTCGAAATTACAGCCAGATTATGTGTATTCTGGAATGCTCTGTGCCTTGTCCATTGATTGTTCTGTCAGGAGCGCTTCCTCAGTTAATTTCTTCTGTCAGGAATATTAACTAGTTGTTCTGTTGGTACCATTGATATTTACATGGTGCTTTCACTGAGACTTGTAGGAGTCTGTGAGAGCTAGTGATTCTCTCTTGAGAGCTGACAGCTGTTAACTCTGGCAGATGGCAGTTCTCCTGTCTGTGTGCAACTGCCCTCTTTTTTTTATACCCCAATGACATACCGATTTCTTACAATCTGATTGGTCCTAGGTTGTCAAAACCATCAGATTTAAATTTGGTAGGTTTTTGATAACTAAGTGCTTGATTCAAATTGATTAGCTAAATTCAAAAACCTGTTGTCTTTGTAAAAATGTTGCTAGGCCTGCTAACGGGACGGCCTTTCAGGACAATTGATTCAGTTCGGGTGCTGTCTATACTTGCTGCTCACAGACATCTCTAAGCATAGAAAAAGCACAGTCTTTTAAAGGGACCATGCAACGCTTCCCCCCCGCCCCCACCATTTTACAAACACCAACATTTTACATACACCAAATTCTAAGATCCAATCCACAAATATTCTACCCAGTTTCACGACAATGGTAAAAATTCAATTTAGAATTCTTCCTCTTGTTATCAAATCACTGTATTGCTTCCTTCTTTCTCTATAACAACGTCTAGCTCTTTATGATCTCTGATTCTCCAAGTTTAGCTTCTCACATGTTTGTTTTAAATGGCTCCGCCTTTGATAACCATATCTTATAGGTCCATAAGTTCTAAGCTCTAAATTCCCACCCCAAACCTCTTTGACTCTCTACCTCTTTGCCCTCCTTTTAATAACCTGCAGATAACATACCTGTTTGATCAAGCTTTTGTAGCACCTTTTGACTCCAGCTTCTGCACCCCAATCGATTGCCACCTAAGTAATAAAATTATTGCCAATAAATTGCACTGTCAGTTTTGCTAATATTTAATTTGATATATTGTTGTCACATGCACTGAGATACGGTGAAAAGTATTGTCCTGCATACTAACTAGACCAAACATACCTTATGTAAGTACAACAAGGTAATAGAAAGGAATGCAGAATATAGCGTTACACCTACAGAGAGGATGCAGAGAAAGAAAAACTCTAATATGAGAGGTCTGTTCATAAGTTTGATAACAGCGGGGAAGAAGCTGTTCTTAAATCTATTGGTACGTGTTTTCAAACTTCTATATCTTCTGCCTGGTAGAAGAGGGTCAAAGAGAGTATAATCGGGTGGGAGGAGCCTTTGATTATGTTGGCTGCTTTCCCGGGGCAGCGGGAAGTGTAGATGGAGTCAGTGGAAGAAAGGTTGGTTTTCATGATGGACTGGGCTGCGTTCACACCACTCCAATTTCTTGCGGTCTTGGGCAGAGCAGTTGCCATACAAAGCTGTGATGCATCCAGATAGGATGCTTTCTACTGTGCATCTGTAAAAATTGGTAACAGTCATTGTGAACATGCCGAATTTCCTTAGCCTTCTGAGGAAATAGAGGCATGAGTGCACTGTCTTGACTGTGTAGCATCAACTTGGATGGACAGGATAGATTGTTGGTGATGTTTACGTCCAGGGGCTTGAAGCACTCGTCTGCTTCCTATAGTCAATAATCAGCTCCTTCATTTTGCCTGATATTGAGAAAGAAATTGTTGTCTTTGCACCGTGCCACAAAGCTGTCCATCTCCCTCCTGTACTCTATCTCATCATTGTTTAAGATCTGACACACTGCATTGTTGTTATTGCCAAATTTGTAAATGTAGTTAGAGCTGAATTTGGTCACATATTTGAGTCAATGAGGCATATAGTAAAGGGCTGGGTACACAGCCTTGCAGGGCACTAGTGTGGAGGAGATGTTGCCACCAATCTTTACTGGTTGCGGTCTGCAGGTCAGAAAGTCAAGGATCCAGTTGTAGAAGGGGGAGTTTAGAGGTGAGTTTTGTTGGAATCGTGGTGTTGAAGTGGAGCTAAAGTCAATAAATAGGAATCTGACATAGGTGTCCTTGTTGTCCAGATGTTCCAGAGATGAGTGTAGAGCCAGGGAGATGGTGTCTGCCATGGACCTGTTGAGACCTTACACTAATTGCAGTGGATCAAGGCAAGCTGAGAGGCTGGAGTTGATGTGTGCCATTACTAACCTCTTGAAATACTTCATAATAATGGATGTCAGAGCTACTGCGCAGTGGTCATTAAGGCATGTTGCCTGATTCATTTTTTGATGGGATGATAATGGTCTTCTTGAAGCAGCGGGGCATCTCACATCATTGTGGTAAGGAGAAGTTAAAGATGTCTGCAAATACACCCCACCAGCTAGTGCGCACAGGATCTGAGTGTGCAGCTGGGGACTCCAACCAGGCCATTTACCTTCTATGGAGTCACCCTCAAGAAGGCCGATCTAACATCTGTGGCAGTGACTGTAAAGACAGGTGCACCCGAATCTCTTTTGTGGAATGGTCCATACAGACAGCAACCTATTTTCGTTCCCCATTCTGCCTGCTAGTTAACTGCGTAACCCAAACATGTTCTTCTCCTTTATAAGTCTATACCTACTCTATTTGATCAACCAATATATATCTAACAGCTCAGTTACTGTCTTTAACGATATCTTTCATTAATTTTCCCTCTAATAAAGTTAATTTGCAGTTACTTGCTTATTCCTCCCTTAAATAATAAACAACATTCACAATTTTCTTTATTCAAAAGCATAATTCCTGAATCCAGAGCATTTAGGTGAGCAATTTTCTTTAAACCTTGAATGGAAACTATCTATTTGAAGGTATTTCACTATCTTAAGATCCATTCTTTTTAAACTTACATCAGGTCTAGTGACATTCCCACTTTGATCAACGTTTAGATTCCACTGTGCTGATTTTGTTGTTTAATGTGAAAATGAATACAAGTTGTTCATTTAGCATATTTTTTATAACCAGTGGTAGACTTGCCTGCATCCATTTGTAATGGATCTATATTCCCTTTCTCTTTAAAGCCCTGTGCTATTAGTCTCAATATCCCTTGCAGCTATTTTCGTGTTTCATTTTGTACCTCCTATTACTTCCTTTTGTTAATTTTTTAAAAAATAAAAGTCTCCAGTTCTGGATTTTCACTTTTCAATATATTTATTTAAACTTTTTCTTTTGCTTAAGTACTCAAATATCTCTTACTTACATTTACATTTTGGTAACAATTTTTAAGGTGCTCCATCAATGATAGATTCTAATTGAAGATACACAGATTGTTCTACAAGTTGCTTTAAGTCTGCATCAGTAAGAATGACAATTTAAAGGATTGTAATAAGTAGGTATTTACATGGAACTTTAATCAATGCTACAGGGACTTTGATGTTCAGATTGTTTTTCTAAAAAAGGAAAAATGTTCATTTTAATTGTTTTGTTTTTCTTTATATCCCCCAATGTTCTTACAATGAGTTACTTATAAAGAAGCATTGAATTGAAAACAAGTGTGAGTCACCACTTTAGAAGAGTAAAACTATTTGTGTCTGTGATTTTGTTCTTCCCAAGTTCAGAAATGAGGCCAATGTGAAGATCCTCTATTTTTGCAATTTATTCTTGATGGTTGGAATAGACTTGATCTTTTAATTCTTAGATAGAATTAAAGTTTAAATATGGGGTTCTTTAGCTGAGAATTAATCAGGGATCAGGCCAGTGCTTTAAGCTTTTGAAAATAAATCTAGAGTTATTGATTGCTGACTGAGCTATGAAGACTTTAATTCAATCAAGAAGATTTGAGGGTACTACAAACCACAGAAACAGTACAATGGTGACTTAGAACTGAAAGGAAAGCTTCCAATTTGGAAAAATACTCTAAACGTCTCCGCCAGCTGTTTGTTTATTGTACATTGTCCCTGTTTATTTATAAACCATTTTATATTGGCATTTAACAGACACTGACGATTATCATATAATATTAAAAAAATTCTGATTAAGATGGTGTGATAAGTAAAAGGACAACTAGCCGGAATTTTAATTTTAATTACCTGTAGGTATTGATACATTATTTATCCATTCTTTTACACACATTTTGTATAGTTATTTATCTATTTAAAGATTTCGTATGATCTGATGGAAATGAATAATATTTCCAGTGTTGTATTAGGTGAATGGTTTAGAAAAGTTGGATGTTCCATCAAACCTATCCATGCAAGATTTATTCTTAGTATAACATGGATTCTGATATTATAAACCAAATAAATTGACATAAAAACAAAGTGGTAGAGATACTCAGCAGGTCTGGCAACATATAGTTTTATAGAATCATACAGCACTGAACAGTCTCTTTGGTCCAACTTGTTCATGCTGACCAGGTTTCCCAAACCATTTGCCTGTGCTTGGCCTATATGCCTCTAAGCCTTTTCTTATTCATGTACATGTTCAATTGTCTTTCAAATGTTGTAACTGTACCTGCATCTACTACTTCCTCTGATAGTTTATTCCACATATAAGCCACGCTGTGTGTGGAAAAAGTTGTCCCTCGGGTCCCTTTTAAATCATTCTCCTCTCTCCTTAAAGTTATGCCCTCTAGTTTTGAACTCTTCCACCATAGAGAAAAGACCTTTGATATTCACCTTATCTATGCCCCTCATGATTTTATAAACCTCTATAAGGTCAACCCTCAGCCTCAAAAAAAGAAGAAAGAAACAATAATAATTTGCCTCTAATGATTCTTCTTCAGTATTAATTAAATTTTTTCCAACAATGTACTTAAATGCTTGTTGCTAATTATGTTGCCTCCAGAATAGTGTTACGACAATGTGCAGATGGGCTTGAGTTTCTTCTTTCTCTGCTTCTAAAGAACGTTGTTTTTTGCTCATTAAAGTAATTGAGTGGATATTTGAGGCTTGGAAAATAAGGAAAAAGAAAACCATAACCTTTTTAGAACTGTGCAAGAATGATACCCACAGTTTGTATTTTTATAGTGCTTTTAACATTGCAAAACATCCCAAGTCACTTCAGTGAGGATAAATAGATAAACACGGGCAACTGATTTTAACCAATGTTGGTAGGAATTGGCAAGATAGGGTGTAACATGGTGCCTGACTCACTCAACCTAAAATCAATGTGGAGTAAACTTAGTGAGACCCTTTCTGCTCCAGTCCTATTGAAGTGATAGAGAATGCAACAAGGCCAGAAAAGACACTAGGGCTTACTAATGCTTAGACAGAAGAAGGTGCATGATTGGTTGGGGTGATATCAGGGGCAGCACGGTGGATCAGCAGTTAGCACTGCTGTCATACAGCGTTAGGGACCTGTGTTCAGTTCTACCCTCGGGTCACTGTCTGTGTGGAGTTTGCACGTTGTCCCCTTGTCCGTGTGGGTTTCCTCCTGGAGTTCTGGTTTCGTCCCACAGTCCAAAGATGTGCAGGTTAAGTAAATTGGCCATGATAAATTGCTAATAGTGACCAGGGATGTGCAGGCTACGTGGATTAGCCATGAGACGTATGGGGTTACAGGGATAGAGTGGAGGGGTGTTGGGCCTGGGTAGGCTGCTTTTCAGAGGCTCAGTGTGGACTCGATGGGCCAAATGGTCTGCTTCCACACTGTAGGGCTTCTATATCATAGAAAAAATAAAGAAGCAAATTTTGAATCAAATACATTTGGGATAGCAGAACAGTAGGTAATGTCATGAGGAATAGATAGAGTGGGAATTTTGAATACTTTGGGAGGCTTTCAAGTAGAATGTTGAAAGGATGCATCCTGGTGTCGATGCAAATGTGAGTGGGAGCTCTGGCAGTTGATGAGATAAAAGTGGAGGCAAGCAAATTATTTCCATTTTGTTGTTCAGGGTGATCGTGTCTACTTATAAAATTCAGTTCCCACCATAGATAAATATCATTAAAAATACTATTTATATTTGTTAGAAACGTATTCATTTTTCCTATTTACAGCAATGCAAATAAACTAGTTGTGGATTTGAAATTTAGTGTTTTGTGCCTGCCACATTTAAATACTGACCACACTTCCTTTTTTTTAGAAAATTCATATTGCGGTAGCAAGTAACAGTTGCTAACCTTTGTGCATTGGCATCATTTTAAAAAAAAGTTATTTAGAACTTATTTTCGAAGTAGAATGTGAGATTGGTTACTATTGTCTGCATTTAAAGTAGGGTAGAATCAAGCCCAGAATATTTTGGGAAGTAGTGAAGGTGATGAACACCTATTTTCACTGATGTTTTTGTTTAAATTCATTCATAGGCTGAGAGTGTCACTGACTAATACCATTTATAGGAAATTTGGAAAAGGGAGAGGCTGGTATGTGCAAGTGGGCACAGCAATGTTTATAGATCCTTCAGATTTCCTTAAGCTTACACTCATGCATGGGTCATTGTACTGTAGTTGAATGTAGCTAATCTTCACCAAACCCTCTCCCAAAGTAGATTGCTACAACAATGGCTGTTATAGTAATCATGCATTTTTCATGCTATTTTGACTCATTATGCTGGTTGCTATGGTTCAGTGTCCTTGAGACCACCTTGTACAACTACAATTCAGTTTTTGTATCCTGTCCTTGCACAGCACTTTGTCATATCACTTTACTTCACCCATGCACGAAAATTCAGTAGACAGAAAAGAGTCTTTGAAAATTACATTTGAGGTTTGTAAATACATCTGTGGACTGACACTTGATATTCTTTTAGTATAACTGCAATTCTTTGCCTCCCAAAAATGAGAAGGAAAGGCTTCTATTGAATGACGATAATGACGTTAAAGAGTTAAAGTTGATTGAAAAGTGCACAGGAAGCATATATCATGTGAAGAGGAAATCTTGTATTGGAAAAGCCGGAACAGTCCTAAGATGGTTAAGCGAGAACAATGATTGAATTGTCTCTTGTAACTCATTCTGTTGAAAAATTTACATTTGGCCCACTGTGTCTGTTGTGGTTACTGAAGTGTTCTTATTTTCTTTGTTTGCTTTTGATCTTTAAGGAATTTGGCAACAAGAGAAGCTTCTCTTCAAGATGTGACTTTAGGGAAAATTTGATTAAAAGAGGATGCAATATTCACTTTATAGAAAACCCTGAAAGCAGCATACAGATAGAAAGAAACTTACCATTGAGTAATAAGGGATCAGGATCATCACAATCAGATGTCATTCAACTCGCGCCTCAAAGGATTGCACTCACACTAAGACCAGGTAAAAGTTTTGTATCACATTCTCCATAGAGACTGATAACTTGAAGAAAAAGAAAATTGAACTTCCAGCCTTCAGCTGAAAGGATAACATGATTTATTCTTTTTTTAAGCTGTTACAGTAATGCCTAAAAGCACTATTGATTGAACGCTTTGGTAGGCCATCTGTGCTTAAAATGATAGAAAAGAACTCTCCCCTTTCATCTTTAACACAATGGATAACCTTATTCACAATTGTACCTTACATTTTCCTATAAGTAGATATTCTTTTCTCCGGAACCCCAAAATTAATCTTTGGTCTGGATATTTGCAGTCAAGATGTCTCAGGAGCCCTTAAAAATTACCAGACTTGTCCCAGTTCAAACACTCATGACCTCATTCTCAGGCTTTTCGGTTTTCAGGAATGCCTTTTTAAGTGTGGGCTGGATCCGGTCATGGGTTTGCACCTTGCCTGATTCCATTGCAGGGATAGGAATGTCCTTCTCACTATTTTCATGGAGTCAGTCCAGCTTTTAAAAGAAATGCAATTCACAGCATCTCAGGGGTGTCATGAGCTATACTCTTAATGAAGAAACCTTTTTGAAGCATAGTTCAAAGGATCTTCCTTTTGTTCCCCAAACCAGCCCCTATAGTCCCTCATGCCAAGGTATAGCTCATAACAATCCCATGAAAAGGCATGGCATTTACATGTCCATTCGCTAACTATACACTTCATGGAAATAACAAAGCCTTCTGTGAAAGTAAGATATGTGAAATAACTTACCTTTTAACTTGCCACATTCAAACTCCTGCCACACCCAATAAAATGCTTGATTAACATCTCTGACTGTCTGCTCTATGCTGTTGATTGCATAATGCTTATTTATACAAAGTGAAGATGTTTAAGTTCTTGCACTTTCACTTTTTTGATGCTTTCAAGAATCTGGATGATTGAAACTTTTATTGGGCTGTGCAATAAAAGATTTTTATTTCCCCCAAGAAAGTGCACAGTTATCAATGTGTGACCTTTTTTTGTTAACTTGTTTTCATACATCATATTGACATTAGTTCTATGCAACGGAAAGGAAGTGCTATACTTGGGATGAGAACATGAAGAGCCACAGTAGTTGTTTGGGGAGAGAGGAATATCTTGGCAATTTCTCGACAGGCAGGCGGTGCTGGCTATTTTCTTGACTACATGTCTTGAGTTTAAATTGAGGCAGCAGCTTCTGAGGATTTAGTTCCATTTCTTTTCATGCTCAACCTGGTAACCTTTTAAACCTGGAACTGTCTTTGATGGTGAGAGCTCTTCTTGAGATTTTTTTTAAAGAGCAAACGAGCCAAGTTTCCAGCCCAAGTACAAATACTTATGATTTTATTTGACTTTCAATCTGAGCGAATGCTCCTTCTGCATTCCTGCAGGGTGAGCCGCACAGACATTTAACATTTAGTGGTGCTTCGCTCCTGGATCCTGGCAGGCTGTCTGTGACCATGAGTTTCATGGATATTCAGAAGACCTGCTCTCTCAGACCCCATTTTCCATTGCAATGTGATTTACAGGAATAGTGTATGCAGGAAAAGAATGCAACAAACGATGCTTGAGATATGAACTCCATTTTATCTCAGAGGTAAATCAACAATTTAAAACGTTAACTACTTAGACATTCTCAAAACTTCGCTGGGACATTAGAGACTAGCAGCCTGATAATTTGAACACAAATGCCATTATTTCCAACTGTGAATGTATTTATAACTCTTCCCATAGAACATAGAACATAGAACATTACAGCGCAGTACAGGCCCTTTGGCCCTCGATGTTGCGCCGACCTGTGAAACCAATCTGAAGCCCATCTAACCTACACTATTCCATTATCATCCATATGTTTATCCAATGACCATTTAAATGCCCTT
>NC_063338.1:60694982-60721673 GCF_021869965.1 Rhincodon typus | reverse complement strand
ATGAACATTTCCCATCAACCACCACCCTCTGTCTTCTTACAGCTAGCCAATTTCTGATCCAAACCGCTAAATCACCCTCAATCCCATGCCTCCGTATTTTCTGCAATGCTGCAAATAAAGTATAACAATAGTGTGTATACCCCTTGAATTACTTTTCTAATACTTAGTGTGTGATCGCACATTAATTATGTGGACATCTTGATCAATCAGTATACTCCTGGTCCCATAGGAGCTGGTTAATAAAAAGTTTGCTGTATTTGGAATTCAAAGCTCGGCCTGTGCAAGATCAGTGTTACACTGTGTCACCCAAACCACTTTATGATTTGTCTTTACTATTTCTATCTTGCTGTGTCATTCACAGTTCTATTTACTCTTAAGAGGAAGCATGTGTTTTTGAACGTTGCATGAGATCTAAAGCAAGATAATAGAAAGAAAATGTAAGGCTGTAAACTGCTCATGAACTATAAGCTTTTGCTGTGGAAGGAATGAAAGAAGGTCACCAAGTTAAAAATATTTATCCTTTTATGTGTGTCATGTAATTACAGTGGCATTCAGAGCTTGAGGTAGTATCATTGGAGCCTCTTACTTAAAATGTTTTTAACTTGTGCATTGGACTCATCCTGTTATGTATTATGTACGCTCATAGTCTCGAATGATCATTATACAAGAATAGTTGCCTTTAACTGTGTAAAAACTAAGTCAAATATATTCAAAAATTCATTAATTGCAGCTGAATATTCAACAATTTGAAACAAGGTGGACTCAAAACTGTTGAAACAACAATGCAAAAAACCTTAGTGTAACAAATTTACATAGAGTAAGGTTTAAAGCAGCTTCTTTGAATCTGGAGTTTTGATCAAGCAGGTTTCTCTGTTCAGTGTCATCAGTCAATTCTCTAAATGTCTATCAATCTGCACCAGTAAATTACTACTGCAGAATTTAGTTTAGAGTTCTGTTTAATATTAAAGTATTTTTGTTTGTATGAATACATTTTTGCATATTTCCAATAAAATACAGTTTGTTCCAGACTAGAGTATTTCAGTTGTGGTCTCCTGATAGAGTGCTCATTAACCCTATTTCATGACGGTTCAAATTAAATCATATGTGTAAAGTATCATTTGTAGCAGTATTGCAGATTCTGATTGGTATTTAACAAAATTCAAATGAAGATCGATGCTTAACTGTTAGCCATCATCAACTGGTGTATTCTCCATGGCCGCTATCAATCAGAGTCCACCTGCCGACCAATCACATGCGCTCATAATATTCCCATCAATTTTTAGTATTTCTTACAAAATGTAAGACAAAAGCTTTGACCGTGTCTTTCAGTAATACCCATGTGTAAAAAGCATTGAATATTTTGAGTTTGAGACATTGACAGGAGATTGACTGATACCAACGAAACCAACAAATGCAAACATAAATGTGGATGCATCTCTGATGCTGTCCTGCTGAAAACTGTTCTTCCATTTTGTTTTGTTTTGTAGAGAAATTTCCCACTAATGACACACACATACATATATGTATATTTTCTCTTTTCTCCCTGAGCCTAAAAAATAAGAACATATGAATTCTTTGCAGTTCCTTGCTTATACCTTATGGTGTTCATATGTATTTGTGGAGGTCATTATACTTCCACTGATTTGATGGACTGATCACAACTATGTGGCCAAACCCTAACCTACAGCCAGTTAAGAGAATCCCACATCTGAGATTCTCTGGGAATCGAACTAAGATCAGGATGAGTATATTTTCATTTGGTCACTGGATGTGAGTATTCCCCATCCCTGTACCTGCATTTTCCACTTCTTCTGGCAGTTCATTCCACAAACAAGCTACCCTCTGTTTTAAAAAAAAAAGTTGCCCCTCAGGTCCCTTTTAAATCTTTCTCCTCTCTCCTTAAAAATACCCCCTAGTTTTGAACTTGCCCACCTTAGGGAAAAAGGCACTTCCTATTCACATCATCTATACCCCTCATGATTTTATCAACCTGTCTAAGGTCATCCCTCAACTTCCTATGTTGTAGTGAAAAATGTTCCAACCTGTCCTTATAACTCAAATCCTCTAGTTCCAGCAACATCCTAGTGACTAGAACTGTATACATAACTCCAAAAGTGGCCTCCTCAATGTCCTGTACAACGTCAACATGACGTCTCCATTCCCATACTGAGCAATGAAGGCAAGCATTCTAAACGCCTCCTCACCACCCTGTCAACCTGTGACGCAACTTTCAAAGAACTATGTACTTGAACCCCTAGGTCACTCTGTTCAACAACACTACCCAGGGCCCTACCATTAACTGTATAAATCCTGCCCTTGTTTGTGTTACCAAAATGCAATACCTCGCATTTATCCAGATTAATCTCCATCTGCCACTCCTCAGCCATTGGCCCAATTATCCCTTTGTAATTTTAGATGACTTTTTTTTAATTCATTCACGGGATGAGGGCATTGCTGGCTAGGCAGCATTTATTGCCTATCCCTAATTGCCCTGAGGTCAGTTAAGAGTCAATCACATTGCTGTAGGCAATCACATGTAGGCCAGACCAGGTAAGGATGGCAGATTTCCTTCCCTAAAAGACATTAGTGAATTAGATGGGTTTTTCCTGACAATTGGTAATAGTTTCACAATCATCATTAGACTATAATTCCAGATTATTATTGAATTTAAATTTCACCATCTGCCATGGTGGGGTTCAAACCCATGTCCCCAGAACATCTGGGGTCTGGGCCTCTGGATTAATAGTCCAGTGATAATGCCAATAGGCCATTGCCTCCCCTAACACAGGAGATAACTTTCTTCAGTGTTGACTATACCATCAATTTTGCTGTCAACCGCAAACTTACCAACCATGCCTCCCAAATTCTCATTTGAATCGTTTATATAAATGACAAACAAAAGTGAACCCAGCACCAATTCCTCCAGAACACTGCTGGTCACAGGCCTCCAGTCGAAGCTAAACAAAAAACCCTCCACCACCACTCTCTGTCACTTACCATCAAGCCAATTTTGTATCCAGTTGGTAAGCTCTGCCTGAATTTCATGTGATCTACCTTCACTCTCTAGTCTACTGTGCGGAATCCTCAAAGGCTTTACTAAAGTCCATGTAAACAACGTGTCCTCGTCAATCTTTTTGGTTACATCGTAAAAATTGCAGTCAAGTTAGTGAGACATGAATTCTCATGCACAAAGCCATGTTGACTATCCCTAACCAGTCCTTGCCTCCCCAAATGCATGTAAATCCCATCTCTCAAAATCCCCTCCAACAACTTAGCCACCACTGATGTCACACTGTCAGATCTATAGATCCCAGGCTTCTCCTCACACCCTTTCTTAAATAAAGGCACAACATTAGCCACCTTCCAGTCCTAAGATCTACCCATCATGATGTTAGGGAGGGAGTAGCAGGATTTGGACTAGCAAAAGTGAAGGAACTGTGATGTGGTTCAAGTCAAGGTGTAAATATTAGGTGTCAGATGGTTCGAATTAATTGACTCATACATAGTCAAAACCTATTTTATTCAGCAACCCTAATTTTGATTCCTCCAGTTGTTTGATTTAGCATTCTTTCAAAAGGTCATCACCTCTTAACATAAATAAAACATTTTTAAAGAACTGACAAATGCTGAATGGTGCTAATATCTGTCACAGTTCTCATTAACAATTAATAAGCCTCTTAGAGTAGAAACTTGACAAACATCACTGATCAGTTTTCTATTGACCAGATCTCATTCATTGAAGAAAATCAATTAGATTCTCCCACATTGGCCTGATTTGTAAAACATTGAAGTGACAGATTATTCAACAAGAGTTATTAGTAACTGTTACCCTGTTGCAAGAAGTTATATAAGGATAAGTTAAGTAAGGCATATTTGATGTTGTGGATTCTACCAAGCATATAAGTTAACAAACTGTTGTTTCTATCACATTATATAGACCACGAGACAACATTTCGTATGCATGTACGGCAGGTGGAGGATTACCCTGTAGACTTGTACTATCTTATGGACCTTTCCCTATCCATGAAAGATGACTTGGACAACATCCGTGTGTTGGGTACCACACTATCCCGAGAGATGGCAAAGCTCACCAGCAACTTTCGTCTGGGCTTTGGAACATTTGTTGACAAACCAACATCGCCATTTTCTTACACAGGACCCAAATACCAGAACAACCCATGTGTAGGGTGAGTGATAATTAAGTTAATTTTCAGTGATTTACTAAGTATCCTATTGCAATAATGGGATGCCCAGTAGTGTTCAAGGATAACATTTTCCACTACTTTGTTTCTGTGAATGTATACCGGGTGCTTAAATCACAAGCTACTTAAATTATATATTAATGGCCCAATATTCTGGAAAAGCAATTTGTAGCTGATGCTTTCAATTAACATTCCATTCATTAATTTTCAGTGGTTTGCATTATAATCTCAAAATTTAGAAAAATCTGAATGCTGTACTATTCCTGTAAAATTGAGGCTCTGAATCAAAACGTAGTTGCTGCATAACAATTAACTTTTTAGATTAATGTAACAAGACAAGGTCATGTACCCACTGAACCTGTTCCACACTCTGCTAATGCATACAACAAAGTGAAATATTTTGTCTCGTTTGAACTTGCTTCTTTCTTTCAATCATTATGCTTAAGAGATTAAAAACTATTTGCGCTGTCAGAAATCATGTCCTAACTTGACACTTTGAATATCTAGCAGTTTGAAGAAAAGCCAACTGAGACAACTCAAATAGAAGCACCTTGTTTTGTTCACATTTATGTCAGTTTGGTTATTCTGAGAGTGAAATGGTATTACATTCCGCTTAATATAAGTTTTTAATTTTGTGTCATCTTGCTCCTCTCACGGTTATTTGTTGTTTTGCACAAGGGTTTCAACTGTCTTGAGCAACTGCTAGAAGTGTTTAACAATCCAGGTATTTCATGATTGGTAAGGGTAAATGGCGAAGAAAGAACTTGGATTGCTGTCGTAGTTTTCATGTGCCTAAGGCCCTTTATGATCAAATGATCACTTAGGGTGTATACAGTTATTGTCAAGAAAAGCATGTACAAAGATAGTTCTAACATTTGACTTGGTCTAGAAACTATGAGCATTTATTATTTTCTGTATATGAGTATATTATTATATTTCTGTAACTTATTTATCAATTTAATTCTCAAATTAAATTGCTAGTTAAATCTGATGTCAAAGTCTGGTGTGATGTCATTCTGCAGCTTCTCAAATGGGAAAGGAAGAACCACTGTTGATATGGAATATTATTAGGAGCTAAAACTAACTAAAAATTGTTTTCTGGTAACCTAGCAATCAAGTTAAATGTGAATTATTCATTAATGCAGAACATTTAGGCTCACTTCCAAAAGTAGTCTGAAACGCAGAAACCTAAAATACACTGAGAAAAATCCGAAACTGCATTACCATTCTGTGAGGGACTTTATGCCATTATTTCATCTCTTGGAAATATTTTTCAATATTCTTCTATGCTCTTTAAAGCTTGATTGTGCAGACTTCCTAAACGTCTACTAAATTTTTATCTTTAATTGTCTTTGGAAGATCTGTGCCACTATTTCCAATCAACTATGATGCTGTGTGCATTGTTGCTACTTGTACAGACTTCTGAAACCAGACCTTATTGCACACTTTTTTCAGCTGGGTCGTCTTTTTCTGGCTGAAGAAGCGATGAGTCAGCATGGCCATCCCTGCTTGATGAGTGTAAAATATGAGAAAAGAGGGCACACCCTGTATCATGACGTTAGCTTCTGTATCTGTGTAAAATGTTTGAAACTGTCTAATAGTCTTTGAGTGAGTGGATGAGCATGTGCATGAGTGAGTTAAGGATGGGAGGGACAGGTGTGTGGCTGAGGGAGTGAGTGGGCAGACAAGTGGATGGTGGGGATGGTAGTTGGGTTGGGCAAGTTCAGGATTGTTGGTGTAGCAGCATAGAAGAGATAGTTAAGTCAGAGTGTAGTTGAGTAAGGAGGTAGTTATGTTTGATAGATGGGACTGAAGGTGGCATGGGAGTAGAAGGGTGCATCAGTTGTGGAGTACAATTCAAAGACACACTTACTACTTCCTGAATTAGACCAGTTATTAATATTTCCTGCGTAGTAGTAAAGTTGGCACATCTGATCTGAGTCTCTGACTCTTAGTTCGTTATTGAAGACTTCTGTGTATGTTCTAGTCAGTGCAAATTAGTTATTTGTGTGCATCAGGACTTCTGCAGCTACTGTCACACCCTGGCAAACTTTGGCTAAGAGTTCAACAGTACAGATCCGGAAGATTTAGGCCTATCTTTATTTCTTGGCACTTAGGATCCCAACAATTTAAGTATCGTTACATAAAACATTTTCCCATTAATATCTGATTGCTGTAATATATTACATCAGGAAAATTGAAAGGCAAACACTAGTTTTAAATGAGTTCTAACTAAATTTGCAGTTTGAACAGTGCTGGGAAAAAACCATCCTGCTTGATAGCACAAAATGGCAACAGTAAAACAGTAATCTGTTATGCATTCTACTGATTTCTTTATTCACTTCAATGCTGAATGCAAAATTGTTTGCCAATTTATCCATAACCATTTTGCACTCCCACCCAATGACACCTTCACCCCATCAGACATTTCTGATTTTATATTTATAACACCAACAGATTTTCCAAATTCCTACACCACCCAAATCATTTGAGAGACAACTGGTGTTGATATAACCTAAAGGTCACCACACCAGAGGGGTGTGGGGAAATTGAGAAGAGTCCTTCATCATAACCTTAGCCAGTGCATAAATTGAAGCCAAACTGTTAGCACCACTCTGCTTTGCAATCCAACCAACTGAGCTAACTGACCCCCCAACCCCCCCACCACCCCCCGCCATCATGAGGAAATACGTACAATAGGCACCTTCTTGTGGCAATTACAGATATTTTTCTGTTAAACCACACCATTCCTACTTTTGTTCAAACTTTTTCCTTCAAGTCCAGTTATTATTTAGCCAAACACTCAGGAATAGAGTGTCTCATGACTTTTTTTATATATGTCTCTGGCTATAAACTCTATTAAATCAGTATCATGTGGAAAACATCAACTGGCCCGACAAAAATGATTGGGAGAAGTGTAATAGCAGGTAGACCACTTTTTGGAAGAATTAAACATTTTTTTTTGGTCTTTAAACAGAAGGCAGAGCTGTTTATGCCTTTGAAGATCAGTTCTATCAAGGACATCACTTTTTCTTCTCGAGTCTAAAAAGTAATACCTTGCAAAAGATGCTAAAGCCCAGACTACATCTGCTGTGCTGAACTGGCAGCCCAAGTAGACAATGTAGTTAATACTATAAATATCAAATTTTATTAAAGACCAAACGTGAGGTCATTGTGAGTTGAGTTGTGCATGTACTGATGCTATTGTTCTAATAATATAGAAGATACATGGTTCACAACTGAAGTTTACCAGCAATTGGTAGAAAAGTATAATTGAATTAGTATATAGAAGGCAATAAAATGTCATTGTTGAAATCATGTGTAATTGCCTTGTGCTTTGTCAACAGAAAGTCATGAATCTTTGAGATAGTTATCATGATTCTTAAAGTGACTGACTGTAAAATACTCAGTATTGGACCAAGGTTTGCCAATTGTGGATCCAAAATCAGTTTTAGATTTACTTTAGGTCTGAGCATCTCCAGTTGTAGATTTTTTTATTTTCGTGCTTTTACTGTGTTAGTCCTTTGCTGCCATGTAACACCTCCTCCCACTAGTTTGTGTTGTATGTGCATGAAGAATGAAAAGTGTTAGGTAATTTGTTCAGGTGTGAATTTGAGTACAGCTTTACCTCTGTACCAACTGCTTTCTTAATACTGTCACAACACATGTTAATTTGTAGATAGTGACCATGACCGCAGCAAATGTACAAAAACAGCAGAAAGCATTTTTTAAAAATTAATCAGACTTTTTCCTCCGCTTTAAGCTTGGGGCATGATGAATTTCCTGGCACATAGGAAAGATGGGCAGAGACCAATTATGGCTGGTCCATCTTTTCACTTTACTGAGCGAGCTCCTGCACGGCAGAATCAAATGGAATGTTCATCTATACATAAGTCGAGCCAGGCCAATCAGGCAGTCATGAAAAAATAGCAAACCAAAGAAAGTGTAAAGAGAAAGAGACAATGAGAGTTTGAGCTGTGGGTGACATGAAAAATGGGAAGCAGCCAGAATAAAATTAACAGGAGAAAAAAAAGCAGAAGAGGAAGCCAAGTGGAGCCTGGTGATGGGGTGGAAAGTTGAGCTTTAGAACGGTGGGGAATTTAAGGTACAAAGGATGGGTATGAGTGACAGATATGAGGGCATCTCCTAAGACACATCAATGATTGATCAGTTGTTTCCATTTCCCCTCTTTATTATTTTATAATTCCTTCCATTGTTCACACTTTAAAAATCCTCTCTGTATGTTTGCTGAGTCCATTATGACATTGCAAAAGGAACAGAAGATATATTTCCAGGCAAAAGATTTACAAACTTAGACAGCATACATTTTATCATATTATATGTGCTGGATTTATTTACAGTTCTTGTTCCCAATTCGTCATCTGATCATGTGGGCAGAATAGGCAAGATTTTAAAAACTGCAGAACAGTTACTGTATAGTTTAAGAAAGGGCCATGGCAGTCACATTTGGTGGATAAACTTCAAATACTTGTTGAAGCAGAGGCCAAGTTTCCTAGGGTGGAGGGAGGACCTGGGAGGTACTGGGATTGCAGAAATCTCGCTAGATCTAATGTTAGGACCTATTTGATAACTTACTTCCCTCCAGTTTCTGCTCAACAAGACTTGGTTCAGCTAATCTGACCAGCTACTAAGCAGGGAAGAGAGCATTTGAATGTTGCAGCTTGGAAGCAGGAGCTACTAGGACTGGCCCACGCACTGCCTACTTACTCAACTCTGGGTACTTCACCTCTAAGCTGCATGAACACGCAGCCATTCTGACATTCAATGCACATCAACTCGCATTGAGTTTAGGTTTCAGATGTCACTGCTGTGAATGGACCTCAGAGTTTTGTGTACTTCTTAAAAAAAAAGAATTTGAGGGAACTTTTCTCACATTTCCCATACCTTCATCATCAGTAACAGCTAGGTGAGGCACTTCATCTCACTCGATCCTTCCCTTCCTCTCACTGAAGAGTGAGACGCCCACAATATTGCAGCAAGAGCGAACCCAAGTGGTGGGGTGACTGACATTTGGCTCCTTCTCCCTTATGAGGAGAGGATCATGACCCTGACAGCCCCATGTGGTTGACTCACCATTCTTAAGCCCCAGGGCTAATATCAGAGGTTGCTCTTCACATACTGTGATGGGAACTTGGCCTGAAGGGCACCTTCCTCGACTTGATTCATGAGTACTGCTTTCACCACCCCACTCCAACCCTTCCCAACTTTGAGGCATGGTTATTTAGTCATTGCATGTTTGCCATATGATGTTGGTGGCACATGATGCAGGTGTGAGATTGTAGAGCACCCATCTATAATCAGCAACATGTTTGCCCCCTTGATTGGCTACTGATAACAATGACAAGCTGCTTTGGTTTTGTGTATGCACTAAAAGACAAGTCAAGGCAGAAGTGCTGTGAGTCTTTTAAGTGAGTCTGGTTGAGAAGGGCACAGTGCAAAAAAGACAAGGCATGGTAGGGTAAGGCAGAGGTGCAGTGGGCAGGTGCCTGTCTTTGCATACTAAGTGTCTTGGAGCAGCATTGCAGTGAAAGGTGCCAGTGCGTTTTGAAGTGCAGAACCATATTGTAAGTGGTTGCTATATTGAACATACGTTTGATTCATGTTAAAATCAAACCAACTACTTGAATCTACACAAAAATATAACTGCCAAGATTCTTAGCACATTTCTTCTTCTCCTTTTTAATCAGTTATGATAATTGAAAGCATATTTTTAGAACATAGAACATAGAACAGTACAGCACAGTACAGGCCCTTCGGCCCACGATGTCGTGCCGAACTTTTACCCTAATCCTAAGGTCTATCTAGCCTCCACCCCTACCTTATACTATCATCCTATCATACTATGCCTATCAAATAGCCACTTAAATGCCCCTAATGAGGCCGACTCCACTACCCTCTCCGGCAATGCATTCCACCAGTTCTCAGTTCTCAGGAAGGTTAGAACGTTCATTATCATTGATTTTTGTTGAGCACTTCTTTAAATAAGTTGTCTAGTTCTAGCCCTTGTCATAGACTATCAATTTTTTTTTTATAAGCAATTATTTCATGTGTAATTTTGCTTGGAGGCCAAAGTTCAAATCAAAAAGAATGAAGAGAATAGAAGGACTGGTATTTGAATATTTTTAAAATGTATTTTAGTATTCAAAATGTTATGTTTTCTGTAACTAAAATATATGTTTTTAGCCGTAAGAATCAGCAACCCAAACTCTTAAAATCAATATTAGGAGTTTACCAAAAAAAATTAACAAGTAGTTATGGTTAGCCCATTGCAAAATGACAAAAGTTATTTTAATATGCACAGCATAAACTGCTGTTCTCTATATGGAGTACACATATGTGAGGATGCATCTTATCCTTGCTGTCATGTCTTTTCTTGTAGATATAAGCTGTTTCCACAATGTGTTCCAAGTTTTGGATTCCGTCACCTGCTGTCACTTACTGACAAGTCTGACAAGTTCAATGCAGAAGTTCAGAAGCAGATGGTATCTCGGAATCGTGATGCACCAGAGGGTGGCTTTGATGCAATCCTGCAGGCAGCAGTTTGCAAGGTGAGGAGGTTTCATCTGCAGACAGTATTATTGTACCACAGCAAGCTAGAGGGTGATGTGTCACATTGGCGTGGCTTTATCTTTATCTATTGCCAGCTTTACCTGTTCCGAGCTAATATATCTCTGTTCGTTGTTGTTAATGCTTTCTAGAATTTGAAGGGGGAAACATCTATTTCTGTAGCTTGAAGCACTATATGCTACTACCTACATGGCTAACTCTGTTTATAACTGAAGAGAAATGGGCTGATATGGTAGCAGCCCATGGCATTTCTCCTCCTAGGAGGAAGCAGCATTATATGTTGTGGGACAAATTTCATTTGGAATCCAGAGATGGTTAAAATCGGAAACTCTTTCTTACAAGCAAGCAGGGAAAGGTTCAAGCACTTAAGTCTCTGAAAGTTCATTTACCATGAAATTTATTTAAGTGATTTTAAGAGAAATCAACACAGCTGGCTTCAAAACACTCTTGCCCTTCTTGTCTACTTCACTAAATTATATTCTGGAAAGCATGTTTTAATGTATTCGTCAAGCAAGAGAGTGGAAAAGTACAGAAGTGTTTCAAGGTGAAAATAGTTTAAGCTTTGTCCCCAGCCATTCATTTGTTATATTCTCCCCATCATCTGTGACCCTACTAGAAGCAATGCTACGCAAATAAATTTCTTTCCGAAAATATTTACCATGATTAGAGTTAACAACCTTTTAAGGAATCTTTTGTCTTGTTATTTTACAAAATCAGTTGGATGCTGGTACCTTAATTGGATCAGTTTAAGAGGAATATTTTGACCTACAACTCATTCACAAAGTACAAAGTTAGTACATACACAATATTGATTTCCTCGTGACAAATTCTCTGGTTGGTCATTAGGTGTGTATTTACATGGCTCTCTCCAACAATATTGAGGAAACCCAGACAAGCAATCCAGGTAATGGCCACTGGCATTGTCTGATCTGGAGAATTGATGTAGTCTAAGTGCCACCACTTTGTGAAGCAACAGGTCATGAATATCTTTTTAGCCACTTGTGCTTCAAGTTCAGTGCCAGGAAGTTAAATGCTTTTCAGCATGAGCTATTCCCAAATTAACTTGAAATGTCTCAGACATAGTAGGAACTGCAGATGCTAGAGAATTCTGAGATAGCAAGATGTAGAGCTGGATGAACACAGCAGGCCAAGCAGCATCAGAGGAGCAGGAAGGCTGACGTTTCGGGCCTAGAACCTTCTTCAGAAATGGGGGAGGGGAAGGAGGTTCTGAAATAAATAGGGAGAGAGGGGGAGGTGGATAGAAGATGGATAGAGGAGAAGATAGGTGGAGAGGAGACAGACAGGTCAAAGAGGCGGGAATGGAGCCAGTAAAGGTGAGGTTGTGGATGGTTTGGGAGATGATGGTTTGGTGGTCGGGGGTGGGGTCATGATCAAGGGGGCGGTAGGAGGAGGTGTCGGAGAGTTGGCGCCTGGCGTCTGTGATGTAGAGGTCAGTGCGCCATACTACAACTGTGCCTCCCTTGTCCACGGGTTTTGTGGTGACGTTGGGATTGGAGCGGAGGGAGCGGAGGACTGCACGTTCTGCGGGGGAGAGGCTGGAGTGGGTGAGAGGGATGGAGAGGTTGAGGCGATTGATGTGATGACAGTTGGAGATGAAGAGGTCGAGGGAGGGTAGGAGGCCTTGGGGTGGTGTCCAGGAGAAGGGGTCAGTAGAGGGAGGGTTAGGCTCACGGTTGAAGAAGTAAGCGTGGAGGCGGAGGCGGTGGAAAAACTATTCAACGTCCAAGCGTGAGCGGTATTCGTTGATGTGTGGGTGCAGGGGGACAAAGGTGAGCCCTTTACCGAGGACTGACCATTCGTGCTCAGTAAGGGGGAGGTTGGGGGGGAATGGTGAAGACTCGGCAGGGCTGGGTGCTATTGTCTCCTCTGGAGCTGCTGGCTGTGGAGGCGATGGGCGGAGTTGCGTTGGCGTGGGCAGTGGACGGAGTTACATGGGCGGAGCGGGGTAGGCGGCGGCAGCAGCGGTGTCAGCAGGTGCATCCTCAGTGTCTGTGGTGTTGGCCTCGGAAATGGAGGCCTCTTCCGTAGCTACACTGGCCCTAAACCCCACCTCTTCCTCCACTACATTGATGACTGTATCGGCGCCACCTCGTGCTCCCACGAGAAGCTCAGACAGTTCATCTACTTCACCAACATCTTCCACCCCAACCTTAAGTTCACCTGGACCATCTCTGATACCTCTCTCTCCTTCCTGGACCTCTCTGTTTCCATCTCTGGCAACCACCTGGAAACCGATATCCATTTCAAGCCCACCGACTTCCACAGCTACCCAGAATACACCTCTTCCCACCCACCTTCCTGCAAAAATGCCATCCCCTATTCCCAATTTCTTCGCCTCTGCCGCATCTGCTCCCAGGATGAGGCATTCCACTCCCGTACATCTCCGATGTCCTCGTTTTTCAAGGACCACAACTTCCCCCACTCAGTGGTCGAGCACACCCTCGACCGTGTTTCCTGCATTTCCCTCAACTCATCCCTCACACCCCATCCCCGCAATAACAACCAAAACAGAATCCCCCTCGTCCTCGCGTACCACCCCACCAACCTCCGGATCCAACGCATCATCCTCCGACACTTCCACCATCTGCAATCCGACCCCATCACCAAAGACATTTTTCCCTCCCCACCCTTATCTGCTTTCCGGAGGGACCACTCTCTCTGGGACTCCCTCGTCCACTCCACACTCCCCTCCAGCCCCACCACATGCGGCACTTTTCCCTGCAACCGCAGGAAGTGCTACACCTGCCCCTACACCTCCCCCCTCAACCCCATCCCAGGCCCCAAGAAGACTTTCCACATCAAGCAGATGTTCGCCTGCACATCTGCTAATGTGGTATACTGTATCCGCTGTTCCCGTTGTGGCCTCCTCTACATCGGGGAAACCAAGCGGAGGCTTGGGGACCGCTTTGCGGAACCCCTATGTTCGGTTCGCACTAAACAACTGCACCTCCCAGTCGCGAACCATTTCAACTCCCCCTCCCATTCCTCAGACGACATGTCCATCCTGGGCCTCCTGCAGTGCCACAACAATGCCACCCGAAGGTTGCAGGAACAGCACCTCATATTCCGCTTGGAAACCCTGCAGCCCAATGGTATCAATGTGGACTTCACAAGCTTCAAAATCTCCCCTCCCGCTACCGCATCCCAAAACCAGCCCAGCTCGTCCCCGCCTCCCTAACCTGTCCTTCCTCCCACCTATCCCCTCCTCCCACCTCAAGCCCCACCCCTATCTCCTACCTACTGACCTCATCCCGCCCCGTTGACCTGTCTGTCCTCCCTGGACTGACCTATCTCCTCCATAACTCCCCACCTACACTCACGATTACTGGCTCCATCCCCGCCTCTTTGACCTGTCTGTCTCCTCTCCACCTATCTTCTCCTCTATCCATCTTCTATCCGCCTCCCCCTCTCTCCCTATTTATTTCAGAACCCCCTTCCCCTCACCTTTTTCTGAAGAAACGTCAGCCTTCCTGCTCCTCTGATGCTGCTTGGCCTGCTGTATTCATCCAGCTCTACACCTTGTTAACTTGAAATGTGTGTTAGGATCAGAGAGAAGTTGAAAGTTACTTAGTGATTTAATGTCCATGGAAATCTCCATGAGGGTGGAATTGATACAGCTAGAACTAATTTGAGAATCCTTAAAGCCTGCAACTTTCATCTGCTGAGTCCACACTAGATTCAAAAAGATTTCCAAGGTGAATCAAATTTATCACCCAGTCCTCTCAACTATTTAACTTTTTTAAAGAATGTGTAATGACAAAGCACTTTTTAGAATCAAAATATGTATCTCTATGGCACAGAAACCAATCATTTAGTCCAACTAGTCTATTATTGTACTTATTCTCCAGAAAATCTTTCTCCAGATCTAATTACTTCTTCCATCCTTGCAAATATCCCTTACTTCTTAAAGATTGTATGTATTAACCCTCCTCTTAAATGCTATTGGATTCATGCACTTCATTTTCTGAGTGCCATGTACTCACCACCCTGGGTAAGGAATTGTTTCTAAATTCTTAATTTGATCTGCTAGCAGCTACCATAGATTTATGCCCCATATTCTGGGTTCACAAGTGGAGATCATCCTTCCATATTCACCTGTTAGACCCTTCCTATAATTTTGAAGTTCTCTCTGCAGTCTCCTCCTATTCTTTTCCAGATGTTCAATCTCACCTGATACTACGGACGAATCCTGTAAAAATATTAGAAAAACTGAGTCCAGAACCAAGAAAGGCTCCCATGGCAGAAGGGATCAGCTTACTTTGGTGTCACGTTTGGCACAACATCGTGGGCTAAAGGGCCCATTCCTGTGCTGTACTGTTCTGTGTTCTAATGGGTGGAACGCAGACAGGCAAATTGCCCAGGTGTTAGTAATAGATAGGCTTTGGAAGTTGAAGTTCAGTTCTGAGTCAAACATAATATCAGGATTTGATAGAAGTTGAGCCCAGGGACAGTAGTCTGTGACAAATGGGTAAAATTTACTGTGAAGCTTGAAAATAATAACTTTAGTCTTCTGACAATCAGTTCAAGGAAATTTTAATGTCACCCCGGACTCCAGTATTAGAATTGTAATCAAAAAGCACAGAGGTGGTTACGGAGATATGACAATTATTGAGACATAGCTGGCTGTCCTCAGTACACACGTGAAAGCTGAAACTATCTGTTGCTGATATCACAAAGGCAGGATGCAGTTGGAGGAAAGGAGTTACTAAAGCTCGATCCCTGGGAGCCACCAGCAGTAGTTAGACTGTCAGCAAACAAACATATACCGTGGACTTCCTTAACTATACGCATCACTCACTGTCCAATGTTAGCAAAGCTATAATGTACACTACCTACAGCTTAAAGAACCAGTTAACAAAATGGGAGTTTTGCCCTTTGTGTACATTGTGATGCAATAAAGAATCATGGAGAAAAACCTTTTTTTGGGCAAAGTTTCAACTTTGAGATCCATGAGCTTTTTCATATTAGAAGTAAAAGTGTGAAACTAGAGGATGTTCAAAATGTAATTTATTGAATTGAAAAAGGCACCTATTCAGTTGTTGCAGTTATTTCCCTTGGGTTTGATCATTGAAAGTTTAGCAAATGAAAAGACCTTGCATTCAGTCCCGTTCCTACAGGTGGAGCAGCAGGGGAGACTGCTCTCGTTTATAGACAAACAATTCTGTGTTTTAAAGTGATCCTAAAAAGAATTTTTTCCATTCCCTAGTTTCATTCAAGTACTTTTGCTACACCAAAAAATGTTCATGATTGGAACATGTGGAATGTCTGCCCTGTTTCTGCGGTTAATAGTTGACTTTCAATCCTATGCCAACAAACTCAAGTCTGTGAAACTAAACCAAAAAGCATGTGACAGCAAAACTATTCTGTAAAGTTATGCAATTATCAATTGATTCCAGATAAAAGTTCATTTCAGATCCTGTATGTTATTTACATTTTAATAAAAGTATCTGTGAAATTCCCTGGACAACCTGCTTGCTGCTGGTAATTATAAAATTTATTGACAAAAAATTACAAAATGAATAACGAGCTTAGAAATTAACGTGCTGAATCAGTAATGAAATCTGATATGTCTGTGCATTTGACTAATTCTCGTGTTCAGTACTGAGTGTGAAAAGAGTTTGAAGCCAAATATTGTTTTTCTTTTAATACTTCCTCAAATGTACTACTATTGAGCCTGATAAATAAAACAATTGTGTAAATTATTTTATAGTAGTGGTCAGTCATAAGAATAACTGTGGCAGGTGGTCCCAATTTTACCAAATTCATTTATGTTGGCTCTCCAAAGATTTGTTGAGATTTTGGCACTCACATATTCTGACCATTCACTTTAACTATGTGGACTTTGTGGCTGGTTTGAGAGCATCTCTAATTATAGCAGTGTTATCCTAAACTGTTTGTGTTTACAGGAAGCCAGACTTTAAAAATAAGATTGGTAATTGTGATCTTTTTTGATTCCCTAAGGAAAAAATAGGCTGGCGGAAGGAGGCTTCCCACTTGCTAGTGTTTACCACAGATGATGTACCACATATTGCATTGGATGGCAAGCTTGGTGGTCTGGTACAGCCCAATGATGGACAGTGCCATCTTGATGAAAATAATGAGTACAGTTCCTCAACACAAATGGTGAGGCTAACCTGTCAGTTATTTGTAACATGATGTAGTAACATTTTGTTTGTTCAATGTTGATCAAAACATCTTATCCTATGTGTTGTGTTACAACTCACTTGGGTAGTACATTGGAAACTGAGCTTTGCTATTCATGAAGTTGTCACAATAGTTAAGAATTTTATAAAATACACAAAGTTCCCCAATTTACCTGACCTTCAGCCTCTGATTCATATGAAGCGTGAACCAAGTTTCTGTACTGAATAAGGATCATTATTTGTTACAAACAAATATAACTCTTTCTCTGTAGCTCGAGCCTAATTTGGGATATAATACTACTAATTAAAACTCTAATCCCCTATAAACTCACCTTACTGTATGTCTCTGTGAAAAAAGATCATGGATGGAGGGGAAAAAACTGGAAGACAGTTCAGTATTCTTTGTTCCCAGGTACTGTTGCTGAGATGAAATTTATTAATCTTTGCTGTCCATTGTATTGCTTTAGTCGTCTTTGTCTGAATGTTTCAACTGTCTTGTAAGAGATACAAGGAGGATGGTTCCTTTTATAAGAAGTGTATGACCTAACAACTAAAAGTCACACCTACAACAACAGTTGCAGGGAAGATAAATTAAATTAGTTTCTTTAGGTTTACATGAGTTTTGACTGAAGAAAATAATTAATCCCTAGCTGGGAGAAATTGAACACCTCTGTCTCTGCGTATATGTGTGTCTGTCACTCCCTCATTCTGTCTGTGTCTCCATAGCTTGTTCCCAGCTCCAAGCTCACTTGTTGGCAGGCAAAAAGGTCTGTGTTATTGATCTATGGCTTAGTGACCAGTTATCAATCAACTTCTTGTTGCTAACAAAAGCTGCATCAAACACCCCTTGGCTCCATTACATTGGCAACTCAAACTCCAGTTACTGCCTGTTCAAACAGTTCTTTACAATGCCTGGCATCGGTGTTGGGTTACTTGCTTTTTAAAACTGCACATTCTTGCCAAGTTTGGCACTGTCATTTTAATCCAGTTTTTAAAAATGCCCATGCAATTGGTTCTTGCAACTAACCCTATTTACACGATGTATTAGGTGATTTCCACTATGATAGGTAATGCATGTTCAACCATCAATGTAAAAGAGTCTGTTGTGCTCACTGTCGAATGCAATGATAATAATGGTGGTGTTCATTTTCCTTCCGCTCACTTCCATTATTCATTCACTCTTGTGATGTGGGCATTGCTGGCAAGGCCATTATGGCTTAGCCCTGTTTGTCTTTGAGAAGATAGTAGGCCATCTTAAACCACTAGACTCCATGTGGTGAAGGTACCGTTAATTGTGTTGTTACATAATTTTCCACGATTTTGAACCAACAATGATGATTAATATTTTAACGAAGATCTGTAGCTCGGGTTGTGGTTGGAGTTGTTGATTGGCTCGCCGAGCTGACTGGCTTTCATGTGTCTCCTCCTAGGTGACACAGTCAGTGCTGTGTAGCCTCTAAAGTGCTGTTGTTCTGTCCCGGTCTGGATTTATATGGTCCATTCTGTCATAGTGGACAATCTTTTTTCCAGTTTTGTACCATTGTGGTATGTTTATTAATTGCATTGGTGGTTGAAGACTGGAGCGCACAGCCCTCCCCCAGATCGAACCTAAACTATATGGGTTAGATACATGGAAGATACATTTGTGATCATTAAGTGAGCAAAGTTAGAAGAAACACATCACTTTTTTAAAAACATACTCGCCGGGAACAAGTTCACCAGGGAAGAAGAGAACAACAATCAACTCCTGTTTCTAGATGTAATGGTGGAACAAACAGACAACAGGGAATTCCTTACCAGTGTATACAGAAAGACTACACACACGCACACACCACCCCAGCATCCACAAACAGAGCTGTGTCAAGACTCTGTTTAAATGAGCGGTAACTCACTGCAACACCCCAGAGCTGCGCAAAAATGAAGAGAAACGCCTATAGTGAGTCTTTGCAAACAATGGTTACCCTAACAGCTTTGTTCACTGCCTGGCAAACAAACAACACCAAGAAGATACTGTATGTCCCAACACACTGGCCACCCTACCCTATATTAGAGACACATCAGAACTGACTACAAGACTGCTATGACCTCTTGAAAAAAGATAGTGCACAAACCAACAGCCATACTTCGCCAGTTACTCAAAGACAAAGGATCCCATACCCACAATGAGCAGAACAAATGTGATATATAAGATACCATACAGCAACTGCAAGAAACACTACATAGGACAGACAGGCAGGAAACTCGCCACCAGGATGCATGAACACCAACTTGCAGCAAAATGGCACGACCAACTCTCCCTCATTTCAATACAGTCCGACATAGAAGGATATCAATTTGACTGGGAAAATGTGACTGCAGTAGGACAAGCAGGACCAAAACAAGCACAAGAATTCCTGGAGGCCTGGTTTTCAACCACTGATTTCAACATGTTTGTTAATAGACCCCATCTACATACCACTACAGTACAAAACTGGAAACAAGACTGCCCACCATGACAGACCGGACCATATAAGTTCAGAGCGGGACAGAACTTCAGTGCTTCAGAGGCTACACAGCACTGACAGTGTTACCTAGATGGGAGACAAAACGTTTGCACGAAAATCAGTCAGCTCGGCAAGCCAACCAACAACGATGATGGAAGGATGATGTATTTGAGTCCGGATGATTTGTGACTTGGAGGAAGCTTGGAGATGTATTCCTGTGCATCTGTTATACTTTTCCTTACAGAGGTAATGGGTTTGAGAGGCACCATTTGACAATGCAGTGAGTTGCTGTAAAGTGGATCCTGCTAGCGGTATATACTACAGCCACGTTGGTAAGAATGGTGGGTGTGAATTTTCAAGACACTTGATTTAAAATGACAAGGTTCATTTCAGGACAATATCTCCTGCATAAAGGGTTTTCTTTCTCATTGTCCCGACTATCTAAGCAATTAATAAATTCAGACCAATTTTGTGTTCCGTTCCAACCTACATAGAAAAATAAACTGTAAACTTTGTGTAACCTCAACATTTGTAATAGTTTACTTTAGATCTGTGAATGTTGTGGAAATGATCTCTTGAATTTTCCTAGGTTATTTCCTGACCAGCGTACTAACCTAATTACGTCAGGTTGGTAGTAAAATTGTATGTAACGTATCAAGTGAATATCTTAACACATACAATGCACGTGGTTGTGTTTGAGTTGGTGTGGATTAAAATTCAACCCAATATGTTTCCTTTTAAAAAATACCAAACTAATGATAAAAACATGTGGGATCAGATTTCCAAAGGGATATATTTTGTTCCACTGCATTCATACCACTTATGAATGAATTATGTTCAATATGTCACAGCTATTTGCAAAACCTCACTGTATTTTATAATTTCCTGATTCAGTATTATCTATTTTGTACTTGTTTTCATACTTTTATATGAAAAGGTTTCAGAAGCTCGAAACAATCTGCTACATCCGAGAATTATTGCATTTTGACTTTTTAAAAAATATCACTAGTGTTTATGGAATACATGAAGAAATGTTTTGCCTTTTAAAAAGTAAATGGTCCAATGTCAAGGAGCCCTAAAAACCATGAATGCCACATGCAAATGAGTTCTATCATCTGTATCACAAATGATTACTTTCTGAAATGCATCACTACTTTGTTGATTTTGCACACGCACATTTTAGTTGATGTTCTGTGGTCCTTTATTAAAAGGTTTTTATCGAGCTGTATAGTCCAATAGGTAGAATGATTTATTATTTAATATCACGAGTTTTGTTTGTGCTTGTTTATGGAGGCTCAGAAGACATTTGATAAGATGTCACACAGAAGGTTAATACACAAAGTAAGATCATATGAGGTTGGGGTAATTTATTAGCTTGGATAGAGGAATGGCTAACCAACAGAAAACAGAATCCAGATAAATGAGTCTTTAGTTATGTCTTACCAACCAAATAATCGGGTGATTCAGTCCTCAGGGACCCAATTATTTATACTCTATATTAATGACGTGGAAACTGTGGTAGAAAGGACTATAGTCTTACTTGCAGAGAAAATAGGTGAGATTGTAAGTTGCATTGAAGAAATAAGAAATTTATGAATGGATATGGATAGGTTAGGTCAATGGCCAAAATTCGGTTCTGCACTTTGGTCAGAGGAATAGAAATGCAATTTAAAATCTAAATGGAGAGAAACTTCAGAGTGCTTGATGCAGAGGGATCTGGGTGTCCTTTTGCATGAATCGCAGAAAACTAGTATGTAGGTAATTAAGAAAGTCAAATGTAATATCGGCATTTATTGCTAAAGAATAGCATATAAAAGTAGGAATGGTTTGCTGCAACTATATAAGGCATTATTGAGATTGCACCTGAAGAATTGCATACAATTTTGGTCCCCTTACTCCAGTTCTGAGGAATGGTTACTGGACCCGAGACGTTAACTCTGATTTCTCTCCACAGATGCTGCCAGACCTGCTGAGCTTTTCCAGCAATTCCTATTTTTGTTTCTGACTTCCAGCATCTGCAGTTCTTTCAGTTTTTATTTTCTATACTGCCTGGAGTTTCTAATGAAAGGGAATCTAATGAGGTATATAAGATGCTGGAGGGAATCGAAGAAGTAGATGTGGAAAGGTTGCTTCCTTTTGTAGGGCAATCTAAAATGAGAAGTCATAGTTTTAGGATAAGAGGTATCAGATTTAAAAGATGAGGAGAAATTATGTGATCCTTGGATACAAGAATCTGTGGATTCACTACCCCATTATGCTGTGACGTTGAGTAAGTTTTGAGAGGAGAGAGTTTATTTTTTAGTTATGGGTTGAAGGTTATGGGGAGCAGGCAGGAAAGTGGAGTTGAAGCTGAATGGTCTACTCCAGCACCTCGTTCTTAAGTTCACATCTATTTCTACTTTTTCTCATTTTCTCTTCAGGATTACCCATCACTTGCACTCCTAGGAGAAAAGTTGGCAGAGAACAACATTCATTTGATATTTGCTGTTACTCAGTCCCATTACATACTTTACAAGGTATTGTATGCATTTTGATTCAAAATTTTTATAATCCATAGTTTGTTGTGCTTTTCTTCTGTTGAATCACTTTATAAATGATCTAATGTTTATGCATGTTTCTTTTTTCTGAAGAATTTTACTGCTTTGATCCCTGGAACAACTGTAGAAATTCTTGACAAGGATTCAAAGAATATAATTCAGCTGATTGTCAATGCTTACAGTGTAAGTTGATTATTGGAATCAAATGGTGCTTCAACTATATGCATTGTTACAATGAAATGTAAACAGAAATTTTCCATTGTAATATTGCTTAGACATGCATATTTTTGCCACATGTCTGAAATAGACTGCTTTGGGAAAGATGCATGATCATCAGATCACCAAGCAGATATGAAATCACAGTACTGTTTCATCCTCTGCTGATCACATGGAGAGCTTTCTTAGTTTGAGAGAAATCTACCTTTGAAAGTCTTATGTTGTGTAATTATATTCCTCTAGCTTAAAAATTAAAGTTGGGTTAAAGTATCACTTTTGCATTACTTTGAACCAATTTGGGATTGAACTGACAGACTTTTAGCACAACTTGAGCTTAAATTTATTTCAGTGAGCAATGTTCAGTCGGCCAGCTCCTGTTTCAGTAAAATGCCAGTGTTCGACTGTGGTCAAGAACTAACAATTCACAGTTCCCCATTTGCTATATATGTTTTGATGAACTTGGATTTGAAAGCTTTTAACCATAAAACTACCTTTTGTTATTTGTAAGAAAAGGACAATAAATAAGCTCTTTTAGCTCTTATCCCCCTACTAGTCTTCACTTCCAGCAAATAAACTACTTTAAATCAAGAAGTACAATGATGACCATGGTTAGGCATTGTTCAGAAAATAATGTCAATTCGGACTGTTTAACATTATTTTAATCCATTTGTGGGTCGTGGATGTCGCTGGCTGGCCAGTGTTTATTGCCTGTCCTTAGTTGCCCTTGAGAAGGTGGCAGTGAGCTGCCTTCTTGAACTTCTGCAGTCCACGTGCTGTAGGTTGACCCACAGTGCCCTTAGCAAGGGATTTTGACTCCATGACAGTGATGGAACAGCAATTATATTTCAAAGTCAGGATGGGGAGTGGTTTAGAAAGGAGCTTGCAGGAAGTAGTTGTCAGTTTAAAAAGTGCTGTCTAAAGAACTTTGGTGAATTTCTGCAGTGCATCTTGTAGACAGTAGCAGTCATGTGTACTGTGCGTCAGTGATGGTGGAGGGAGTGGATCCTTATGGATGTGGTGCCAATCAAGCAACTGCTTTGTCCTGGATGGTGTTAAAGTTCTTGATTGTTGTTAGAGTTGTACCCATCCAGGCAAGTGAGGAGTATTCCATCACACTCCTGAACAGTGCCTTGTAGATGATGGACAGTCTTTGGAGAGTCAGTTGGTGAGTTACTCTCTGCAGTATTCCTAGCCTCTGACCTGCAGTTGTAGCCACAGTTTGTGGCAAGTCCAGTTGAGTTTCTGGCCAATGGTAGCCCCAAGGATGTTGATAGTGGAGAATTCAATGATGGTAACACCATTGAATGTCAAGACACAGTGGTTAGATTTTCTCTCATTGGAGATGGTCATTGCCTGGCATTTTTGTGGCATGAATATGGCTTGCCACTTGTCAGGCCAAACCTGGATTTGTCCAGATCTTGTTGCACTTGAGTGTGGAATGCTTTAGTATTGGAGGAGTCGCAAATGATACTGAATGTTGTGGAATCATCAGCAAACATCCCTATTTCTGACCTTATGGCGAGAAGGTCATTGGTGAAGCAGGTGAAAATGGTTGGACCAATGACACTACCCCAAGGAGCTCCTGCAGAAATGTCTTGGAGCTGAAATGACTGGCCTCCAACAACTTCAACCATCTTGTTATGTTCCAGATATGACTCCAACCAGCAGAGTTTGCCCCTGATATCCGTTGATTCCAGTTTTGCTAGGGCTCCTTGATGCCACACTTGGTTGAATATGGCCATGATGTCAAGTGCTGTCACTCTCATCTCACTTGCCACAGTCTTTCATATCTTCAGTGTATGAAAATATGAAGCAGCACTGACATGCTCCTAATTCCATCTATCTGGAATGCTTTGCTGTAACTGTTTAGATTCAGCATTATGTTTGTTGAACCAAGAAGAAATCTGAGCCAGAAATTCGTAATATCATAGAAACTCATAGTACAGAAGGAGTCCTCAGTCCATCATGTGTGTGCCTGCCACAAAACAAATAACCAATCTAAACACACTGTCTCACTCATTGTCTACAGCTTTGACATTATGACACTTCAGGTGTCTCTACCAATCAAATCTCCTCATCCTATTTAATCCTTTTTGTTTCAGAGAAAACATCCCAATTTATCATGACCTTCCTTAGCTCCACCCTCTATATGCAGTTAATATTCATTTGAAATTATTGTAATTGCCGTGGATGAAGGAAATGTTCCCCCTTATCAAAACAAATTGTGTCGACAAGATTATTATAGACCTTTTATTAAGCTGTTGCCTCCTGTCTTCTCCTTGTACTGTGACAATAAAATGACAGAATTGGTTATCAGTAGCAGTAGGATGCTGCCATGCCTTGTAAACTCCACTGAAAACAGCTCTTGCTGAACAGAAAAGGAAGGTGAAAATTTCCTTTTGCTTAGGAATGTTTAAGACTTTATTTGACTTTTTCATCCTAATAAACGGAAAGCCCTGAATAGAATAGTAAGCAAATTTGTATTTGGCATTGCTGGGGCTTTCACTGGGGTATTGAGCCTGTCAGCAAAAGTTTGTTATGCCTGCAAGTGCATGTGTCATGATTTGCTGGACAACTCAGGGATACAGTCAGATGTGACTCTCGCTGGATGAAATCTTCCCACACTCAAAGGCAGCTAGTCTGGAGAAGTGAAGGCAAATTCATTAGTCAGAATACTACTAGCGTGCAAGAACCCCATCTCCGCTGGGATTAAATTCCAACTGCCAAGACCCAAGCTCCACCTTCCCACTCCGCCTCCAGTTGGTCTCTTAAGTGGCTACTTACTGGCCAGTTAAGAACCACTTAAGGGCCTATTTCATCCACAAATCTGCAAAAATGCCATCCTTGGAGGATGGAATTTTTCAACTCAAGGCTTAAGTTCATTTTGTTTGTACATTGAGCAAAAGATGCGTGAAAGAGTTTATCTGGATTACTTGTACGGTTTCATTCTGTTGAAGATTCAGACTAGCCAGGAAATTAATGTAAACATAATATAATGTCATTTAGAAACATATTTAGAGATATTTCTCCACTGAGTCGTAGAGATACCTCAAATCTTTATGTTTTGGATTTAAGAGTGCAAATGATTAGAGTTATGGATTCAGTTTGTCAATAAAATTGTTAGTTGAAGAAGTAACACTTAAACTTTATGAATCCGTAGTCTACATTTTATGATTCTTAGGTTATTTACATATTTTAGGCTGTCATTCTGTTTAAATTGAATGTATTTTGCAGGGGATATACTGCTAAACTATTGTTTTCCCTATAACCATCATTTAAACCTCTAAATCCTTTCCTATCTAAATTGTATATGTTATATTTTCATCAACTTTTGAACCTGAAAACACTATTGTCAGCGCTTAACTGCAATGCGTGCCTAGATTCCCAAATTGCATGTCAGTTATGTTTCTGCTCCATTTCCTCCTGGTTTGGCACATACTTTTGTTGTTTATCAGATGGAAATCTCAGCCCATTCTTCCCCCTTACCTTCTAATGTTCTACGAATCTATTAATTACCGATTGATAATGGATTTTATACTGCCCCAGCATTGGGTGTGAAGCATGCCCTTGGGCCTGTTGAAGCCCTTAAGTGGCCAAAAGTCCTCATGCCAATGGTTCCAGTTTACCTGTGGAGGAGAAGGAAGCCAAAACCATCTCAGAAACCTCCCCGTTTTAACTGTATAAACTGGTGTCCTACTTCTAAATGAGGCAGCCTCCCCCTGCCCCCACCAACACTGCCACCAACCAAAAAAACACATGCACATACTTTGGAAATGCGTAGACATTTAGTTGCATTTTCTTGCCTGCATGAAGCTATTGGAGCGTGAAGATTATTAGTTTTGCATATTTCCTTAGTTTCTCTAATTTTTCTCCCAGAATTTTCAATTGCTTGGCTTACAACTTGTTTCCAGATGCTAAAAGCAATTTTAAACAGGGTGAATGGTGAAATTAGCTTCACAAATTTTCATCACAACTCTCTCCCTGCAGCCACTGTGGGCACACATGCAGTACAAATGACTGCAATGCAAAATTTGGCAGTCCTAATTTTATAGATAGTTGGTTTATATAAGTGTTTAGTTACATGATAATCTGTCATGTTACATGATCTGAGATTAATGCGGTCATAATATAGAAAATACTCTTTTTTTTCATATAACTGCATTAAAGAATATATGTTTGTCTTGATCTAGAGTATTCGGTCCAAGGTTGAACTGACAGTAGGAGACCAACCAAAAGACATTGAACTTTCCTTGACAGCTACATGTCAGGATGGTGTTTCACGCCCTGGTGTTAGAAAATGTGGTGATCTTAAAATTGGAGACACAGTAAGTTGTCACTTGTTATTCTAAGATAGTTAAGAGTATCTAATTGTTTTATTTTTAAGCTATTCTTCGTTACATTTACACAGTCTTAAATTAAGTGCATCATCTTTAATGGAAGGATTGATGTAAAAATGTGATGTCAACATTATCCTGCCTTGAGTAGTACTTTTTCTTCCCAC
>NC_063338.1:60676865-60694882 GCF_021869965.1 Rhincodon typus | reverse complement strand
GGGTGGTGTGTGTGTGTGTGTGTGTGTGTGTGTGTGTGTTACTTATCGAATGCAGTCGAGAGGCTCCCCCGTGTACTCTGAACATCATCTATTTCTCTTTTTTCAGATAAAAAGCAATGTACTGTGGATGCAGGAGATCATTCTGTTTTGCTTAAAATAAAATTATTCAATCAATCAGATTAAATGGTTGTAATAAAAAAAAGTTTTGTGTTATTTCAATTCAAATGAATAGATGATTTAAATCAAACAAAATGATGTCATAGTTCCAAATGGAGTTGAAAAATTTCAGTCCCTTTCATATTTTTTTCCCATTGTTAATGATCTGCTTTAGTAGACCGCATAAATTCTCAAGATACAAAGTGCACCAGAAACACTTCTCACTAAGCCCCTGAAGTGCATTCAACTCAAAGGCCACTTCATAAATTTTATGAATGCTGCAACATTCAATTCATTTCCTTTCTTCTAAATATTGAATGATTGTGGACGGTTTCTTGTTGATTCCACAAAATTCTAGCTTTACACATGCTCAGTGCATCCTGTAAGGCAGCATTCATCTCTCCACCCTTGGCCTTTGCATTCTGTCCTCCAAATGCTGGAAGCAGAGTCTCCAAGGATTCCTGCTTCTGGCTTTACCTTTCATACCTTGCAGAATTGTTCAGTTTGTTTGGCTGCCTGGATGGGAAATGCAATATGTTCTTTTCATCTCTCTCTCTCTCTCTCTCTGCCTCTCTGAAAACTTATTTCACTGGATCTGAATTGGGGCCTGAATTTTCTCTCCCTGGTCAGGACTGATGATTTGGAAGTTCCCAGTGCTGCAACATTGTACCGTGTAAAAGTTCTCCAGAAGTTCCACTTGTTCTGGGGGCTAGATTAAAATGGGAGTGATGCTGGAAACATTTTGGAGCCTGCTGTCTGTGAAGATAGATGGGGTGAAAGACTGCCTTGTTACTTCAGCATTTCGTTAAAGAAATTAGAAACAGAATAAAACAAAAAATAGCCCTCATTCTTCAACTCACACTCTACTCTTCACCCCTCTGTCTAAGCCAATACCCTGTCATCACAATCTTATGCACCCCGTTACTCCATGGTTCCTTATATTCTCTATGCCTCCTCCTATCTTCATGCCAAATTACAGTCTCCACACAAACCGTGTTGCCCCTCATTCACTCCACTCACTCCCATGCCCCTTTATAGCCATATGCCAATTTGTTGCTAATTCATGACCACCCATGCCCTAACCACTGTCCATTTCCCTTCTGTGCCACTCTATATCCACCATGTGAACATTTCAGGACCTACGTTGAGACCCATGATAAATTTGCTATTTAGAAAACATAGTCATCGATTTTAAAAAACCTATTTACTACACTTAACGACTTTCAATCTTTATTAAAGCAAACATTTGAGTTTGTAGTCCCACTGCAGAGTTTATAAGCACATGAAGCTGTCAGTGGAAAAAAGAGGTTGTGAAATCAATAATGCAGCACTAGTCCTTTAATTATGACCTTCTGGTTTTTTTCACATGACAGTAAATAGCAAGCACAGTCTTGATAATTTAAATGCTGTAGACAGTTTCTTCAAATTTATAAATGATTGTAAACAAACAGTTCTGATGAGTCACCAGACTTGAAATGTTAACTCAGCTTTCTCCTCCCAGATGCTGCCAAACATGCTGAGTTTCGCCAGCAATTTCTGTTTTTGTTTCAGATCTGCAGCATCCACAGTTCTTTCTTTCATTTCAGTGCATATAACAGATGTTCTGTTACTTGTACAAATGGGAACCAGGCTGAATAAGAAAACACTCAGAAGAAAAGTGAAAAAATCGGGAATGGACGCGAGTATGAAAAGGGACTGATGGCTAACATAAAAGGAAGTTAAAACTCTTCTAGAGGCATAAATAAAATATAGTAAATGAAGAACTTGAATCATTTGGAGACCAAAGAGGTGTATTTTGCATGGAGGGACATGTCTATGGTACTAAATGAATACTTATCCCCTCTTCTTCGCAAGGAAGAAGATGCTGCCAAAGCAATAGTGAAAGGAAACTTAGTACTGGGCTAATTAAAAAATTGATTTAAAGAGGAGGCATTAACAAACTGACTGCACTTAAAGAATATAAGTCACAAAGATTGGATGAGATTACCTGAGGGCTGAAGGGTTGGAAATTGCAGGGGCACTGGTCGTAATTCTCCTTAGAGACAGGAATGGTGTTAGAGAATTGCAAATGTTACACATCTTGTTCAAAAAAGTGTGTACAGGTAATTCCAGCAACCACAGACTGGTCTGGTTAACCTTAGGGGTGGTAAATCTTTCAGAAATATTTCGGGGGCAGAAGTTAGCAGTCATTTGGATAAATGTAGATTAATTGAGGAAAACCAGCATGAATTTAAGGACAGATCATTTAACTAGATTGGTGATTTTTGAGGTAAGTGAGAGGATTTATTGGAGTGTGGTAAGTATGAAGTGCGTAGACTTCCAAAAGATGCTTGGTGAAAAGTCACACAATGATCTTGTCAGCAGAGCTAAAGCTAATGGAATAGCAAAAATGTTGACAGAATGAAGACAAAGTTAGCTGAGACAGGGACTGGCGGAGAATGGTTGGTTGTTTTTGCAAAGGAGGGTAGTAAATAATAGGGCTCTCTATGGTCAGTATTAGGTTCTTTAATAGAAATCTAGTCTTGGGTATACATGCTACTATTTCAAAATTTTCAGATAATACCAAACTTGTTGGTGTATGGCCTCGGAAAGGGAGAAATAATCATCAAGAGGACGTAGACATGGTGATAGAATAGGCAGACACGTATTAGATAAAATTTAATGCAGCAAAGGATTTGGTAGAGGTAAAATAAAATAAAGGAAAGATTCTAAAGTCAATTTTGGAGTTAAGCAGCCTGAGTTTATGTACATAAATCAGTGAAGGCAGCAGGGCAGGTTGATAAAGTGGCTAATACATCTTGGATCCTGGACTTTATAACTCAAGGCACAGAACACAAAGGCATGGAGGCTATAGTCATAGTTAGGAACAATTGATTTGTGACTGTGATTCTGGCTACTTTGATACTGTAGCAGGAGAAGAAACCTGATTGAGTACTGATGTGGGAGGCAACAACATGCTCAAAGGCGTTAGAGAGGAATGCAGTGTTAAAAGCAGAGCAGCAATTTGCATATGTAAGAGATTGATCAAAGGCAGCCTGCAGTATCAGAAGTAAAATTCCAAAACTTGTTCATCCCTGGGAAATGGGTGGTAAACATCAGTACTTCTGACCTTTCTTAATTCTTCCCACAATCATTCAATAGAATAAGAAAGGCATTGAGTAACTACAGCATGTGGCGGTGGCTTGTTGTATTTCCGCAGATCAAAAATCATTCATGGTTGGTTGCAAATTCTACATTTAATGTCAGAATGGATTTAGTGCAATGATGCCGAGGGCTGTTTGTGGTATAGTATTTTGATGTGTTATAATCTGAATATATAAGATGTGGATTAAAATAAAGTCAGTATTCGGTTTCCCAAATTTAGACTAAATTGTATTTGGTAAAAACAGTAGTGACCACGTTAAAGTGCATGTTGGAAACAGCTGTGAAAGCTTTAGGAAAATGAGCTTTGCCTGCCCTTCCTTGAGCATGAATAAATGTGTTATATCCACATGAATAAAGGATAAGACAGAACCGTCAATATAATACAAGAGCGAGAATGATGGCTCAATATATGGTGAAATATAAAAGTATAATATAGGACATCCAGCTGCCAGCTGTTCTTGTGCTAATAGCAATTTTTATATTCCCTTCAGCCTTTGTAAGGTTAACTCTTTGGAGGCTTTGCCCACTCAGGTTGATGTTAAGATTGCTGTCAAATCCAAAAAATAGTATCAGATCCTGACCTGCATGATTAAAGAAAGACCTGCAAATTTTTGTGGATAGTTTAGCTCTCCATCCAGAGACTGCAGTAAAAATGACATTTGGCAGGATGCAGCTGGTGTGAAGGCACGCAGTCTGCCTGGTGGTCTCGAGCAAGTTATTTAAGTTTTTAAAAGTAGTGATTGACAAAATTAATATCTCCGTAACCTTTCAATGGAAGCACTTTTTTATTTTGAGCAAAGTACAGTGAAACATATGTATGAGATACTTTGGAAAGATTTGTGTCGTATTCTGGACTGTGTGTGAATAATCTGCTACAATCAGTTTCGAACTATACAATTTTGTTTTTCACTGACGTTGTCCACCCCTTGAGATGCACTGTCCAAGAACATTGCTTTTATGTGCAACAATGTTAAGTTTGTTGTATCTTTGAACTTCTACAGTATTGCTGTTTTCAATAATGTTCTTTCTGTTCAGGTGTCTTTTGACGTCACTGTAGAAGCTAGGAGCTGCCCAGAAGCCCAGACCAGAAATAGCTTCACCATTAAGCCTGTTGGCTTCAAAGATTCACTGAGTATAACATTTGGTTATATTTGTAACTGTGACTGTACAAATGGGATGCAAGCCAGCAGCTCCAAGTGCAATGGTAATGGAACCTATGAGTGTGGGATCTGTAAGTGTGATCCAGGCTTTCTGGGAGCCAATTGTGAATGCCAGGATGGAGAAACCAGTAATGTATTCCAGACGTTTTGCCGTGAAGCAGAGGGAAAGCCGATCTGCAGTGGCAGAGGGGAATGCAGCTGCAACCAGTGTGTCTGCTATGAGAGTGAGTTTGGAAGGATTTATGGGACTTTCTGTGAGTGTGATGACTTCTCATGCGCTAGGCACAAGGGCATACTATGTTCAGGTAAGTTCAAATTCTACAGTTTTAATTGCAAAATAACATGATTTCTGTTTGCATTAACGTTCTTCATTTTGTTCTGAAGGAAAGCTAGCTATCTATTTCCATGGCAATTTTGAGTAACTTGGATAATCTGGGGCCTTTTTTTTCAGAAATTTAGCACCTATGGCAAATTAGTGCTGACTCATGTCTTCTGCTCTACCCACCATCCTTTTACCCTAACTCCCACCGTAACAAGTCATCTGGTATTTGTCATGGGTAAATCTCTGGAATCACACCTGAACTAGAGTTCTTAATAACAAACTTCGCTATGTATTTCTTTTAAAAAGACTGCCGTTCAATAGATTTTAATCTTGTAAAATACCTAATTCTTTATAAAGGTAAAAAGTTGTGTTCATAACTCCATATCATAAACGGTTAATCCTTTAATCTCTTTGATCTGGAATCAAACTGGTGTTAAATGTCACGCCCTTCCATTTGGGTGCAAGTGTACTGGGAGAGGGATAGAATGTAATTTTGGAATTCTGTGATACACTGCCACATAATTTAATGGGTTGTAACTTAAAAGAAAAACTATTTGAATTGTTTCTATTAGAACAAAGTTTAAAAATGTTTGAGTTTTGCAGCAAGTTAAAATCTTCTCATATGGTTCAATTATTGCAAAAAGTGAGGCAGAGAATGGCGAATATGTTTTGGCAGTTGACATGTCCAAGAACGGCTACCAAGACAGGGCAAAGTTGTTGGACTGAACAATCAATATCAACTTCACATCTCATAATCACATAGTCCAGAAGGCAATGTATTGATATTGGCAAGACAGGAAATGCACAAAAAGCAACCACAAACCCCACTTAGGTTAATATCAAATAGGAAAACTAATAGGAAGTATAACTTTGTAATTAGTATAGAGGTATACAACAATAATAAGTCAACTTGGTTTGAGTGCAGCCAATCCTGTCTTCAAAAACTTAAAACTTTTTAGGGATGTTCTGCTATCTATTTAGATATAATTCTCCATTATAAATCCTGCATATCTCCATTAACACCATTGAATTACACTAAAATCTAGAAAAACCAGCACAGACTAGGTAGCAAGTTTTTATTACAAAAATAAGCAATTGTACGTATAAGAGCTCAATGTTGGTGCAATAATGAACTTAGTGTCTTAGAGGGAAGTTTCTTGGATCTCCATCATTCCTAAACTATACTAAACACTCATGTCAGAATTAAATATAAGCATGTAACATTTCCTAATATAAATAGGAGGAGCAGAAGAGATAATGGATAAAACAAGAGATTTACCTCATTTCTGCTAGCTACACATTTGGGCAGATTAGTGGCAAATCAAAACTTAGGAACATGCAATATACATTTTTGCATTTTCGTCAAAATGTTTACATCATAAATATATGTTAAATGGGATTAAATTTAGAGAGAATTTAAAAGAGTCTTTGAAGTGATAGACTCATCACTACCAATGTTTAAACTCTGAATTTTGAGGCTGCATTTGAAATATTGTGTGCAGTAATGGGCATTTCATCATAGAAACTGTTAAAACTGTGTAGTATACTTTCTCAGGTTTCATATGAAGAGAGATGTGAGAAGTTAGGATCTTTAAGGCTGAGAAGGTATGATTTGATAAACTTAAGGATGGAAAGAGTTATAATGAATTTAATATTGATATTACTTCAATTGGTTGGTAAGACAAGGGAGAACACACCTGATATAACAGAAGTAAAATGGAATGCCAGAAAAAAAGATTAGCACACAGAATTCTTTGCCATAAACCTTAATTTAATGTGGAACTTATAAATCCCTTTAAAATGGAATTATGCACTTGCATGAAAAAAGTGAGATGTTAAAGGAAGCAACATAAAACTAGGATCAGACTATTGTCATTTTCTAATTCAACAAAAGTTGAATTAATGAATATGAATGTAGTGAGTGAAAAGTAAATTTGAGTTGTACATTAGAAAGGAACATCTGTATTCAAAGAATAACAGGAACAAAACCACAACGAATGCTGAAATGTAGAGGTTTTCTGCAACAAATGGTTAGATTAGTAGACCACTAGATTATCCAAATACTGTTACAGTTCGTAACACATGAAGGAATTTTTCTTTTTTTTAACAAATGAGATTGTGTTATCTAAATACTAGGGTCATGAAATTGAGTAGCATAAAACCACATCAATGTTACAGAAAGACTGAATTTGAAAAAAAAACATTATCCAGACACCTGTGGCCACTAATGGCATAAACCTCAGATTGGCTCTGACTGGCTGGGTACTAGTGTGGGCTTGACATGTGGATGCTGCGAGCTTTCAAAATAGGCAGATTATTTAAACAGCTGCTAATGTGCATTTGATGAATGAGCTACCATACCATCTATAGTAGTCCAGGTCACTTAATATCTTTTAAACACTCCCATATGAACATGTGCTCAGTGGCATGCTGGTCTCCCCCTCAGTAACACTAAAGAGTTAACTGTCCATTTGGAGAGGTGCTTTTGACTTGTTTTTGGGGATGCAGAGTTAGTGACAGTAATGTTTGTTGTTGAAGGAATTTTACTAACATTTAGATTTTCACGTAAGCTTTACAATTGACAAAGATGTCAAGAGTAGTTGGTTAACCTATTGGGGGAAAAATCTTGCTTCATTAACGCTGGCAATAGTTGCAGCAAGTGTTATGGTGCTGCTGGAGGCTGTGTGGCCCAATGTGTCTGTCCTCTGGGCTGCAGCAATACTTGAATGTGGTACATCGACAAGAGAGGAGAAGCAATGTGCAGAAAGTGATGCTGAGCTCAACTCTAAAGTTTGCACAGTTTAGAATCTGTGGTAATGGCTGTGGTATCAGATCAACTGGTTCTGCTCCTTCATTAGAGAACTAGTATAGCTTCAACCTGAGGCAATAGTTCTTGGGCATTTGAAAGCAGACAAATTGAATTATGGCTTGAATTATGATTACTCATGGGTGAGTAATGCATGTCTGGTGCATTGAGCAGCAGGAGATGGGGAACAGTATGTAGGAGATGTCCTCAGCAAACATATTCACTGACCTTGAGGGCCTTGTGAAGTATAGGGTGCTGGAGAGGCCACACGTGGAGTACTGTGTACAGTTTTGGTCTCCTTATTTGAGAAAGGATATACTGGCTCTGGACAGGGTGCAGAGAGGGTCACTATGGTTGATTCCAAAATTGAGAGAGTTGCCTTATGAGGAGCAATTGAGTAGTCTGGGACTATACGCATTGGAATTTTGAAGAAAGAGGGCAGATCTTGTAGAAACGTATACAATTATGAAGGGAATAGATAAGATAGAAGCAGGGAGGTTGTTTCTATTGGCAGGTGAAACTATAACTAGGGGACAGCCTCAAAATAAGGGGGAATATATTTAAGACTGAGTGGGGGAAGAACTTCTTTGTCCACAAAAATGTCAGCTATGATCTTATTGAATGGTTGAGCAGATTGGATGGGCCAGATGGTCCACTCCTGCTCCTGTTTCTTAAGTTCTTATATTGAACGTCTTCTCACATTGCAGCCCAATTCCAGAAATGGACCCCTGTGGCTATCTCCCTTTTCATTATACATGTTGACTGTTTCCAACCCATTCAGGAACGATACATCTTTCTTCCTTTCAGGCTAAGTCACTAATGTCTCCAATGCAGCACTAGGACACCTGAAAAGCCCCTATTGCCTCTTGCTGTGCTTGCCCTTCCATCTAGACCTTTCAATGACAGTAAGTAGTAGGGGTCCAGTTGCTTGAGAGATGTTCCCCTTTAAGAGGAAGAGCGTGTGTTTAAGATCTGCTATCTAGCAATTGCACTAAACTACACATGCTGCTGATACCCCAGTTGAACATGCAGCCAGAGAAATCTGCATTCCATCTGCATGCTGAAATCATTTAGATAAGGCAGCAGCATTCAGATAAATCATTGTTGCTTCTTGTCCTGACTTCTCTTAAGGCTTTATGATTTTACTTCTACTGTCTGCAGTAAAAAAAAACTTTTGAATTTTGTTTTCTTTATAAATACCTGTTTTCAACTTGCAGAGAAATCTTTAAGATGCATTGGTGACACTGCGGATGATATTTTGGATAACTTATGAATTTATTTCATATTAATAGTTTCTTTAGCAGTCAGTTGCTATATCTAGCTGCAGGTGATCAGATTGTTGAGGGATCACACACACCTCGGTAATTTAATGTTCTTACCATTTGCTATCTATTTGCAGAGGAAATGTCCTGCTTCTTGTACTTGCAGTTGCGAACAATGTGTAGATATTGTGGCTGAGAATTTGGATTTGAACCCAAATTCTGCAGCAAATCAGAGTGGTAACTTTTCACATAATCCTGTGGACCCTAACCAAGATTCAGTATCAGTCAAATTTTATATTACACGGGAATGTAACTTGCAAGTTGGTTCTTGCCTGGCTCTGACCAGCTGTAATATCAGTTCAGACTATTGGAAGATCCTCTTGAAGGAACAGTACACATAACTAAATGGTAACATATCATCTACCTGAGAATTATTGAAAAGAATGAGGAACAAAATTCTTTGTGCATATTATAAAATCAAAATGTGCTATTAAACTTAAACAGCTGCAAAAAAGCTTGCTGCTTTTATTCAAGATATATACTTTTGAAAGTATGTTTTTCAGAAGAGTGAAAGGTGAAATCTACTTAACCACATCAACTGTATAGCTTAAATTTATAGTTGCTTTTAAATGTAGCATAATGACTTTATTGATCTGTTTTAAGTAAATTAGAAAATCAAGTACATATTGTGTTGTGTTCTGAGTTGCCTTTGTAGCCAAAGTAGAAGCTATCGCTTGTGTGGTATCAGGACTGAGATTTCATTTAAAGTTAGATTATTTTCTTATATTTAAGTAGCTGTTTATTTCTGTATATTTTAAGACACTTAGTAATCATGAAGCACTACTACATTTTTAACTTGACAATGTCTTCCAGTTAACAAGATGCTGTACAGTTAAGGTTGATAATTTGAGTACTGTGTCCTGAATTCATTTTTGTTTAATATTGAGATTTCATACATAACTCTGATCAGATGTATTTACTGCCACTGTAACCATGATGTTATTTTCAAAAACTAAACCTGAAGTTGTATCTCCATCTCTTTTGTTTTGTATTGAAGAAAGTCTAGCCAAAGCATCGACACGTTAACCTCGATTGAACTGATGTTAGCAGGAAATAAGGTTATAAGGGGGCTGAGGCTGAAAGAAGTGTCTTTGTATTCTGCCACCAGCAAAAATCTAATGCATGCAAACTATTAGAGTACAACTACTGGTAAACACTGCTACATTATTGTTCGTTCTTCAATTCAGAGCTGTGCTTGTTGATTTATTTTTAGTTGTTTTTTTGTTATCAAGATAATTCTGAGGGAACACCCCAAACATTTCATATATACAATGCTTTTCTTTCGAGTATGTTTGGATGTGGGCTTTTGCGTATTTCTTAATTTTGACCATTTCAAATTAGAATTCAAGATAGTTATGCCAGTTAATAGTCTTGCACACTAAATTAGGGATTATTAAAGTAAGAGGTTATGACCTGACTTAGTTGCACATTGATGCTCAAACTCAACCTGACATGGTGATTGAAGGATCTCTTATCCCTCCATAGATATGATATGGAAGAGCAATGGCAGAAACCTGAAAATTATCGCTGTCCTAATTATAGTTCTGTGATTCAAATAATTGTTTCAAAGGAAAATAGTAGGCTGTATTAAATCATCTGTTGTAAAATGATCTGATGCCTGAATTAGAAAATTAGGCCTGAAATTAGCCGGGAGCTGCTTGCTTTGACCATGAACTAACTGACTACCTAATGAACTACTAACAAATAGATCTGACAGAAGTAATATAATGACCTTTTATAATTATCAAAAGTTCTTTATAGATATGCTGAACATGGCCCATTTTATTTTGGATTATATTATCAGTCTATTTATGCTGCCACAGTGTGTAACAAAATCCAAACTTCAAAAGAACATAAAGCATGTAAAAAGTCATTCAGTGCATCAGGCTTCATTCTTGTACAAATCTTGCATATTCGGTTAAGACTTGTCCACGTGCCTTGAAAGAGTTGACTAAGCCTAATTAAGCAAATTTAAAATTAAGATGTGAGGGCTTGTCCTCAACCCCAAACTGAATAAAGGCAGCTGGCAGTAAGTCTTTTGCAAAATGGAACTGGCTATCTCAGTCACTTGGCTGACCCCAGTGACACACACTTAATACAAAACAATGAGCTCTTATGACTAAGTAGGACCACAATAGTTTTTGATCTGAAATGATTTAAAGCCTGTGCCAGCTTTAAATCACTTCTACAAATCAGGGGTTTGGGGAGGGGGCGGGGAGGTTGCTGGCCTCCGAGTGTAACAACCTGTCCTGTCTCTATACTGTCCCCACCCCTACCCAAACCTAGACCTCAGCTCATATGGTCATTAAACCTGCTATTCAGGTTGCATTAAGTTGACATCTACATGTGGCAGTAGTGATGGATGGGTGTTCTTTACTCTGACTGTGAAATACCAGTGTTGCAATATTGACCTTTACTGGGTCCTTAGCAACATTGTGTGCCTGCCTCCATAAAGCGGATTGCTGATTACAGGTGATAAAAATGCAGATAAGCCTTCCCTCACTGATGAGAGTGAGGTGGGCAGAATTAGACAATGTGTAAAGGTGGTGACTCTTTATAAAGTTTTTTTTTTAATTATTGCTTATAAATGATTTTCATTCACTTTGTAACCCAGCAGCTATATAGGTGTTGCGATAGAATATGCTACTGTTATTACCAGACCCAACCCCTCAAAATATATTAAGAAGATAGGCTAGACCCTAACGTTTTCTTATTTTAAAGGTAAAAGTAAGGTGTTGTGTTCTGGATGCAATTTGATTGGTTGAACTACCAGGCTTGAAACAAAACATTTTATTTTGTCTGCGTTTTAATTATAGTGTATGAATAAAAATAAAAGAATTTGCTTAAATGTAACTATTGAAATGCTTAACAAAAATATAGTATAACTAATTAAGTGTTCCAAAATAGTAACATCCCATGAACATACTCTTGGCAAAAGTAAATTCAGTAAAATAGATTGTCTCACATGTAATTCTAGCAGCAGGAAGAGTACCTCAGCTTTTAGCTGTTGCAGAGAGAGGAATAAGAGCCTTTACATCCAGCTTCAAGACCCCACAACTGCTACTGAAGGCTAAAACTTGAAAAAACATCCTGATTCTATGAGAGCTTGACCTCACTCAGACTGATTACTATTGTTCCAACCTTCTAAATAAAACAGGGCCTCACAAGTTGTTTACTTTATTAGTTTTGGAGCAGACTGCTCTACACCTCTGTCACAACCTTTCTTTTTTTAAAAAAAAAACAATGACAACTTGAATGAATGTATTCCCTTTTCTATTGAGGACAGTGATAAGCTTCATCCACCAGGGAGTTGCTTTGACATTTAAATTGAGAATTGGCATCTAGTTCTTCCCATGTGCCTAGGCAAATGACATTAATAATGAGATGCAAATACATGGTAATAAGGTCCTTGGCATCATCTAGCCATTGAAAGCTCAAGAGGTAAATCCGGGCATTCCTTCTCAAAGTTAAAAATCTCTTTTCTTTGTTTTTGCCATGTTCTCAAATTTCAGTCCATTTGCCCACATCACTCAAGGCTAGGGAAAATTGTCACTTCCTTCTGGTTGTGCAATTATATAGTATTGATAATCAGTTCAATCATGCCTGACGTTTGTGTACGTGATGCATTATATATTATATAGGCATGGATAAATATGCATTTGACGATAGCAGCACTTTCTTTTATATACACAAATTTGTATATGTACGGACTATTTTACAGCATCAATACAAATCCTTTTAACCAGATTTCTATTTTATCCTGGCAGAATCTAATTTCATCAAGCATGCTTGCATCGTTGACCTCTAATGTTTACATACTTAAGTCCTTGAATGTACCTCTAAAGTATAGAAGTGCTAAGATACATGGCAGTCTTCCCACAGACACCATTTCACTTATCTTAGTATCGTTTTTCTTCGGACATTTTCAGTAGCTGGAGCTTATCGTTACTCTAGTAAGTAATATAGAATTTTACAGAGGAGCACTGCGGTCTGAATTGAACTTTACAAAACATGGGCTTTGGACTAGGCAGAGCAGAACACAAGGTTTCTGTGGAGAAGGCTGATGATTAAGTTATGATTTTCTATGCAGGAAAATGTCATACTGAGAAGAGCCTCATGAGTTAATCACAGATATGCTACAGTGTAGAAGGAGGTCATTCTTCAAATGAGCACCATGACCACATTTACTTCATTGGGAAAAAGATGCGAATACAAATCTAGGAAACAGCCCGAGACTCTCACTCAGCTTTCCTGTTTTTTTTTACAGAAAAGTTCACACTGTTCTGAGCATTAAGAAATACATTTGATAATTCATTGGAATCAGTTGCCAGTAACCAATCTTAACTTACAGCCTCCCAAATAAGTTGAGGGCTGACTTCATGCTGAGAATGAGCATGAGAAAGTCATTACCAACAGATGATCTAAGGAGCAGCTTTTAAGAATTTTTTTTTATGCATAACAATGTTTGAGTTGCAGAGTCCACCTCCTGTTGGAACAATTGCGTAAGGTTATTTGGAGCAAGAGTTAAATCATATAATTCCTACAGTGCAGAAAGAGGCCATTCAGCCCATCAAGCCTGCACCAACCCTTCAAGCATCCCACCCAAACCCAGGCCCCTACCCTATCCCCACCTTTACCATGGCTAATCCACTAACCTGCACATCCCTGTACACCACATAAAATTTAGCATGGTCAATCTAGCACATCTTTGGGAGGAAACCAGAGCACTCAGTAAAAGCCTGCGCACCTATCAGGAGAATGTGCAAACTTTCATTTCATTGTCTTAAAAATCCCAATAATATCAAAAGTAAGAAGATAAAAGGATAGGATATATATGTTTAAAGAAAACATTTGCTGATACATATGCTATTAGCCATTAAGTATTAAAAAATCTTGTGGGCAGTTCTGTAAAACATAGGTTTGCACCAGTGACAAAAGAGCACATTCATTCATGAGAACTTATGTACTTGGCATTTTTAGCACCCTTATGGCATGTTTATTGCCAGCTTATGTCAAGTGATGGATAGTTTTGTTATAGGTGTTGACTTTCAGTCAAACCGTTGATATGGTCGAAAATCATCATGACTGAAATTGTGTTTAAAGTCTGAGCTAGTGTTTGCACTTCACTTTCCAGAGGTGTTCTGGGGTTGTTATTTAGTTTATCAAAACATTTCTTTGTTCCCTGACATACCTATCTCTTGTCTTGAAACACATGATTGTGTACTAAAAAGCCCCATGTGCTATTCTGTTAATACCCCTCTGGTTTTTCTACAGCCTTGCAATGCTAACTTGCAGTTGTATTTCTGTTGTAAATGGTAGTTAATTTACCAGAGCAATTTACCAGACAATAGTCAGATAGTTTAGAGTTTTGCTGAGATTTGAGGTCAGTGTCTGTGTAACATAACCCTCAGGACATGGTTTTGGCATTCTTACAAATTTGTACACAGCATAAATAATTACAGTTATAGAGGAATAAGAGCAGAATAAGAGCATTTTACCCCTTGTGCCTGATCCACCATTTAACTCGATCATGGCTGACCTACAGGCGCAATCTCATTTTCCTGCATTATCCACCTATCCCTTAGACTTTCAGATATTAAAAATGTCTTTTTCTGTCTTGAATCTATTCAAGACTGAACGTCCATGTCCTTTGGGGTAGCAAATTCCAAAGGGTTATCACATCCCTGAAGGGTGAAGAGTTCCATCCTCCTCTCAGCTTAAAGTGGCCTATCTCTCATTCTGAGACTCTGTTCCCTGGTTTCAATTCCCTCAGCCAGGGAAAACAGTCTTCTGCATCTCCCCTGATAAGCCTTGCAAGAATTGTATATGCTTCAGTACGATCAGCTCTCGTTTTGGCAATAAAAGGCAAAGTACTGCTTGCCTTCCCAGTTGCTTGCTGGGCCTGCTTTCAGTAAGTTATGAACATAAACACATGGATCTCTATGGTCATCAACACTTCCCAATCTCTCACCATTTAAGAAATACTTTGTGACTCTTGAGGTGCAGTGATTGTGACCCTACCTCCTGAGATATGAGGCATGGGTTCAAGTCTTGCCTGTTCCAGACATATGTAATAACATCCCTGAACAGGTTGCTTAGAAAATATCTATAAAGCAGACTCTACTCTTTTTTTTTCCTTAAAATAAAGCAGATGCTGTACAAAAAGAAAAAGAAAAAGAATTAAAGCGCACACTGGCACTGGTTTCAAAATAGTGCAGTAGTACTGCCTCCACCTTTTGTGCCAGAAGGTCCAGGTTCAAGTCCCACTTACCCCAGACATGATTGAACAGGTCAATTTAAAAATTACTATACACAACCTCTCACAGTTCATGAATACTGGAGTTCAATTTTTTTTTCTTTATTTGTGGAATGTAGGCATTGCTGACTGGGCTAGTATTTATTGCCCATCCCTAGTTGCCCTTCAGAAGGTGGTGGTTAGCTGTCTTCTTGAACTACTGCTATCCTCCTGCTGTGGGTTGACCCACAATGCTATTAGGGAGGAAATTCCAAGATTTTGACCAAGTGACCAGTGACTGTGAAGGAACAGTGATATATTTTCAAGTCAGGATGGTGAGGGACTTGGGGTATTTGAAGGTGGTGGTATTCTCATGTAACTGCTACCCTTGTACTTCCAGATGAAAATGGTTGTGGTTGTGGAAGGTGCTGTCTAAGGATCTTTGGTGAATTTCTGCAGTGCATCTTGTAGATAGTACACACTGTTATGAAGGGAGTGGATGTTTGTGGATGTGGCACCAGTCAAGCGGACTGCTTGGTCCTGGATGGTGTCAAGCTTCTTGAGTGTTACAGCTGCATCCATCTAGCCAAGTGGGGAAGATTCAGTCACACTCCTGACTTGTGCCTTGTAGATGAAAGACTGATCTCCAACAACCACAATGATCTTCCTGTGTTCCAGTTATGACTCCAATCAGTACAGGGTTTCCTCCCAATACCCATTTGATTCCAGTTTTGCTCGACTGATGGGGTGGTAATTGGCTGGGTTGGATTTGTTCTGATTTTTTATGTACAGGACATACCTGGGCAATTTTCCATATTGTTGGTAGATGCCAGTGTTGTAACCGTACTAGAAAAGATTGGCTCTTGGAACAACAAGTTCTGGAGCACATGTCATCGGTACTATTGCCAGAATGTTATCAGGGTCTATGGCCTTTGCAGTATCCAGTATCTCCAACTGTTTCCTGATATCACGTGGAGTGAATTGAATTGGTTGTAAACTGGTATCTGTAATGCTGGGGAGCACTGGAAGAGGTTGGCATGGATCACCCACTTGACACTTCTGGCTGAAGATTGCTGTGAAAGCTTCAGCCTTATCTTTTGCACTGATCTATTGGTCTCTTCCATCATTGAGGATGGGAATATTTGCGGAGTCTCCTCCTCCAGGGAGTTCTTTAATTGTCCACCGCCATTCATAACTGGCTATGGCGGGATTGCAGAGCTTAGGTCTAATCCATTGGCTGTGGGATCGCTTAGCTCTATCACTTGCTGTTTGGCATGCAAGTAGTCCTGTTTGGTAGCTTCATCAGGTTGACTCCTAATTTTCATGTACGCCTGGTGTTGCTCCTGGCATGCCCTCCTGCACTCTCCATTGAACCAGTGTTGATCCCCTGGCTTGATGGTGTTGGCTGAATAGGGGATATGCCAGGCCATGAGGTTTCAGATTGTGCTGGAGTACAATTCTACTGCTGTTGATGGCCCCCAGTGCTTCATAGATGTCCAGTCTTGAGTTGCTGAATCTATTCGAAGTGTGGTCCATTTAGCACGGTGATAGTGCCACACAACACGATGGAGGGGATTCTGAATGTGAAGGTGGGTCTTCATCTCCACAAGGACTGTGCGGGGTCACTCTTACTGAATTCTAACAAGTTTATCAAACATTGATTTCTGAAAGGGAACAGGAGTTGACTTTGCTTAATCCTACCATTACTTTCTAATATCCAGTTATCATATCCTTAATAATAAATTCTTGCATTTTTTTCTCTGCTTCTGATATGAAGCTAATAGATCTATAATTCCCCACTTTCTCTCTCTTTCTCCTTTCTTAAATAGCATGGTCACCTTTGCTTCCTCCAGATTGCGAGAACTGTCCCCAAATCTACAGAATTTTGACAGTTGACCACCAATGCATTCATCTTCTCTACAGTGACGTCTTTTAACACTGTGGCATGTAGATCTAGTCCATGTGATTTATTAATTTTCAGTCTTATTAATCTCTTCAACACTTTTTTTTAACTTTAGTTTTTATTTTTTAGTAATTTCTTTCAGTTCCTCATTTTCACTAAACCTTTGGTTCTCTTCATTTATATTTGACCAAAGGAGCGATGTTAGAGTAAATGAGAGACAACAAGGTGCAGGGCTGGATGAACACAGCAGGCCAAGCAGCATCATAGGAGCAGAGAGGCTGACGTTTCGGGCCTAGACCCTTCATCAGAAAAGGGGGAGGGGAAGGGGGTTCTGAAATAAATAGGGAGAGAGTGGGAGGCGGATAGAAGATGGATAGAGGAGAGGATAGGTGGAGAGGAAACAAACAGGTCGAAGAGGCGGGGATGGAGCCAGTAAAGGTGAGTGTAGGTGGGGAGTTAGGGAGGGGATTGGTCAGTCCAGGGAGGACGGACAGGTCAAGGGGGTGGGATGAGGTTAGTCGGTAGGAGATGGAGGTGCGGCTTGAGGTGGGAGGAGGGGATAGGTGGGAGGAAGAACAGGTTAGGGAGGCAGGGACAAGCTGGACTGGTTTTGGGATGCGGTAGGGGGAGGGGAGATTTTGAAACTTGTGAAATCCACATTGATACCATTGGGCTGCAGGGTTCCCAAGCAGAATATGAGTTGCTGTTCCTGCAACCTTCGGGTGGCATCGTTGTGAAACTGCAGGAGGCCCAGGATGGACACATCTGAGGAATGGGAGAGGGAGTTGAAATGGTTCGCGACTGGGAGGTGCAGTTGTTTTTTGCGAACCGAGCGTAGGTGTTCTGCAAAGCGGTCCCCGAGTCTCCGCTTGGTTTCCCCGATGTAGAGGAAGCCACACCGGGTACAGCGGATGCAGTATACCACATTGGCAGATGTGCAGGTGAACATCTGCTTGATGTGGTATACTG
>NC_063338.1:60639922-60661865 GCF_021869965.1 Rhincodon typus | reverse complement strand
CTGTCAGTCAGGAAGACCGATGTACATTGGGGTGAATTCCACTATTAGCACTTTTAAAGTCACAATGGCATTTGAATTTCTATATTTGTGGGTCTTTCCAGGATGTTACAGTCTACCCCTCGCAGATGTATCAGGGCAAACACCAATGCCCTTTCAGAAGAGCCAATAATTGGTACAGTTCACCACAGGCACCGAGATAAAGGCAGCCAGAGCATTATGATTCAGTGCCATTTTTTGATTTTCACAAGTAAAAGTAACATTTGATTTCACACATGGTGCTGAGAGCTCCCAGGATCATTTAGTGACCTGCATAACCCAAGCAGTGATCAACCCTGCAGGTTCTCAGGGCAGGGGATTTTGTCACCATTGATACAACTTGGATGGACTTTGAATCTAGTACAAACTTCACAGAGAAAGAAGATTGTCCCAAGTTTCAGACGATATTCTGAAAGTGCTCTCGGAATCTCTTTGTGACACGCTAAAGCTAATAATTGAACATGCTTTAAGAAAAGGCAGAATCTAAGCAGTGATTGTACAGATACACTACTTAATTAGATACTGGCTTTCAAATGACTGAACAGAAATAAAAGCCTTTCATTTTCTCAATTTGCAATTGGTGTGTAACCAGTACAAATAAAATCTGTAGGTGTGCGCTCACTTCCCAGGAGCTGTCTGACTCGTACATCTTCAGTCATTTGAGTGCCACACAGTCAATTGAATACCAAAGTGACTTCCACACAAGACCTGGCTCATGATCTCTGTGATCAATCCACAAAACCCAACCAAGGAGAGCTACAGTGCCCCTCGTGCCTCAGTGACTGCAACAATAGTACAGGCCAGTGGATTGCTAAGCTGCAGTTCTGCCTAGACTGCTCTGATCTAAAGCTTCAGTGCCCACTATGGAGCGTCGCCAGGATGATTGACAAACCCAAATAACAAAGGGGTGAGAAAGTGGCAGATGAGATAGAGGAACTAGGTTTGCTGCATGCTGTGTTGAGCATTTCTTTTAGCATCAAGGACTTGCAGTGGAGAACAAATAGTTATGCGCATTCCCTTTTTCCAGCAATGCACTATGCATCATGACAATATAAATAAAAAGCAAAATTATAATGGGGATGCAGGACCAGAGGAATCTAGATGTTTATATGCATTTGTCATTAAAAATGGCACAACCTGTTCAGAGAGCAATTATTTAAAGCAAATGGTATCCTGAGTTTTATGAACGGGACATGGATTCCAAGGGCAAAGAGGTTATTTTGCCCTTAGTGGAATTTTGCATCCAATTTTAGGTGCATACTTTAGGAAGGTGAAGGCATTGGAGCACGCAAACAAGGTTTGAAAGAGGTTCCAGAGCTGACAGGTTTCAATTATGAAGGTAAATTAGAGTAACTGGGATCCTGCTAGCAGAAGAGAGGGTTGAGAGGAGCTTCAGTTAACCTATGCAAAAGCATGACAGATCTGCAAAGAATGATTAGGGAAAAACAGTTCAAACTGGTGAAAGGATTGAGAGAGATCACAAAGCACAGATTTAAGATCATTGGCAACAGGTGCGAGGGTAAAACTCTTCATGCGGCATGTTGTTGGAGTCTTTAATGTAATGTCTCAGTGTGATGGTATAAGTTCAATTGAGACATTCAAAAGTGAATTGGATTATTATCTGAAGGGGAAGAATGTGCCGGGTTATGGCAAGAGGCAGGGGTGTGGCATTCGGTAAATTGATCCCTCTGAGGCTGTTGTACTTGCACACCTCTGCTCCTGTGGTACAATAATTCAGATTCTGTGAACTGCCTTTTGTGGAAGTGTTCCACACTGCTACTGCCCTTTTCATGATGAAGTGTTTCATAACTACTCTTCTGAATGGTCTGAAACTAATTTATATGTATATGCTTTTAAGGTATATGTTCCCTTAGCTTAAATTATTACATAATTAGATGCAATGGGAGGCAGAAATTACAATGAGAGAATTAAGTTCTTCTAAGAACAGAAGGCAACACAATGGAGTTCATGCAGGAGGTGATCTCCCACTGCCTCAATGTGACAGTGCATGCAGTTTAGCTTCTTTGGGGTGCCAAACTTGACCATCTGGATAAACGTTAAATCTACTTACAGTTAATTAGCATTGCAACTTTATAAACAAAAATACTCTAGGCACACGTTCTCTAAACATTTGTCATTTAACTGCTGGGTGCAGAATTCTGCATGTCCAGATCTTCTGGGAAAAATCAGAATTTCAATCAGGGACTGAAAATCAAGTTCTACTTGTGTAGAACCCCTATCTTAATCCTACGTGCCTGAGGTAGCATTTACATATGAAATTAATTTACTAACACAAAGTGAAGGTAACTGTGATGATTTTTTTGTGTAGAATTGTAATGTAAATCTTGAACATCTATAGAAGAAAGTACTTTTTTTGAAAATATTGGAGACAGTTGAAGTAGATTCCTAAGTTGGATTTCCGCTTTGCTTAATCACAACTTAATACCAGCTTTCATTACATTGGAAAATATTTTTATTGCATGACACTAATTCAGGCTGCCAGACAATAGATAAATACTAAAGTCTGAGGTTTTACATTTTGACAGTCGAATGGTTTCTTTCTGCAATTTGCTGTGCTTCAATAGTGGCTGAAATGCTTCCCACATACTCTGCAGCCAATTTAAGTAAAAAACTTAGACCAATCATTTTCTGTCTGTTCTCTAACACTAATACTACTTCCATCCACAATTATCCTACTTCTCTTTTCTGTAAGATGTTTCATGGCTGACTGATATTCCTTGTTTTCTCTATCTCCTTTAGAGTTCAAGATTTTCAAATTCCATCTCCCTTTACATATCTGTCTGCTCTTTCTCCATTTGTCTCTGTTTCTCTTTCCCCATAACTTCAAGTATTTTTAATTTCTTTTTCTCTTCAAGTCCTTTTGTATATTATTAAACTTTTATTTTGCTAATTTCAGTTGTAACATCTAATTTCAGGTACCCTTTCTCCCAATTTGAAATGTTGTGTTGAAGTGCCTCATTCTTACTAGATCCTACTTCTACTTCAACCTTCAGTGTATCTGTTAAATCCTTCCATTTAGATTTAGTCATAGATTTTCAATAATCCGCTCTTTATCTTCCATTTCCAGAAAACTCTTAGCAACCTCCAAAGCCATTTGCAAATTCCATACAATAAAGTTCACCATTGCACAGCTTACCAGATCCAATCCATATCCCATACTATACTAACGAGGTCAGCCATGTGGACCTCAGAGAGTATGAGTTAATCTGGTCCAATCAGGGAGCCCTGGCTGACAGAAACAAACAGGAGTGTCAGAGATAGTAGGAACGGCAGATGCTGGAGAATCCGAGACAACAAGGTGCAGAGCTGGATGAACACAGCAGGCCAAGCAGCATCACAGGAGCAGAAAGGCTGACGTTTCGGGCCTTCATCAGAAATGGGGGAGGGGAAGGGGGTTCTGAAATAAATAGGGAGAGAGGGGGAGGCGGATAGAAGATGGATAGAGGAGAGGATAGGTGGAGAGGAAACAAACAGGTCAAAGAGGCGGGGATAGAGCCAGTAAAGGTGAGTGTAGGTGGAGAGTTAGGGAGGGGATAGGTCAATCCAGGGAGGACGGACAGGTCAAGGGGGATGGATGAGGTTAGTAGGTAGGAGATGGGGGTGTGGCTTCAGGTGGGAGGAGGGGATAGGTGGGAGGAAGAACAGATTAGGGAGGCGGGGATGAGCTGGACTGGTTTTGGGATGCGGTAGGGGGAGGGGAGATTTTGAAGCTTGTGAAATCCACATTGATACCATTGGGCTGCAGGGTTCCCAAGCAGAATATGAGTTGCTGTTCCTGCAACCTTCGGGTGGCATCGTGGTGGCACTGCAGGAGGCCCAGGATGGACATGTCGTCTGAGGAATGGGAGGGGGAGTTGAAATGGTTCGCGACTGGGAGGTGCAGTTGTTTATTGCGAACCGAGTGTAGGTGTTCTGCAAAGCGATCCCCGAGCCTCCGCTTGGTTTCCCCGATGTAGAGGAGGCCACACCGGGTACAGCGGATGCAGTATACCACATTGGCAGATGTGCAGGTGAACATCTGCTTGATGTGGAAAGTCTTCTTGGGGCCTGGGATGGGGGTGAGGGAGGAGGTATGGGGGCAGGTGTAGCACTTCCTGCGGTTGCAGGGAAAAGTGCCGGGTGTGGTGGGGCTAGAGGGGAGTGTGGAGCGGACAAGGGAGTCACGGAGAGAGTGGTTCCTCCGGAAAGCAGATAAGGGTGGGGAGGGAAAGATGTCTTTGGTGGTGGGGTCGGATTGCAGATGACGGAAGTGTCGGAGGACGATGCGTTGGATCCAGAGGTTGGTGGGGTGGTACGTGAGGACGAGGGGGATTCTTTTTTGGTTCTTATTGCGTGGAGGGGGTGTGAGGGATGAGTTGCGGGAAATGTGGGAGACACGGTTGAGGGCGTTCTCGACCACTGAGGGGGGGAAGTTACGGTCCTTCCCCTCTCTCCCTATTTATTTCAGAACCCCCTTCCACTCCCCCATTTCTGATGAAGGGTCTAGGCCCGAAACGTCAGCCTTTCTGCTCCTGTGATGCTGCTTGACCTGCTGTGTTCATCCAGGAGTGTCAGAGGTTCTGCTCACTCTGAGAGTTGTCTCTGAGGGAGCTGGATCAGTGTCAAGAACAAACCACATGTAAATAAATGGTGACTTAGTGACAGGACACCGGCCTCTCTGGAGTTATTTCAGTTATTACCGGCCAAGTCAGATTTCCAGGACCAGACCTGATAGTTCATAGTTTTATTTGTAAAACTAAAGTGAGTGCACAATGTTACAAATTTGGCTGTAACAGTAAAATGGAGATTTATTACAAATGAACTTATGTTAAATTAGACTAATCCAAACTATCTATTCAATACAATTGAAAACTTGTGAGTGACTTTAAACTTCATTTTGATTGGGTCAATCAAGTTGGAGAGGATAGCTACAGCTTAATTAATTCATAGAATGTATTAAGGATAGTTTCCTAGAACAATACATCATGGAACTAAGTGGGGAGCATATTATCCTGGATCTGGTAATGAGCAGATTCATTAAAGGACCTCTGAGTAAAAGATCCCCGAAGAAGTAGAAGTTTAATAGCAATTTAGTGTTCCGTTTGTGTGTGAGAAACTTGAGTTGGAAACGACTGTGTTTAATAAAGGGAATTATAGTGAATTGAGGATAGATGTAACTAAAGTGGACAAGACAATTAGATTAGTAGGAAATACAGTAAGCAAGCAGTGGCAGACATTTAAAGAGGTAATTCATGATTCTCAGCAAAAGCACATCCCACTAAGGAAGAAAGCTTCTGAGAGAAGGCTAAACCAACCGTGGCTAATGAAAGAAGTTTCTTCCGGATGCTGTAGTTTCCTCCCACAGCCCAAAGATGTTCAAATATGGATTAGCCATGCTAAACTGCCCTTTAGCATCCAGGGATGTGCACGCTAGATGGATTAGCCTTGGTAAACATTGGGTTACGGGGATAGGGTTGGGGGCTGGGTCTGACGGGGAGGCTGTTTGAAGGGTCGGTGCAGTCTGGATGCACCAATGGTCCCTTTAAGCACTGTAACCACTGTCCTTACCTAGTCTGGCCTACGTGTGATTCTAGATGTTGGAGCAATTATGAATGGGCAATAAATGCTGGCCTGACCAGTGACGCCGACATCCTGTGAATGAATAAAAAGTTTTTTTATTAAACAGTTGAGATTTTGTTGTAACTAACTCAGCTTGCCCATTGCATCAGTTTGGCAATACGTAAATAGATAACTAAATACATATTTGAACGTGTAAACTTCCAAATTCCGCAGGCATTATGAACTGCAGGAAGGAAAATGACTTGACTTAAAGAATAAAAAAACTGTCTGGAATTGTACTGAAAATGTGAAAAATTGTTTATAAAGTGTAATATGTGCCAAATCAGAGTCATTTATGTTTCGTGTATTCATTTTTCATACCAAAAGCAAGAAGATCATCTCCATGCCAAGTTTTGACTTTGCCAATCCAATCTGCTTGCCATCTGTGTGCAGTGAATTCTTGTTTCTTAGCTCTCCTATTGCATATTGCACCTCCCCATAGGGGAAGAAAAACAAACCATTTCGTCTCATGAAAGCATGCTGTTTCTCAGCCAAACCACAGTGGAGCAGAAGTCAGAAGCTGTGAATTTGAAAATTTTACATTTCATCCTCCCCCCTTGTCCACTTCTTGCTCATTCTGGGTGGAGAAAACTTTGTCAATAAAAATGGGGTGTGAAAAGTTGGAGGGATGGTGGTGGGGATGGGCTGCTTACCTCCCAGAAGGAAAGTTGGCAGCAAGTCAGAAGACGAGAAAGAAGCCTGCAGCCATAACATGCTGTGGGCAGACTACATTCTAATTGTGCAACGTTCACCTCTCACTGGAGAGGAAGTCCCGTCTTGAGATTTCAACCAACAAAATTGGCCAATAGCATCAAACACTCGGTAGTAAACAGCGACGGTACCCATGAAGAAGATTGCCTGGATCCTGTAGTGGGGCAAGGCTAAAGTATTGGGTTGGTGAGGCTTTTGAAAGCTTATGGAATGGTGAGGTTGGGATTTTCAAAGCAGATGGTTGGGAAGGAATGGGGGTATGCTCAATGTGCAAAGGGGATCCCTGAAATTAATAGCTCTGTTACTTCCTGTTTTATAAACACAAATAGCCTATCCACTCCCACTTACCTACTAGCATCAACCATGTTTTGGCATGGGCAGCACATTATCAGGGTCAGTGAGCTTTTAACGAGTGAGTTCAGAAACATGTAGGAAGGTGGTGGGTTAACCACCCAGCCTATAATTACATAACAGCCCACCAAAAGCACATCCCAAAGGGACACATAATATCCAGTCTGTAGTTAATTGTTAATTCTTCAGTTCCTAATATCCGTTAGACATTTTCAAGAGCATAATTTGTGATATTGTTCGGTCAATTTATGCCACTAATAGCTGAATATCACATTTGGATTTTCTGACAGTACTATTCTATAGTTTAGTTGGGAGGTGTATTTTATTAAAATGTGGAGAATTGGACTAATGCTCTCTGCTGAGTCCAAGCAAATTACTTGCCACATAAATTGAAAATTTGTTTCTCAAGCAGAAAGGAATGAAACAAGAGGAATGCAGACAATTCAGTAGCTTGTCTGATATTTGAAAATAAAGGACAATTGGCAAAGTGGATTGTCACAGTTTTCTTTCACACTTCAGACCCAGGTTTTAATTCATTGATGAAATTAAAGTCTCCTGTTCCTGTGTGATGTCAGTTTAGAATATCTGTTCCTTTTGCATTTTGGTCCATTACAATCAGAATTCCACACAGGGCCAGGTTTTTGAACTAGCTGCAATTTACCAACATGCAACTTTTGTTTTAAAAAAGCCAATTTAAGGTCACAATCTCTGTACCTTAAAGCATAGATCCCCTTTTAATTTTGAACATTATGATTAGATCATCCCTTCTTTCTAAATTCGAAGGAATAGAGACCAATGTGGCCAATCTGTCCTCATAATTTAGCCCTTCAAATCCTGATATCTTTCTGATAAAGTCCTTCAGTGCCCTTACCTGCTGAACACCACTTGCCAAGTCCCATCACCTCGAGAACAAGTCTTTAATCCATATACCTTGCCCCACTAATCCCTAACCCCTCATTGCAAGAAAACAACCAATTCAGAGCTGTGTCCTTTTTGCTAATGATCTCTTATGTGAAACCTCACCAGTTGACTTTTGGAACTCCTCAGAGACCATTTCTCTGAATGATTTTTCTGTCTGCTGTACAAAGGTCAGACATAATCTACGCTTCAGAAACCTATGCTGACTGTTTGATTAACTGCTATTTGTTTGAGTGCTCAGTCTCTCTAACTCTAATGATAGATCCCAGTAACTTCCCCACAATTAATTCTAAACTTAGAAGCCTGTAGTTACCTGTTTTTAACTTTTTTTTAAACAATGGAGTGCCAGTTGCAATTTTTCAACAAAGATACAGTTCTGAATCCAGAGACTTCAAAATATGACTGGTACCTCTCAGTTGTTATGCTGGCATGGAAATCAATAGGTACTGGTGATTTGTCTAAATTTCCTTTTATTTTCTCCATTACCATTGGTTTACTTACGTGAAATTCCTCTTCCTAACTTATTTTAGCTTAATTGTACTTGTGGTTTTCACCCTGTATCCCCACTGTTAAATTTGATGCAAAGTACTAATTTTACTTTTCCTATTCTTTACTATTTATGCAATTGCATCTATTTTTAATGGGTCCACATTCCCATTTGTCACCATTTCCCTCTCAATATATTTGTAAAATATTTGTTGTTGTCCTTGATAACCTAAATTTCTTTTTTATCTTGTTACTTTTCATTTAGATCTCCCAATTAGGAAGGAATGAGAAGTAGTAGTTTATGTTGAATGACATGCTGTAGCCAGTCATAGATATTTTCTGACTAACTTATTTAGAGATGTTTTTACTTGCTTCTGGAGTAGGTGGTTCTTAAACATGGGCCTCCTGGCTCAGAGATAGAGACACTACCATAGTGCCACAATAGCCCTTGTTAGTTATTTCCTGCCCAGTTTTGAACCATGGACCTTTTATGTGTAAGGTGAATGTGATAACCACCATATCATAGTGTTTCATCCAATTATAAGGATGTTGATTTCTTCTGATTTTGGTTAGTTGATAAAGCTTCTTTAAAGTGGTATGTACAGCTTTTGTTGCAATTTGCTGATTTGGCAGCTGTTCTAAAACCATTTTGTGCAGTTGCTCTGGAGTTCACAAGGTTAATGAGACATCTGCTGAAGAAATAGGAATCATGGGATTTATGACAGTATCAAGAATAGTTTGAATACAAACTGTGGTCAGCTGAGCATAATTCCACAAAAGTCTTTTGAGTCTGTTTGTTCCTTTTTTAAAAAATTCTGCCTGTAAGCCTCCATCTCTAACTCATGGGCATTGAGAACAACAATTTTCACTGTATCTTAATTACCATATGTCTGAAAGAGACAAGTACACTTCTAAAGTCTTCTACAGAAATAAGCTTTGCAGTAAGACAGTCCAACTTTAAGCTAATGTAACTTTGTATCTTTTGATAAAATTGCTACAAAATATATTTTCACTCCTTGCTCTCTGGATTTGGACATGAAATGATTATTCCTTGTGAAATGAAAATCAGGAGTTAAATCTGACTCCTTATCAAGATTTTCCATCACGCCCTGTTTGTATAATCAAAACTTTTCTCTATTGAGTTCAGATTTCCCTTTTATTTTCTTGTTCAAGTTTTGCTCTTCCTTTGGAATTGTAGAACAAAATTTCACATTGCAGGAGCCTGCCGAGAAGGGAGCTACTGTCTTGATACCAGTAGTCCAGTCCTTAGTTCAGTGTTAAACAGGTTTGAGCTTTCACTATGCCCAGGGTGCAGGTGGAATTAGTAGTGAGAGCACAAATCTTTCAGTGGGAGCCAAAGGCAACAATTTGTTAAAGAATATAAAGAATAGTTTAAAGCATTGGAAAGAAGGTGTAAGGAAAACAAACATTGAGCAAGAAAGGAAAAGTTAGTAAGGTAACCGTTAGCTTGGGTGAATAGAGATAACAAGGTGTAGAGCTGGATGAATACAGCAGGCCAAGCAGCATCAGAGGAGCAGGAAAGCTGATGTTTCAGGCCTAGACCCTTCTTCAGAAATGGGGGAGGGGAAGGGGATTCTGAAATAAATAGGGAGAGAGGGGGAGGCGGCTAGAAGATGGATAAAGGAGAAGATAGGTGGAGAGGAAACAGACAGGTCAAAGAGGCGGGGATGGAGCCAGTAAAGGTGAGTGTAGGTGGGGAGTTAGGGAGGGGACAGGTCAGTCCAGGGAGGACGGACAGGTCAAGGGGGGCGGGATGAGGCTAGTGGGTAGGAGATGGGGGTGGGTCTTGAGGTGAGAGGAGGGGATAGGTGGGAGGAAGGACAGGTTAGGGAGGTGGGGACAAACTGTGCTGGTTTTGGGATGCGGTTGGGGGAGGGGAGATTTTGAAATTCTGTGGGTGAATAGAGTTTTGTTTCAGGCTTTTGAGATTGAAGAATACAATTCCTTAAGTGAATTAATAAATATTAGAAGTTAGGTTCAGTGCTTTATCTGCTTTACAACAGTATTAGCCTTCAACCTTTTTCTGCACTTCAAGTCACCATTAAATTCCTAAGAGCAGAAAGCTACTGTTTTAACTTGAGACAGTAAATCTTTGCCCTTTTTTTGATGCAACGCCGTCGAGCACATTATAATTAAAGTTTAGATAAGGGAGTAAATTTACTGTGCTGACATCTTGGCTGGACAAATCCTTTTATGTAATACAGTGTAATTTTTGAAAAGCAGCAACCACTGATGGTGTCAAACTGCTGATTTTGTTCATCTAGGGGAATGCTGTAGGCAAATATAGTTTTGAGAAAGGAAGTTGCTACTGTTTAGGACCAGGGTAAGTTTATATTTCAGGTTGTATCTGAATCAGATAGTGGGTTGAAACCCATTCCATTTTAATCCATTTCTGAAGAAGGGTCTAGGCCTGAAACGTCAGCCTTCCTGTTCCTCTGATGCTGCCTGGCCTGCTGTGTTCATCCAGCTCCACACCTTGTTATCCCATTTTAATCTTATTATTTTTCATTACTTCCAGAAGCAGATCTAGTTTGTAACCTGAAGGACTATTTATCTAACTGTCATTTATTTATAATCATATATATATTTCACAGAAAAGCTTGCAGTTATTCAAATTATTTGAATTGTTCCTATCATGACTAGATTTGCCAATTGTTGTCAGAGACTTGACTTTTGGGGTAATGTACCTGATGGTTTTGATGGCTGTGCAGAGTTGCTAAACTAGTAATCCAGAACTCCAGGCAAATCCTACTATAGCTGATGTGAAATTTGAATTCAATAAAGTCTGGAATTAAAAATGAGCTTAATGGCGACTATGTAACCATTGCAAAAACCCACCTGGTCGCTAGCACAGTTTTACGGACAGAAATATGCTGCCTTCACTGGTCTGGCCTAGATGCGACTCCAGACCCACAGCAATGTAATTGACTCTTAACTGCCCTATGAAATGGCGAAGCAAACCATGCAGATGTATCAAAATCACTACAAAGTCTGAAAAAAAGGAATGAAACTGAACAGGCCAGCCAGCATTGACCTAGGCCCCAAAGAAAATGCATATGTGGTCACCCCACAAAGAGCTCCTTACTAACGTGTTGGCTTGTGTCGCGTTTATGACAGCTGTCCCCAGATGAGTCAAACAACAGCCTAATACAATCACACTTGCAGGGCAGAATATTCGCAGCCTCTGAATGAGTTGGCAATTGGTGAGAAAGTTGTGAGAATCACGTGGGATCAGCAGTGAGGAGCTTCCCACCATTGCGAGCAAAAGATCCCACTTTACAGATAAATATTGAATGGTGAGACAGCAATTTTGAACTCCATTAAGAAGAAGTACAGAGGGTGGCAAGTTTACTCTGGGTGGGTAACTTCAATGTAGCTCGCCAAGTGTGGCTCAATCACCTCTAATCTGGCAAATTCCTAAAGGATATAACCGCAAGACTGGATCTGCAAAGATTGTCATTATGATTAGGGAGGGAATTACAAGACTTTGACATAGCAGTTTAGAAATTATGGTACATTTCCATGTCAAGATGTTATGACATGTCACTGAGAGAGGAACATGCAGATGACATTCACATGCTTTGTTTCTCTAGGTTGTAACGATTATGGATTTGGAAGGTACTGTCAACAGGACTGGAAGAGCACAGGGCTCATGATGCAAAACATTGGGCCACAGGATTCGGGGCTCATGGTGGTCAATAGATATCTTGTTCAATTGAGCAGCCAGAGCAACAAAGCTGAAAGATCAGCTTTAAAACAATTGGAACTTCCAGGCTTCCAGTTCTGAATTTTTTCTCTTTCGGGTCAATTTCATGGAAAGTTGCAAATCTGCTACTTCTGTCCTCCTGGCAGCTTTGTGGTTCCACTTATTGCTCTTTCAAAAGCCCACCAGAAAACCATGATGGTGCCTGAAGGTCAATAGTAGCAGTTTCTACTTGCAGACTCACAGCAATTGCCTCATGAGTGCTCTTGGTTGAAAGTTTGGCCAAAAATAGGTAAGTGAGATTCTTGGAATAATTTTAGATACAATTGGATGCTCTGTGGGGAGAGAGTGAGAGTCATTTAAGGTTTAGTACCACAAAACTAAATACTGTTACACTTCTCCATATTTTTGTCTGAATTTAAGCCAGTATATAAATAGCAGTCTTCATTTTTTTTACGCTTTAAAGTAGGCAAATTATGATGACATGCTGTGTTAATGAACCAAAAGCTTGGAAATTTTAATCCTCATCAAAATAAATGCAAGAAAATAAGAACCAGCAATGATGCAAAACAGAGTATTTGACTCACTGTCGTCCATTTCATTGGTGTTGCAAAGTGTGGGAATGGATAGAATCTTTATTGCCACTGAGAGATTTCATAAAGCTTGTAAAAAGTTCTGCTACATCACCCCATACTGCTTAAAATCTGTCAAAGGATGGCTACAACAATTTATTTTTGTTGGAGTTTTCTTGATCATCCATTGTAACTTTGGCAAAGAAAATCTATTGAAATCCCCAAGCAACAGCTCAAAAGCTCTTTGCCATAAAAGGACTTTATAGAAATGCCTATGACTTTAAAAGCACTTCTCTCAGGATATTATATTATTTTTCAACTCAATTTGCCTGTTTCTGCCACACCTCAAACCTCTGGGCCTCCTGCAGGCAGGAGTCCTTACTCCAGGCACCACCATGGCTGAAGCCGACTCCAGCTACACTGCTCTGGCTTCTCCACGATGTCAGAAGATGAAGGAGAGAAAAAAAGAGAAAGAAAACGACGAGAAAGGAGAGAGAGAGAGAGAGAGAAGGATGCAGCCGGCCTGGAGTGGCCGGACTCAGCAACCCGAACACTACCTGGTGAGTCTTCGGCTGTGATGTGGCGGTGCCCGGAGTGGGGACTTGTGGCTGTAGTATGCCTGAAGCCTAGTTGCCATCGCTGTACCCAGAGCAGGGACTCCTTGAGGCTCAGGACACCTTACTGAGATCTTGCCAAAGCCTTGGATTTGTGTTTGAAGATCGCTGTACAGAAGCTGAACTCTTGTTTATATAATTTCTTTTTATTCTTTTTTGCAACTCAAAATGGCGCCAGATTATGGCGACAAAACACTTTTCACTGTATCATTCTAGTTATATTTGACAGTAAGTAATTCATAAATAACTCATAACTCATAGTTAGATACGCTATTTCACATTTATTTCATGTAAATACAATGCAACATCGTATATGGAAACTGTGGGGATAAGCTTTAAATTTACAGCGTACAACACAATCATTCAAAATGTGCTGGGCTTGATGACCTTTGTCATCCAATCTAGAATCGTAGCTGGAGTTCTATTTATATTATCACAAATGGAAGTTGCATTGTCATCAGACTTTGTGGGGTGAAATTGCCACGTCTAGAGTCTGTATTGTGCTCACAGTGACACAGTAATCTGTTTTACAGTGCACACATTTCCCAAGTGTCTTTTCCATTGACTTCAATCCTGTTCTTTTGCCTACTTATCTATTATCCCACTTTATTATTATGATATTATTGAGGTATTGAAATATTATGATAAAATTGTGTTACACAGCAAATATATACAATGTGGTGTAGTCAGAAACAGCAATCAGCAGAGCCTTCAGACTCACTGAGCAAGAAAGCACATACATTTGTGAACCTCTTAAAAGCTGTATTGTACAAAGACACCTGAGGGCTCCAAGACCTGTCACTATCAGTGAAGACTAATGTTGTTCAGTCCTTCCATTTTGTTGCTTAGGGGTCATTTGATCTTTCTACCCAGTGAAATTACTGACAAAATAAAATTGAGTTACAACGGTTGAATGGAATAATTATTTTGAATAATATCATGCACCCAGGCTGTTTTCTTATACTTGTAAAAATTGAAAACATTGTGTGAAGTTTATCCGAGTTGTATGTATTTGACATTTTCCACAAATATGAATGAATTGACTGTCACTGTGTACATATGGTTCAATATGTAGAATATGTTAATGAGCATTGAAGTAATCGCCAAAATCAATGTTTCCCATCCGCACTATGTTATAAATAATAAATGGAATATCTTGCCTGCCAAGTTAACAATCGCATGATGCTGCTTAAATCAAATTGGAACTCTCTGATTTGTTTAATGGCTTTCTGGTTTGCTTACACCAAGGACCATATGCACGAGCAGCAATATCTCCTATGTAATAACAAATATTTATTTGAAAAAAAAATTATAATGCAGTTTTAATGAAACTGGTGACCGAAATAAACTTTTAAAACAAAGTAGGACTTTTATTTTAATTCGGAAAAATTGATTTAATACTAAGTGCATGTTCAGTTGGCAGTCATCATTGGTACATTTGTGTCAGCAAACGGGCTGTTGTTTAGGCTGTGTTTAACAATCATGGTGGAATTACCTATAGGGTGCATGCACCATGACAGTGCATTATACAATTGCAGTTTTTATTATTGCTGCATATGTACTTGATATTTGTAAACAACAGTCATTATCATTTTACTGTAATGTTTTGGTAAATTGATTAGTGAATATTGTAAGCAAGGATAAAAAGTAATTTGCATGATTGAGAGGGTGGATAATAAATTGCAGATGGGAGCAGGTGAATAAGGGGCCTGCAATGGGAAAAGTACTAGAATTATGATGCTTAACTTGACGTTGCCTGTCAAAAAAGTCTTGACAAGTTTCTGCAGTGTATCTTGTAGACATGACACACTGCTGCCACTGTGGACCAGTGGTACAGGGATTGAATGTTGAAGGTGGTGGAAGGGGTGTCACTTACGTTGGCCAATAATCCAAGCAGTGGCCAGTATTTTATCATTTTCCATTTCAGTCAGTTTGTGTCTTGTAAATATTGGATGGGCTTTGAGCATTTAGGAGAGACGATAACTGCTGCACAACTTCCAATCTCTGACATCCTCTTACAATCATAGCACTATATGGTTGACTTGTTTCTGATCAGTAGTGACATCTGGCCACCGAAGTTATTATCTCCGAAAAGAGTTGCTGGTATTCTTACCTGGAATAGTCAGCTTTGGAACCCTTAAGCATAATGCCATGAATACTGGCAACCTGAAATAAAAAGCAGAGAATGCTGGAAATGCTCAGCATGTCAGGTGGAACTAAGGAATGTATTTTCTCCCTCCCTGGAGGTGGCAAGATATGTGGCGAGTAGGGGAGATAATGCAGCGAGTTTGATCTGGAGAGAAATGTACCCCTTCTTGGCACCTCTGCTCAAGCCCATGGGTGGCCTTTTGTACTTGCCAGAAATTAAGGGCCTTAAGTGATCAATTAATTGCCACTTAAGGGCCTCAACTCATTATCTTCCTAATTACCAGTCATCCTGACAGTGAGAAAGGTAGCTGATTATGGGAAACCATGACAAACTGCTTGCTGTGTTGAAGGTAGTACTTCTGATTGCCCCTAATTGGGGATAATCAGAGGTCTGGATGGGAGGCAAGGGGGTCATCTCTGAAAACAGCCCCTTGCCTCTCCCTCTGATACTAACCTTTCTGTGTGATCCCATGCTGTAATAAGAAGAAAGAAAAACATCTCACTGCTGGATCCTCCCCGAGGCCTCCGGTTTAATCCAATGGACTATAGGAATCTGAAGCTGCATTCTCAAGGTCTGTGATAGAGTGAGCATCTTGCATCTCTTGCCTGTCAGTTCTTAACAAGTAGCTTGATGGGTGATTAAGTGAGTTATCTCACTGATGGAGGTGGTTAGTTGCTATCTTACATATTCGGCCTATACTTTGAAGAAAAATGGAAAATCACACCAAATTTTTCACGTCAATAACTCTTCCAACAAAAGTTTATTGACCCAAAATGCTAACTGTGTTTTTGTCTCCAAATATGCTGCATGATCTATTTTAATGGTATGTGTGCTATTTACAGACATGGGCTGATTCCAGGCAAATTTTCAAGGCTTGTATTAGTTAATAAATTGTGATGTCCTGTGGGATTCCCATCTGTGGTGGAGACAATCACTATTTCTGTAGCCACTTCCTTTAACGTCCTAGGATAAATCCCATTAGGTCCAGGGACTTTTCAGTCCTTAACCCCGTTAGTGTCCCTTTCATTTTTTTCTCTAGTAATAGAATAAGTATTTCTCTCCTTTTGCCGCTTTAAATATTTAATAGTTTTGGCATGCTATTCATGTCTTTTACTGTGAAAGCTGATACAGAGTACCTACTCAACTACTTTTCTATTTCATGGTTCCCTGTTATTGCTTCCCCACTACCTCATCCCGTATGAGGTCTATGTTTACGTTGGCTCCTCACTTCCTTTTAACATATGTAAAGAAGCTCTTGCTGTTCATCTTGATATTACATGCAAGTTTACTGTCAAAGTTTATTTTCTCCCTCTATCATGTTTTTGGTTATCTTTTGTTGATTTTTAAAACTTTTACAACCCTTTTGGCTTAACTCTAATCTTTTACTATAAATATCTTTCTCTAGCATAATCATTTTATGCAGCTTGTTTAGATACAAGTGTTGCTACCTTATACTATAGAATCTTCCCTGTGGCTAGTGGCTGGAAGCTGCTACCCAGGTGGATAGAGTTGTTCAAAAGGCGTGTGATGTGTTAGCTTTCATTAATAGAGGGATTGAGTTCAAGAGCCGTAAAGTTATGCTCCAGCTATACAAAAGCCTGGTTCGGCCACATCTGGAGTATTGTGTCCAGTTCTGGTTGCCTCATTAGAGGACAGATGTGGAAGCGTTGGAAAAGATGCAGAGGAGATTTACAAGGATGTTGCCTGGAATGGAGGGAAGGTCTTACGAGGAAAGGTTGAGAGAGCTAGGGCTTTTCTCTTTAGAACAACGAAGGATGAGAGGTGACTGGATAGAGGTGTACAAAATGATCAGAGGTATAGATAGGGTAGACAGCCAGATACTTTTTCCTAGGGTGGAGGTAGCTTTTACGAGGGGATATAGTTTTAAAGTGAAAGGAGGTAGATATCGGGGAGACGTCAGAGGTAGGTTCTTTACTCAGAGAGTGGTAGGGGCATGGAAAGCATTGCCGGAGAGGGTAGTGGAGTTGGCCTCATTAGGGGCATTTAAGTGGCTATTAGATAGGCATATGGATGATAGTATAAGGTAGCGATGGAGGTTAGATAGACCTTAGGTTTCGGGTAAAGGTTTGGCGCAACATTGTGGGCCGAAGGGCCTGTACTGTGCTGTACTGTTCTATGTTCTATGTTCTATGAAGATAGGACAATATGCTATGCCCTATGCCTTTATAGCAGATTTTTATACTTCTCAGCAGCAGCACTGAATCCCTAGTAGTTTAAGCAAAAACCACCTCATGAAGTCTGTTGGGAATTCTGCATAATATGTAATATCTTGTTGCTGTAGTTGTTACAATTTGAGTGAAGGTCTGAAAAAAGTATAAGAATATATTGATATCATAATTATAATTTATTTGAATGAAAATTTATCATACATCTCCTTGTCAAGTTCCCTCTCGACTCCTTCAAGACTCGGTTTGAACATGTGCATACCCATTGTCCAGTGACTACACAAGTAGCTATGAAATTTATCACAAGTCAAATTTGACTCATAATAACTTTGTTAGATAGAACTAATAGAGTACAATTTTTTTTCTGACTTCCTTTTCTCAGGGCATGGAGAATGTCACTGTGGTGAATGCAAGTGTCATGCCAGCTGGATTGGAGACAATTGCAATTGTTCAACAAAAATGGACTCATGCCTTTCAGATGATGGGCAGATTTGCAGCGGTAGAGGAAACTGTGCATGTGGCCGATGTTCGTGCACTGAACCTGGAGCATTTGGGGATACCTGCGAGAAATGCCCAACCTGCCCTGATGCCTGTGGCATGAAAAGGTATGAATCAAACCCCTTCGTTCTGTTCAGTCAAATGTGCGAGTTCACCACCCATACTGTAGTTACAAGATTGTTGGATTTGAGTGCATATGTTAAGTGGAAAGGTCCGTCTATAACCGGTAAATCCAAATTAGGCAAATATTACTTTTTGCTTCACAATTTAAGTTTACATTTTCATAATGTAAATATGTTCTTCACTTAAACCAATTCATATGAATGGTAAGTAGTAAAATCAAATTGTTCCATGGAGCCTATGGTAACCTGGCTGTGAGATACATGGTGTTATGTGCTACTGAGCTTTATGAAACAGTGGATCTACTTTTGGCTTACAGTTTGTGCTTAACTTGCTGATTAAACACAACTGAGCAGCATTTCGGGTAGTGGAATGGTTTGCACGGTGATATGTGACAAGGTGGCTACAACATCTTCATTTAACGAGTAAGAATGAATTCAACCAGTTGACCTTTACAACAAATTATGCCTAAAATTGTGTACGATCATGCTTTGCTATTTTGGCTCTTCTTAGCTGAATATCTCCAGACTGTCAGTCAAGACCACAACATAAAGAAATACCACATGGGCAGCGTATTAGGGGGCTGCTGGTTGCTATAGAGGGAGTGCAGCAAAGGTTTACCATATTGATTCAGGACTGCCATATGAGGAGAGATTGAGATGGTTGGGATTGTATTCACTGAAGTTTAGAACATTGAGGGGGCTGTCATAGAAACCTGTAAAATTCCAACAGGACTAGACAGGTTATATGCAGGAAGGATATTCCTGGTAGTAAGTTTAGTACCAGGGTCACAGTTTAAGGATAGGGGGTAAGCTGTGGAATTCATTACCACAGAAAATGGTTGAGGATAAACGTTGTGTTTTCACAGAGGTAGATATTAGTCTTGGGCTAAGGGGATTAAGGGATATGAGGGAGGTTGGGATTAGGATTTGATGATCAACTATGATCATCATGAATGGCAGAGAAGGCTTGAAGTCAAATTACCTACTCCTGTGAACATACTTCTATGTTTCTATGTATTTCAAAGCATGAAGAAAGAAAAGAAAATTGCAAATAAAAGTGGATTAATTTTGAGTTGCTCACCAATATTGTTACTGTAAGGAGTGGTTCTGAAATGCCTAATGGCATATATCTCTTTTGCTGAAGCACTGCTGAGAAATGTGAAACAATCCATTGATCACAAGCCTTCTGAAATGTGTTTAGATTCAAAAGAAAGAGCAACCTTCTTGAAAGGAATTCCATTACATGTATCTCAAGAGATGCATACAAAATTATAAATTAGCTTACCTTCCTAAACCGTCCTTTTAGTCTGCTGCCCAGACTTGTTCCACCCACTTCTCAAGGCCTGGAGCCTCACACCAGAGTGACACTTGATAAGTCATAATCAGCACAGAGAGCAGCACTATTCTATCTGAGGCATTTGCAATCTGACCTGGCTATTGTAGGTGATTGTTCCACTGCTTTAATTTGGGATAACCTTAAGTATAATTATGAGAAGGAAGCCTTGAGGATGACATTGATTGATTTAAAGTCTTTTAGTAGGTGTATTAATTTCACAACTATACTAGAAGAGTTGGAGGCCAATGCTTTCTCAGAATTTTTTTCATGCATATAGTTCAGAATAGTTGAACATAAGCTTTAACTTTATGCATTGGCTAGAAGGTTTCACCACACTAATTGATCCTCAAAAGTCATGTCCAGAAAATGAGACTGGCTTCTCTTTTTCAGTTTTGCTCATTTTATATTAATGACAATAATATCCATTTAAAGATGCTGAATAACCACAGGGGCTCTCCCACTCAACTGTCAGAAATTTGGTGGAAGCCCATTTACATCAGTGTAATTCCTTCCAGGCAACTGAGATGGGAAGGGAAAAAAAGGTCAGATTTGCCTCAGCTGTCAGATGATTGTGCCTTCAATTTTAAAATTACACCTTCAGCTGCATGCATTTCAGAACAAGTGTAACATTTCAGAACAAGTGTAAAAATAAATACCCTGCTGATACAGATATCTCTGAAGCCTAACTTGGTTATTGAAATCTGAACTAATTACAAAATAATTCCCAAGCATGGGGTAGTAAATTTAAGTTAATGAAACTAAGCACACCAGTGTGTGGTCAGTAGAAAGGTGTAATTGAATGGAGAGACTGAAGTTTGAATACCTAGTTTCCTGGATGCATGTGCCAATCTCTCACTTTTTCTGCATGTCTTTGCATATTACTTCTATTCAAATAGTCATCGAATGTCTCAGTTGAACCTGCATCCACAGCCTTGCAAGCAATGTATTGCATACCTGAACTACTTGCTAAGTGAAAAGATTTTTCCCACTTCATATTTGCTCATTTTGAAAATCAGTATAAATCTTTGCCCTCTCATTTTCATGTTTCTTTTACAAGCGGGAATAATAACATGAATGAATGTAAACGTTATTAATATACTCCATTTGAATATATGTTATTTCACGTTCTCATAACGATATGGGTCTCTTCATGAATTTTCCCACACACACAAAGACCAAAATGCAGTTGTGTATTTTAAGATCCACTTGCAGATGGGCTGGGATGTTGTCAGAGACTAAAGCTTTTTAAAATAGCAAACCTGAACACAGCCATCCAGTACAGGGTTTATTGGAAGCTGATCAATGGCAGAATCCAACCATTCCACGTTCAATAAGGTTGGCAGCCTCTGATTGAACTTGGCCAGTTTTCCAAGGTCTGTCGAAATCTGGCAGCTTCAGAGAGGTGGTGTGTATATTACAGCACTATTTGCAGACCAAAAGGAGCTGAAGTGATTCCTCTCAGTCTAACACCCCCACCCCAAGAGAAACCCCACATCTGGGAATCGGAGCCCCTCAGGATTGGTAATCTAACCTACCAGCACTTTCACCCTGCTCATGCAGTCTGGAAACTACCCATAAGTTCACCATGAACATGTGGAAGCCAGACTTTCAGTCAAGTTGACATCTAGATGGGGAACTTATCAGAAAGAAAAGATGCATGCTGTAGATTCCAAAAATCTGGCCTTTGCAACCTACCGTTGTTAATATCCAAGTTTTGACTGTACTCAATCTTTATTTGATACCTATGTTCTCACCTCCAATAGAAATATTTAAGGATTTCATGTCTGACCATGGAGTTGCTTATGCATGCAATTAGAATGTTTGTATAGAATACAGTCCTTCATTAAGGTGTCTCTGATGGCAGATTGCCTTCCCTTATTTTTAATGCGAAAATCAAAAATAACAAGTACTTGTCACGGTTTGTTGCAGGGAGTGTATAGAGTGTAGATTGTTTAATTCTGGAAGACTGGCCGACAATCAGACTTGTCAAAAGCTCTGCAAAGATGAGATCCTGACTGTGGATGTCCTCAGTAAGTGAATACCTCTCTTGCTTTTGTTTAAAATTAGAACACATAATTACTGTCATAATTTATAAATGATGAAACCTAGTCAGTGATTATAGAGTGATTCTCAATATTAGAATTACATCAAAAAATCAAAACATTGCTTTCTAAGGATGTCACTTTGAAAGATTTTGTGTGGTCGGAGGTATCTGCCCATTTCTAAAAAATGTTATCAGTATTTTGATTTTTTTTTTCAATAATTTGTTGTTGCGCATACTGGTTCTATAGTGATTGGAACCAGGTGCATGTTGTTGACAATGAAATGCTTGATGTGGGTTGTTAACCTGGGCTGATCAGGAAAATTGAATCGGAGATAGTAGGAACTGCAGATGCTGGAGAATCCGAGACATCAAGGTGCAGGGCTGGTTGAACACAGCAGGCCAAGCAGCATCATAGGAGTAGAGAGGCTGACAATACTCCTCCTCCCACCCACCTTCCTGCAAAAATGCTATCCCCTATTCCCAATTCCTTCGCCTCCGCCGCATCTGTTCCCAGGATGAGGCATTCCACTCCCGTACATCTCAGTTGTCCTCGTTTTTCAAGGACCGTAACTTCCCC